>NC_133341.1:50674863-51274863 GCF_030506205.2 Paramisgurnus dabryanus
TTGCGCGCGCGTCTTCCACAACACACAAGGTGTTTAACTTGACGCACATGCGCAGCCTGTGTCTCTATGCTTATTAAATACTCACGCCTGTCTCTGCAAGTCCGCATCGCAAGACTTTACGACACGCCCGCGTCTCCCAAAACGGATGATGCGTTAAAACTTTAAACACACCCGCCCACCAATGCTTACAAGCCCGACTCCTTATTTAAAACAAACTAAAATATCATTTTACTGGGTTGCTAATGTCACTTGAATGAAATGACATGACATTGAACACATTTGGATTTTTTATTCATTTTAAAAATCCCAAATGTAGCTATTTAATATTTTGATAGTTATGAAGTTGAGTATTACAGTTCTTTGTTTACAAAAAACAAACATGCATTCAATTAGTCCAACCCAAAGACCATTTTACATTTCATACAATAAGAAGTGTTTATTATATTCTTAATTTCTTTGTTTTTGTTTCCTTATTTAAAAAAAAAAAAAAAACATAAGAATACAGTTAAATCACCAGACCCATAAGCAGTATCAGTAAGATCTAACCATCTAAAGAAGCAGATGCACATTGCATCTACTAAAAAATTTAATCGCAAATCGAATCGCAATCGCAATTCCTGGCAGAAAAAGCGCAATTAGATATTTTCCCTAAATCGCACAGCCCTAATATATATATATATATATATATATATATATATATATATATATATATATATATATATATATATATATATATATATATATATATATATATATATATATATATACAGAAAATGTTCTGGAAAATGTTCTGGAATCACTTCTAAGCTAAAACTCCTGGCAAGGAATTTTTAGGTTAATTCAATTCAATTTTATTTATATAGCGCTTTTCATAATTGTTAATTGTTGCAAAGCAGCTTTACATGAGTAGATGTAGAGGAGAACACAGAAAAACCAAAGTTGGCTGACACTCCCTGGGACGAAAAACCCCCTTGGAGAAAACCCGGTGGGAAAAAACTCCTAGAAGGACAAAAACCCTTGGGAGAAATTAATATATATATATATATATATATATATATATATATATATATATATATAGACACGGTAGGGATAGGAAGCGGGGGAAGCGGATTAAACTGGTTCAGCCGGTGGTTGTTGGTCACGCATCACGTTGAAGAACAGCCAGTAGATCAGTGGTGCGATGACCTTCACAGCAGCAGGAACGGGGTCTGTTTGTCTCATTGTCCCCGGGGTCGAGGACGACACAGGGAGACAAAAACAGAATTCTATTAGCGTAGGGACCGTTCGCATGCAATGCAAGTGTCATACATTATAGTGGTTTAAGTCAGCTCGGTTCCAGGCTAACTATTGCCGCAATAGTATATTACCCATATGAGGTATGTGAGTGCTTTGTTCTAGACAAAATAACTACTGCGGGAAAAGTACATTTACTGGACATTCTATATGGATGCTTTGTTAAAGAAGAATGTCTTAAGTTTAGATTTAAATTGCTCGACTGTGTCGAGAAGCCCCTGTCTGCAGCCTGCAGATTTGGGCGGGTATGCACCTGGGACGGTGCTGCACGTGCAGGCCTGCCCACACTGCTTCTCATTGGTTAGTGGCATGAAGTCATGACGTCGATTATAGCAAGTTTTCATTTCCGATGTTTATCGCTGCATGGTGAGTACAAGCTCCTGTTTTTGTTCTATTTTATTTACAATTTTTAATTTTGAAGTGGCGTTTAGTGTGATGTTAAAATAACTGCGCGCGTGCGGTTTGGTGGGATTATGATTAAAACAAAGCAAAACTGAACCAAAAGAAGAAATATAGGATTTAAGAGTTAATAGTAACAACAACAAAGTTATATTCTAGGACTTTTTTCTATGAATACATTTTTAAATGTAAACTATTTTGATATGTTATTGATAAGTATACATTTATTTATTGATCAGGAAACCATTTCAGTATTCACTGAGCTTTCTGACAGCAGGGACCTTTGATTTTACAGAGGTTAGTGAAATAGCCTATACAATAGAAACCCCCCATATAATTACAAGTAAACTAACTCCGTATTAATTTTTAACTTAGCCTGTCATACATCAGTGTCTGCTGCTTTTGGAGAATTCCCCCTTTGATGTTTGTTTATTTGTTTGTTTTCTTTTTTTTTAATACATACTGTTCATTGAAGCTTCAAATACCAAATGCTTAAATTTAGCATTTTAAAATAAATGTTTTTAACTATAGATAAATTCATTACATGTATCAATCTAAAAGAGTGGATTTAAATTATGGTCCTAAGGGATGTCATTAAGAACAAACTGTTTTTATGAGACTTTATATTTTAAACTTTTGAAGGTCAGAGATGCTGAAAGAGCAACTCCAGTAAAAGAGGAGCGTAGAGAGCAGGTGTTGGTTCCCATTTCAAATCTTGAACCTAAATAACAGGGGTTTGAAAATGATGCTACTCTTGTTCTTACTCTCCAATTTAGAGGTGATGAAATCCCCCGGCCTGTGGATTATTTGACCAAGGTAAGTGCATTATAAACTCCTGTCAATTTTTCAGTTACACTTTTAATAAGTTGTATGTAAAGTTACATTTTGGACTGACTGTTTGCTACTTTAAACAGATGCCACCTGACCTTACATCCTCTGGCAGATCCTGATGGGAGTCGTTACAAAGAGGACAATATGGCTTTATGGTGACTTTCACTGACATGCAAGGTTTTCAGAGACGTTTTCAGCAAGCCCAAGTTCAGAGAAAAGGTCCCCTTTGGATGTCCAAACAGTAAGTTTTCTAAATCTAAATTGTGAGTACTTTTAAAGATACTTGAGAAAGTCTGTCTGTCCATCTATTTCTGTTTGTTCGTTTGTGCAATCTTTCTATCTGTCTGTTCTTCCTATCTATCTGTCTGTCTATCTATCTCTACCTATCTGTCATGTCTATCCATCCATCTGTCTGTTTGTCTGTGTCTGATAGACTGTATTGCCTTCAAAACTTTCAGCTTGAAAACTACTTTGCTGCAAACTGAAATTTTTCAAACTTCTATTTCAAACTTTTAGGATAGGCTTGCTCAAGTCAAATTTAAGCTTGTGCTGCTTGTGTTAACAAACTTTAACTGGTTTATGTTGTTCATAAACAAAAAGTAAGTCTCTTAGGTACTTTACAGACAAAGCCAATAACACTCAAGTATATTTTGTCTAACATTTTCCTGTATTATGTGTAACATATACATAAAAAATTCCTTTCATGACTCTTTACTATGTTTATGCCTATTTCCAATTTGCCAATTTCTTCAAAATGATTCAATTTTGTTTGTTCTGTATTTTATCTAAATTAGGTGTTGTGAACTGGAGTGCATTTTCCAGAAAATATGGGCAAGAGCTCCGGGTGCCTTACTCGTTGACTTTGAAATATACAAGGACTGCCCACCTGGATATGTAGGTGATGGCAGAAGGGGAGTCCTGAATGGGTTTTATTCCGACAAGGAGGTTCAGGGCTATTGCTCATTTGATTGTTTTTTCAATGATGGAGGGGAACTTCAGGCTGTGTAGATTGTGTGTGTACGGTTAATGTACGTGATTATCTGTATGTGTGTATTATGTCTTTTAAACAATTATTTTTGTTTTGAAATAAAAGTTATCACTGGTATGGGTTTGGTGTTTTTGAGTGGCATGAATACTATGGGATACAGAGATTGACAATGTACTGTATGTAGTTTAACTTCATACTACTTTATAGGCATAAATGTTTAGTAATATATATATATATATATATATATATATATATATATATATATATATATATATATATATATATAGCACAAAAATAAACAAGAACTATTAGAGGAGTGATTAAAATACGAAATATATAAGGTGCCATTAATGTTTACGGTAATTTTGTAATTACACAATTAAGTGCAACATAATGTGAAAAACTTTTAAAATCTACACAGATAATGCATTGGTTGAAATGTTTGTATGTATTTTAATTTTTGTATTTACTCTTTTTAACTGTTTGTATGTTTTCTCTGTTTTTATCTGTCGTGTCTTGTGTGGTTTTTTGGACATGAGTCTGGCAAATAAACTGAATTGAAAAATTACACAATACTCTGAAATTCCTTAAAAGTTCACATTAGATCAGGCATAATTGAAACTATATGCTCTACTCCATTATTACTTTATACTTTTCTTTAATAATAAATCGTTTTATTAAAGTATTATTTCATAGCGTCAGCGCGATGTAGTGCACATTTTAAAAATCACACAGTTTTCAACCGCATTTCCTGTTTACCGTGGCGTCGACGTCATTACTGTGCTACTAACCAATGATACGCGTTATGGGAGGGGCTGCCTGTTCAGGTCCTCCCTAGGGTCATCCATGCCCCGATCTGCAAGCTGCAGTCAGGTGTACTTGACTGTGTCTGACACTCAAACATTATTTGGTAAATCATTCCAGAGCTTAGGGGCCAAATAGGAAAAGGATCTACCACCTTTAGACACTTTTGATATTCTAGGGATAATTAAGTAACCAGAATTTTGTGATCGCAGTTTACGCGGTGGATTGTGGTGCGCTAGGGCATTTAAGGCTTTGTAGGTGATAAGTAATATTTTAAATTGTATGCGATATTTAACAAGTAGCCAGTGTAAAAATGCCAGAATTGGACTAATGTGGTCATACTTTTTAGGGCGAGTAAGCACTCTTGCGGCGGCGTTTTGAACCAGCTGTAGCTTGTTTACCTGATTTGCATTGCATCCCCCGAGTAACGAGTTACAATAGTCTATTCTAGAGGTCATAAAAGCATGGATAAGCTTTTCTGCATCTGATGCAGACAGCATATGGCCTATTTTTGAGATATTTCTAAGATGGAAGAATGTTGTGCGGCAGACGTTGGCGATATGACTATCGAAAGATAGACTGCTGTCAAACATTACGCCTAAATTCTTAACCGTGGAAGATGGCACCAACGTGCAGCCATCTATGGGCAACTTGTAATCTGACATATTATGTTCGGAGCGATTTGGTTCAATAATAAGTATCTCAGTCTTATTGGAGTTTAGCATAAGAAAGTTATGTGCCATCCAGTCCCTAATATCACCAATGCAGTCTGTGAGCTTAGCAAACTGGTGGGTTTCGCTAGGATGTGACGAGATGTAAAGCTGGGTATCATCCGCATAGCAGTGAAAACTTATGTTTCCTGATAATGTCTCCTAGAGGTAACATATATAAAGAGAACAGGATAGGACCTAAAACTGATCCCTGAGGTACGCCGTATTTAACGGGGGAGTGATATGACTCTTCCTCATTTACATAAACAAAGTCATGTCGATTGGTTAGATACGATCTAAACCAGGCTAACACCTGACCACTGATGCAAACATAGTTTTCTAGTCTATTGAGTAAGATTCTGTGATCTATTGTGTCAAAGGCTGCACTAATATAATATAATATAATATAATCTAGTAATATAAGGATTGAGATTTCACCACAATCAGATGTTAATAGGAGGTAATTTGTAACTCTTCTAAGCAGCGCTGTTTCTGTGCTATGGTGGGGATAAGTTAGGAGCTCTCTGAGAGGATTCTCAGAATCTTTAGGGATACGGGCCTGATCCACTGCTGATGTGGCAGACACCTTCAATGTGTCTCAGAGTCAAGTACAGAGGATAAAAAAAGATTTGAAGAGACTGGAGACATTTTTGACAAGCCCAGGTCAGACAGACCCAGCAAGACAACTGGTTGAGAGGACCGTTTGTTGGCTTGAAAATCCAAGGCCAGCCCATTTTCCACTGCAGCAGAGCTCCACAAGACCTGGTCACCTGAAGTCCCTCTGTCAACCAGAACAGTTTGTCTGATTCTGTCTCGAAATGGCCTCCATGGTCGAATCAGTGCCCAGAAGCCAGCACTAAACAAGAGACAATTGAAAAACTGTGTGGCATTTCCCAAAGCCCACAGCCTGCTAAAAGGATGGACGCTGTAAAAGCAGAAGGTGGATTTTTCAGATGAATCTTCTGTTGAATTACACTACATTCGCCGCAAATATTGCAGGAAACCTACTGGAGCCCACATGGATCTGAGATTCACCCAGAAAACAGTGAAGTTTGATGGCTAAAAGGTCATGGTTTGGGTTACATCCAGTATGGGTGTGTGTGAGAGATATGCAGGGTGAAAGGCAACATCAATAGTCTAAAATACAAAGAAATCTTATCTACCTCTTAAATTCCCAACCATAAAAGAGGCCAAATTCTGCAGCAGGATGGTGCTCCATCGCATACTTCCATCTCCACAACAAAGTTCCTCAAGGCGAAGA
The DNA here is from genome assembly GCF_030506205.2 of Paramisgurnus dabryanus. Taxonomy (NCBI): domain Eukaryota; kingdom Metazoa; phylum Chordata; class Actinopteri; order Cypriniformes; family Cobitidae; genus Paramisgurnus; species Paramisgurnus dabryanus. The sequence continues at coordinate 50,681,150 of NC_133341.1, forward strand.
AGATCAAGATGCTTCAGGATTGGCCCAGTCACCAGACATGAACATATGAGCATATGTGGGGTAGGATGAAAGAGGAAGCATGGAAGACAAAACCAAATAATATTGATGAACTCTGGGATGCATGCAAGACTGCTTTCTTTGCTATTCCTGATGACTTCATCAATACAGTAGTGTATGAATCCTTGCCAAACCGAATGGATGCAGTCCTTCAAGCTCATGGAAGTCATACAAGATATTAAATTTGGATCTCACAGCACCACTACATAATTTGCTGACATATTTTTGTATTTGCAGTAAATTTGTTTAATTTCTGTATAGGCGACAGAACTTTTGTCTTGCCAAAATTTGACCTTTCTGTCTTGATTAAATGATAAATCTTTTTTTAGTGAAACTAATTTATTTCAGTGCATTAACTTTTTATATGAGCTATTTCGAAGACCAATTGATTAATTAAAAGTCAGGTTAATACCAGGTCATTCTACACAACAGATAAGCGACAAGACTTTTGTTAGGTAGTGTAGAAAAGTCAGTCTATATAAAATCACCACAAACATTTTTATACACTATATTCAAAATCTTCCTAATATATTAGACAGATTTATACAAAAAAAAAACAATGCAAAAATGAAGATATTTAAGGTCACAAAAACTGAATGGTGTGGTGCTCGCAGAGTTAATGCACTGAGTACACTGCAAGAAAAGAGCTGCATCTGGAAAAATACAGGATAAAAAATTCCAGATAGATTATAGGTTTGTCAGATTTATGAGGCAGAGTGCTTGGAAAGATAATACACAGAAGTAAACTTTTGAAACATCCAGAAACCTTACGTATGTGGATGTATATAGGAACTGGTGGAAGTTCCCTGAAATCCTCACAGCTGTTGTGAGGAGTGGTTGCTGTGAAGGGCTTTTTATATGTTAATGACCTGCAGGTAGATGTGATGTCTCTATTTTCAGAGCTGGGTGGGTGGGGGGATGAATTAACCATGTCTTTTTAAAGCCCTTTTCACACAGACATTCCAGAAAATACACGGAAAATGCATCCTGGATTTTTTCCGGGATCGTTTGATTTTTTGTTCATTCACATTGCCAATGATTTGCCGGCATCTGCGATGTCCCGGAAAGACACGTGACCTGTTGATCTTCTACGCAGCATCTGGATTTTGCATATTTAGGGCCCGAGCACACCGGGGTGTGAGGACCCTATTGTTCTTCAAGGAGTTATTATTATTATTTTTTTTCTTTTTCTCCGACTTCAGCGGGACTTTAGAGGGCCTAAACATACTCGAAAACTCATGAAATTTTGCACAGATGTCAAGAGTGATGAAAATTTACATGTGGTGTATGCTTTAGAATTAGGCGTGAGAAAATGGCTCTATAGCGCCACCTACAAATTTTCAACGAAGCAGCCCTCGAACTGTGTTTGACGTACAATTACGAAATTCGGTACGCGTCTGTAGCATGACAAGACCTACAAAAAAGTCTCTTGGAGCGAAGCCGTAAACCAAACAGGAAGTCAGCTATTCTGAGTTATTTTTGTGATTTGGGCGCAGTTTTTGTCATTTCCAGGCGTCATACTTTAACTAACTCCTCCTACAGTTTTCGTCGGATCATCTTCATATTTGGTGAGTGTCATCTTAAGGCCTTTGTGATGCTAAATTGCGAAGGATTTGACTCTACGTAAAAATTTGTGTCGGTTCTGGCCCGACAAAGTTTGATGTTTTCCAATGAAACAGGAAGTTGCTGGAACTCATGCATACAGTGTCCGATCTGTCCCAAATTTCACATGATTGCTAAGAGTCCTGACCTGAACACATCTACATAACAATTTTCATTTATAGCCATAGCGCCACCAGCTGGCAACCTGAAGGAACATGTTTTAGCGCCACTTTCAAATATTGAATGAAGCAGCCCTTGGACTGTGTTTAACTTACATGTACGAATTTCGGTATGCTCATGTATTATTACAAGCCCTACAAAAAAGTCTCTTGGAGCAACGCCCTAAACCAAACAGGAAGTCAGCTATTTTGAATTATTTCTCAGATTTTGGCTCAGTTTTTCTCATTTCCAGCAGTCATACTTTAACCAACTCCTCCTACAGTTTTCGTCGGATCATCATCATATTTGGCGAGTGTCATCTTAAGGCCTTTGTGATGCTAAATTGCGAAGGATTTGATTCTATATTAAAATTTGTGTCTGTTTCGGCCAGCCAAAGTTTGATGTTTCGCTATGAAACAGGTTGCTGGAACTCAGGCATACAGTGTCCGATCTGTCCCAAACTTCACATGATTGCTAAGAGTCATGACCTGAACACATCTACATGTCAATAGTCACTTATGGTTATAGCGCCACCAGCTGGCAACAGGAAGTGACATGTTTACAATGATTATCCAATGTCTGATCTGTCCCAAACTTCACATGATTAATAAGAGTCCTGGACTGAACACATCTACATGTTAATAGTCACTTATGGTTATAGCGCCACCAGCTGGCAACAGGAAGTGACATGTTTACAATGATTATCCAATGTCTGATCTGTCCCAAACTTCACATGATTAATAAGAGTCCTGGAGTGAACACATCTACATGTCATTAGTCACTTATGGTTATAGCGCCACCAGCTGGCAACAGGAAGTGACATGTTTACAATGATTATCCAATGTCTGATCTGTCCCAAACTTCACATGATTAATAAGAGTCCTGGAGTGAACACATCTACATGTCAATAGTCACTTATGGTTATAGCGCCACCAGCTGGCAACAGGAAGTGACATGTTTACACTGATTATGCAATGTCCGATCTTTCCCTAACTTCACATGATTAATAAGAGTCCTGGACTGAACACATCTACATGTCAATAGTCACTTATGGTTATAGCGCCACCAGCTGACAACAGGAAGTGACATGTTTACACTGATTATGCAATGTCTGATCTGTCCCAAACTTCACATGATTAATAAGAGTCCTGGACTGAACACATCTACATGTCAATAGTCACTTATGGTTATAGCGCCACCAGCTGACAACAGGAAGTGACATGTTTACACTGATTATGCAATGTCTGATCTGTCCCAAACTTCACATGATTAATAAGAGTCCTGGACTGAACACATCTACATGTCAATAGTCACTTATGGTTATAGCGCCACCAGCTGACAACAGGAAGTGACATGTTTACACTGATTATGCAATGTCCGATCTTTCCCTAACTTCACATGATTAATAAGAGTCCTGGACTGAACACATCTACATGTCAATAGTCACCAGTGTTGGGCAAGTTACTAAAAAATTAGTAATTAGTTACAGTTACTAATTACTTCTTTTAAAAGTAACTGAATTACTCTACCGGTTACTGTATATCAAAAGTAATTAGTTACTTAGAAAAGTAACTTTTAAGTTACTTTTATGTCTGCTTCTTATACTGTAGGAGCCTATTTTGCTTTAGATTCAACCTTTGAATATTTTTGTTAGAAATTATCTTAATATTTAAACTTAGTTTATTTATGTATATCATTTAGACCATTTAGACAAATATTCTGCATGTTTACAAAAATATAAAATGTGTTAAAATTGTGTAGTGTCTCTTTAAAAATTTGGAGACAATTGTGTCAACATGTCAAATTTTCTAAAATAAATTATAATTTTTCTGATTTCATATTTATTTTAATAAGTTAGAAACGTCTCCGCTGTGTCCTGCTGACAGGCACGATGCGTGTGCAGCAGATGAGGCAAATTATGGGTCCTCCGAAGGTAAGACTGTCTCATTTCAGTTCTCTTCGCGAACTTCTGAGCGCCTTGAATGGGCAAGTGCTCACCTTTTATTGCATGCTTAGTAGGGTGCAGCACTTGAATTGGAACACAGCTTGTGAAGCTTGCCACAGGGACTGCGCTCTTTGGTCATATATTGTTTGTTTTCTGTTGGATTTAAATGATACACAGGATTAAAGGAAGATATTTATTCAGAAAACGGAGTAGGCTACGTGGATTGTTTTGTCGGACGGACACAGAGCGAGTGGATTGTTTTGTCAGATGGACACAGAGCGAGTGGATTTTTTGTTCGGATACGGAGAGACTGAAACTAAAACTAAAAGCGAGCTCACACATACTATGGAGTTTTAACACGGGTGTACACCGCAGTGTGAATATTTTAGTGGAAACAACAATCGCGGATCGTTCTCTTCCATGAAGCCGATGTAAACATCTAAGAATATATGATCATTTCTTAGATTTATTACCTTTGTGGACTACAAATGCAAGTTGATGTCATACTGCGATTGCTTGGTGAAGATAATTTACAAACATGAGACCGGATGGATTATGACTTGCGCACAATTTTTAAACAAATGTATGTTGTCCCGTTTAGATTTTTCATGTTCATTCTATATGCACTGTCAGCTATGATGAAGTGTAATGAATCATTGCGCCGCCAACTACAGTCCTGCGACATCAGATATGTCTTGTCTATTTTTTACAAAATAGAGTAACGCGCGTAACGAACTCATTTAAATTTCAGTAATTGTAATTGCGTTACTTGATTTAAAAAAATAGTGGAGTTACAGTAACGCGTTACTCCCATCACTGATAGTCACTTATGATGCCAATAGTCAGTTACGGTCATAGCGCCACCAGCTGGTAACAGGAAGTAACATGTTTACAATGATAATGCAATGTCAGATTTGTCCCAAACTTCACATGATTGATAAGAGTCCTGGACAGAACACATCTACGTGCCAATATTTACATGTAGTCACTCATATACACACACACTCGCTCACTCACTCTCTCTATCTCTCTCATGCTATCTTACACGATGCTACCTCGCTGTCATTTGTAATTAGCAACAGGAAATGTGGCACATTATACTACACTTTTAAATGGTTCACCTATGTTTACATGCTTAAATGCCTATTTACTACTGTTCCCTTTAATTCATCTCATGCCACGGCGTGGCGGTGTCAGGTGTGCGAGGGCCCTTCCATCACTGCTTGCAGTTTTAATATTTATTATTTCTCTCTCCAGAAACCACTCGCGTCTATTTTTGTTTATGATAAGACTATAAAGAAGCGTGTGATGCGCCGCTCTGTGCTGGTGAATGATCTCAGCTTCAGAGTGGATATTTGACGAGCTCCCTGATCTCTGCTTTAATCCAGTTTTCAGACATTTCTCATCATGATTGTTAATATACATTTAAAAACCCAGTTTTGAGGAGCTGAACGAAATATCTTGTTGGGATGACGTGCAAGCATTATTGTTTATTATAAGCTCAAATGAGCATGTGACGTGATATTCTTTTATGCTGCTGAATGATCTCTGAGTGACAGGCTAACTTAACTGATATCTACATCAGTCCAGTTTGCTGACAATACTCACCGTGAATGTTGTATTGCATCTAAATCCCTCATTTTAAAGAGTTTGACCAACTTCATGTTGCCATGGCACTCGTTTGGCATCGTTTGTGTGTCTCATTTAAAATTTCCTGATAACTGCTTCATCTAGTTTGCGACATTTCTCGTTGTGAATGTTAATATGCATGTAAATCTCTCGTTAAAGAGCTCAACCATAACTTTTGTTAAGACACGCCCATTACGGCATTGTTTCGGCGTCTTGTTCACACAGAGGCTTTTCCGTGTATCTTACTAGGTCCTCTTTCCGGCAACGATCTCAGATGATTTACGGGACGTGTTTGTGTTCACACAGAAGCTTGTTTGGCAATTTTACGGGTTTTTTCTGGGACCAAAGGTCTGGGTGAATGGGGTTTAAGACCGCACATATTGTTGTTAAAAAAAAATTATAAAACACCATATATCTACAAGTTTGTTTACAAAATAATTTTTTATTAATATCATTTAATTTGTCTATTTAAGAAACTTTGCATCATTAAAAAAAGTATTTATATACATGATTTAATGTAATCAAGAGAAATGAAACAAATGTTATTTCATAATATATTTCCGACACTCTGACATCATGCTTCAGATACTTGCACAACATCCTGACATGGGGCAGTGGCTCAAAACTGTATGCAGGCCTGGAGTAACACAGTGAAGTGGCCCCAGTTCAAATGCCCCCCCCCCCCCAATTTTTTTTTTACATTACATTATATTATATATTATATTGAATCTACTCATTCAGGGCTCCAGACTAACTTTTTTTTATTAGTAGCACTGTAGAAAATTTTAGGAGTGCCAGCAGAAAATTTAGGGCACACCTTAAATCAGCCTGCAATGCAATTATTCACTTTTTTTTTCAAAATAACTGCATTACTGAAAAATACTAAATATTAACTCTATGCAGTTGCTGCACATGCCATTATGCACAATTAATGCCACTTTTAGAATAGGAAGTTATGAACCAAAGAATCATACAACCCCCTTAACTATGGAAAGAAATTAGACTCTAAATTATTAACAAATACATACACAGTTATCTGTGAACTGAATGCATGTTACAAATGTATTTTTCTATCCACGAACAAATGTCTTAAGATTTGAATATGTGAAATTCAGAATTTGAATGAACGTGTATCGATTTGTACAAATGTAAAAATACAAATGTTTTATTTTGTATTCAAATATCATAATTTGCGCGTGCAAAAAGGGAGATGTGCATTTGTGGATCAGGTGACACACGTGCATTAATCTTGTTCTGTTCATTTGTATATTGAGACTTACATTTCGCCGTTTAAAGCATTTTATGAGCCAAATACAAACAACTATCAATTAATGAACTAAACAGATGTCTTTGATTTTGTGTCGGCGAATTTTAATATTTACGTGAATGTGCATCGATTTGTACAAACAGAGTCATATTTGTGAATTCAGTTGGCATATTTCGTATCATTATTTCACAATTTGTGCACGCAAAAAAGAGGATGTGCATTTGTGGATCAGGCAACGCGCGTGCATTCATCCTGTTCTGTGCATACGAGTTTTGAGACTTAAGTTGCGTGGTTTGCATTGAAAGATCCACGAGCACAGCTGTGCTAAGAAAACAGTTACCACTAGGTGGCAGTCTAACGGAGTTTCACACATGGCGGTGAATTATGTTTTCTGTGTTTCCCTTTAGTTTGGTGTTTTTATAGCATTACGTTTATTATCTATATATATTAAATGTTTTAATGGCTTGGCTACTGAGATATGTATGTGTGCATGTATGTAATGTATCTTTATTGTCCTTTAAATGGTAAGTCAATTATTTTTACAGTATAATTCACTTCATTTAAAAAGTAATACTTCATGTATTATACAATACCATTTATTTAATATTTCATAATTTTCCTATTTTCTATTTTTTCATTTTACCTTATATATATAGCCTACGTGTTTGTTCTAAAACTATTGTGTTACATACATACAAATTAATACGCCACAGCCTGTTTATATATAAATAACACTTCACATCATGGGTGTGTGCTATATTTATGTATTTATTAAGAATGTCAACATAATAATTATTAAAACAACCAGTAGAGAGGTTACAAAAAAATACCACAATAGAAAACTGGGGAAAGTATGAAATATTTAATAAACTATTATAGAATACATTAAATTATTGTTTTTTAGTATAAACCATTCAAATCTTTTATTTTTATAAATATATAAAACATACCGTGATAAAAACGCTACACTAAAGGGAAGGGAATAGACTTTGACAGAACACCTGAAATCAGTTGATTTGCTTAGGCCCTACTCATTAATGCTGGTATCGCCAACGCCAAAATAGACCCGCAATCCGGTATTACCGCACTGACAAGCCAACCGCATGAATGCAACCACAGCGTTTTTTTACGTTAAATTAATGAAGCTAGCCATGACCTTCTTGTTTTTCACATCATACATGTATAATGAAGGCCAAATAAATTGGTAAGAGTTAAGAGGGTCATTTCGTTAAATCACAGACTACAGCCAGGGCTGGATTGTCAATTTTGGGCGAGTGCCCCAGGCAATAGGGGGGCACCAAGGTTTCCAGACTGCGGCCAAAATGTTTTTACAAGTTCTCGAGCATGTGCGGGCACTATTGAATGCGCGATCGGGTTTTAACCGCTCAATTGCATGCCGCGTAATCGCGTATATCGTTTTATGTCACCATGCGCTCAGTTGATTTTACCAATGGATCTACGTAGCCCGGGTAAAGTCAACACATCTCACTCAGAACCGCGAGGAGACGCGTCGGTTAAACATTACAGCGATGAGAGATAAAGAGAGCGGGACAACTTTTAGCCTACATTAACACTAAAAACATTATAGATGAGAATAAAGGTCTACATCAGTGCCCAGTTAAGGAAAACTAGATAAAAGATGAGAAACGTGTAAAGGATACAAGCATGTAAACTGCTGCCCTGCCACTCATCTCATTAAAGTATGCCATAGATATAACTTATTGTAGCCTATATGCATTATGCCTAGTTAAGGGGGTTGTATGAATCTTTGGTTCATAACTTCGTATTCTGAAAGTTTCATTAATTGTGCATAATTATGACATTTGCAGCAACTGCATAGTTAAGTGCATTTAGTATTTTTCAGTAATGCAGTTATTTTGGGAAAATGTCAAAAATTGCATTGCAGGCTTATTTAAGGTGTGCCCAAAATTTTCTGCTAACGCTCCTAAAATTTTCAGTCAGGGGCTACAGTGCTCCTAATAACAAAAAAGTTAGTCTGGAGCCCTGAATGACTAGTTTCAAAATAAATAAATAAATAAATAAATAGACTTCCCCAGTCTAGCTCAGGGGAAGGCAACGTCGGTCCTGGAGTGCCAACGTCCTGCAGATTTTAGCTCCAGCCCTGATAAAACCTTGCCTACCTGTTGTTTTAAGGTGACTCTTTAGACCTTGATAAGATTGTCCAGGTGTGCTTGATTAGAGCTGGAGCTAAACTCTGCAGGACACCGGCACTCCAGGACCGACGTTGCCTACCCCTGATTAGACTGTAGATAATTCTGAAAAGTTCAGATATTCATTGTGTTTTTCAGCATCCTTGCAAGTTAACATACAACCAACAGCCTATTATTGTTCTGCATTTACTGCTTAAGGTAAGCCTATACGATCTCTCACACACACTGTTTATCAGGAGTAAAATACAGGTAGGCTATATTATTAATAATAATATAAAATGGATAAAAAACAGAATTTGTTGAATTTGTTAATAACAAATTCAACATTGTTGAATTTGTTATTAACGAATTGGGTAATGATCCTAAAACAATTTAAATATACGCTGTAAAGTGCGTTGTGCTTGCCTTGTGGGCAAGGGGGCATAATGTTAGCTTTATGTGAAACAGTCATTTCATTTTGCTATTGTGGTTCTGTAGCAGCTGGTGATTAACTCTTTCCCCGCCATTGACGAGATATCTCGTCAATTAAGAGAAAACGCTTCCCCGCCAATGACGAGATTTTCCGTCTTTCTGCAATACCGCTATTATCCACCAGGTGGCGCCCTTCCGCAACTTTTTAAAACCGGAAGTATTGCCCTATGGCAAGCTGCTGCATGTCCGTGTCTGTTTTAAAGATCGCTCTGGATAAGATCTCTATGAAAAGTCAGTCACAAAAATGGAATTATTTTTGCTTTTTGCTCAAAATATGGTGTTTTTGCAAAAACCTACCCATATTCAAAAGCTGATTGCAAAAGAACCACTAAAGGTGTATTGTATGTTTATTTATTAAAAAAAAAAAAACATTTTCTGGAAGGCATTAAACTTTGGTGAAAATCATGAAAAACGCTGGCGCTGGCTGGCAACTTTTTTTAAAAACGCTGGCGGTGAAAGAGTTAACTCTTTCGCCGCCATTGACAAGATCTCGTCAATCAAGAGAAAACGCTTCTCTGCCAGTGACAAATATTTCCGGCTTTCCGCAATCCGCTATTATCCACCAGGTGGCGCCCTTCCGCAACTTTTAAAACCTGGAAGTATTGCCCTATGGCAAGCGTCTGCATGTCCGTGTCTGTTTTAAAGATCACTCTGAATGGGATCTCTATGAAAAGTCTGTCACAAAAATTTAATCATCTCTGCTTTTTGCTCAAAATGTGGTGTTTTTGCGGAAACCTACCCATATTCAAAAGCTGATAACAAAAGAACTACTGAAGGTAGGATGAAACTTTTTTTTTTTTTTTTAAAGCAGAGAGTCTGTTCTTTCATTTGTTATATTGTATGTTTATATATTTAAAGAAGAACATTTTCTGGAAGGCATTAAACTTTTGTGAAAATCATGAAAAAACGCTGGCGCTGGCTGGCAACTTTAAAAAAAAATGCTGGCGGCGAAAGAGTAAATCGCTAGCTATAGTATGGTGCATTAATTGTGGCATTTAAAGTAAATGCTAATCAAATTGAACCAAAATGTTGATTTAAATATTTTTAGACCTTAAAGTTATTTACATTCCGCGGTATAGACGGAATAGAAAAATCGGTTACGTCTGACATTTTATTCGCGGTAAAGGAATAAACCGTCATAACGCCCAGCCCTAATTAGCATTATTTATTTTTTTAAAAGAAGAAAAGTTAGGTTAATATTCATATGCTTACCACAAAATCTGATTGTCCTGCACCACCAGTGACCATGTTGGATTTAGGTCAGGCTGACCAATCGATAAAAAAAACTTGAAGCAAATCATGTTACCCACATACTCAAGACAGACCAAGCTATGATGAGTGATAAGGATTTGATGAAATCTTTTTTATGCCCCAAACAAGACACTTAAGAGAACGCATCTCGTGGTGCACGTTGCCGGGTAAATTGAATCCTTGTTGGTGCAACCCACCCTTAAAGTTGTACTTTATTACAATTAAATTACAACTAAAATGTATTAAGTACAAAATTAGTTGTGCCAAAAAAGCACTCTTTAAGTAAACTAATCAATAGCACACTTTAAGTATACTGGTCATTAGTGTGACTGCAAGTACACTGAAGTAAATAAAAATTTAATATATATATATATATATATATGCAAGAAGAGATGACGGGACCTCGCACATATTTTTATCGCTATACGGTGCCTCCCAGAAAACGTTGCACGGTGGGCACGTGCATCAAGTGGGTAAATATCAGTGGACGTTGTTACTGACGCATCTGGGTACGGTAAATAAAAAAACACATTTTAGAAAAGTGAGCGACTTAAGAGACACGCCTTTGTCTGACCTTTTTGTCCACACTTAACAGCCAACAACCGTGATGTGTGTGCCAAATTTCAAGTTAATCTAAACACGCCAAGAAACACCAAATATGCCTGAAATAAAAGTAAATTTTGACACAGTGCCATGGCAAAAGCGTTCGAGATATCAAAAATATGTTCCCAATTTAGCATCTCCAATGTCTTGGCATCATGTTGACTGCTTTTGGTGTCACTCGCATGAATATTCTAGGAGGAGTTTTTAAAAGAACATCGGACAGATCCCATGAATCCTCTAGGAGGAGTATTTAAAAGTTACCCGCATGCATTTTTAAAACAATATAAAATAGCCGACTTCCTGTTGGGCGGAGCTAAAATGTTAGAGGGCGAAAGTTGTTCGGGTCGATGAGATCTATATGCGTACCAACTCTCATACATGTGCGTACATGCTTGCCCGACCTGTGCACCAATGTTTGTTTTTGCATTACAGGGGGCGCTACAGAGCCCCAGTGCCACGCCCGTGTTTCAGCCTTTACATGAACCTAGTGGTATGGGACACTGACATGTGTGCCAAGATTCAAGAGTTATCGAATATGTTAAGGGACCCAAATTAGCTCAAGTGTTGAAAAAAAGAAAAAAAATATAGCTGCAAGCAGCGATGGTGGGCCCTCGCACGTTTTTTTAACGCTACACAGTGCCTCCGAGAAAACGATGCACGGTGGGCAAGTGCATCAAGTGGGTAAATATCGGTGGACTATTTAATGTTGTTGCTGACATATTTGAAGACTGTAGGTCAAAGAAACCCCACATTTTAGATAAGCGGGGGCGCTAGTGAGCCACAAGAGAGACACGCCTTTGTCTGACCTTTGTGTCCACTCTTAACAGCTGACAACTGTGATGTGTGTGCCAACTTTAAGGTTAATCTAAGCATGCCAAGAGCCCTAAATATGCCTGAAATAAGAGCAAAGTTTGACAAGTTGCCATGAGAACAGTGTTTGAGATATCAAAAATCCCTTCGCAATTTATCATCTACAATGTCTCAGCATCATGTTGACCACTTTTGGTGTCAATCGCATGAATATCTTAGAAGGAGTATTTAAAAGAACATGGCATGAAACTGTCAAAAAAAATCCACCTTTGTGACTGACACACTTCCTGGCGCCTGGTGGTGGCGCTATACCCGGGAGTCACAATAGGCACATCAATGCGATCGGAATCTTCAGACGAACAAACAACTTGCATGACATCACAATAAGAAATGTTTTGCCTTTGATATTAGACACTTCCTGTTTCTCTGATTTTGCCATAATTTTGTCATCTCGCCATGGCAGAACCGTTCGAGATATCAAAAATCCCTTTGCAATTTAGCAAGTACAATGTCTCGGCATCATGATCACCACGTTTGGCGTCAATCCCATGAATCCCCTAGGAGGAGTATTTAAAAGTTCAACGCATGCATTTTTCAAACAATCCAACATAGCAGACTTCCTGTTGGGCGGGGTTTAAATGTTAGAGGGCGAAAGTTGTTCGGGTTGATGAGATCTATATGCGTACCAACTCTCGTACATGTGCGTACATTTTTGCCTGATCTGTGCCCCAATGTTTGTTTTTGCATTACAGGGGGCGCTACAGAGCTCCCTTGCCACGCCCATGTTCCAGCCTTTGCCGGGTCCTAATGGCCGACTACTCTGACATCTCTGCCAATTTTCAAGAGTTTTTGAGTTTGTTAAGGCCCCCAAATTGCCCCGAAACGAAAAAAATAAATTAGAAAAACAAAAACAATTAAAGCTGCAAGCAGCGATGGAAGGGCCCTCGCACGCATGTGCACCGCCACCCTATGGCATTAGTTAAGCAGTGAACCAAGGCGATATGAATTAAAGTGGGTAAATATAGGTGGATATTCAAAGAACAAAAAATGTGCCACACCGCCTGTGTGCAGCAGGTGGCGCTATGACTGTACCTGATTATTGTTATATTGACGTGTTCAGGCCGGGACCCTTATCAAACTTGTGAAGTCGGGGGCAGATCAGATAATGTATGCCTGAATTACAACAGCTTCCTGTTTCATGGCGAAATATCACACTTTGCCAGGCTGCCACGGACACGCCCTTCAACGAAAAGTCAAGATCTTCACAATTTATCATGGCAAAGGGCTTAACATCAGTCTGACCAGATATGATGACGATTTGATTAAATCTCTAAGAGCAGTAAATCACAGCGTAAAACATGGCATTTCCTGCTACCTCTAGGTGGCGCTATGACTGAAGCTGAATATTGGCATTAAAATGTGTTCAGGCCTGGACCCTTATCAAACATGTGAAGTGTGGAGCAGATTGGACATTGTATGCCTGAGTTATAACAACTTCCTGTTTCATGGCGAAAATGTGGAACTTTGTCAGGCCGCCACGGACACACCCTCCCACGAAAAGTCAAGATCTCCGCAATTTAGCATCGCAAAGGCCTTTAGATGAGACTGACCAAATATGATAATGATCGGATTAAATCGCTAGGAGGAGTTCGTTAAAGTACGACGCTTGGAAATGTCAAAAAATAACAGAGAAAATTCAAAATGGCTGACTTCCTGTGGGGTTAAGAGCTTCGCTCCAAGAGACTTTTTTGTAGGTCTTGGGGTGATAGATGATCCTACAAAATTTCGTATCTGTACGTTTTTCGTAGTGGGGGGGCTGTTCTTTTGAAATTTTGCAGGTGGCGCTATCGAGCCATTTCTACACGCCCACTTCTGACGCCTATACCACATGTAAATTTTCACCACTTCTGACGCGTGTGCAAAATTTCATGAGTTTTTGAGAATGTTTAGGCCTTCAAAAATGCGATTCATTTCGGAAAATAATAATAATAATAATAAACGAAGCAAAAACAATAGGGCTTTGCACCCACGGTGCAGGCCATTCTGGCCTGCTCCTCGGTGCTCGGGCCCTAAATATAGCTGCAAGCAGCAATGGCGGGCCCTCGCACGTTTTTTTACCGCTACACGGTGCTACCGAGAAAACGATGCACGGTGGGCAAGGGCATCAAGTGGGTAAATATCAGTGGGCTATGTAATGTTTATACTGAGCCATTTGGGGATGTAGGTAAAAGAAACCCCACATTTTAGACAAATGGGGGCACTAGTGAGCCACTTAAGAGACACACCTATGTCTGACCTGTTTGTGCACACTTAACAGCCGACAACTCTGATGTGTGTGCCGACTTTTAGGTTAATATAAGCACGCCAAGAGCCCTAAATATGCCTGAAATAAAAGTAAAGTTTGGGGCGTTGCCATGGAAACAGCATTTGAGATACCAAAAATCCCTTCGCAATTTATCATCTACAATCTCTCGGCTTCATGTTGACCACTTTTGGTGTCAATCGCATGAACATCCTAGAAGGAGTATTTAAAGGAACATCGGCGTCAACTGAAAGGCTTAAATATGCCTTTAAAATAAAAGTAAAGTTTGACGCGTTGCCATAGAAACAACGTTCGAGATATCAAAAATTCCTTCGCAATTTATCATCTACTATGTATCGGCATCATGTTGACCGCTTTTGGTGTCAATCTCATTAATATTCTAGAAGGAGTATTTAAAAGAACATCGGCGTCAACCTAAAGGCTTAAATAAGCCTTTAAAATGAAAGTAAAGTTTGACGCGTTGTCATGGGAACAGTGTTTGAGATATCAAAAATCCCTTCGCAATTTATCATCTACAATGTCTCGGCATCATGTTGACCACTTCTGGTGTCAATCGCATGAATATTCTAGAAGGAGTATTTAAAAGAACATTGGCATCAACTGAAAGGCTTAAATATGCCTTTAAAATGAAAGTAAAATCTGACGCGTTGCCATGGGAACAGCGTTTGAGATATCAAAAATCCCTTCGCAATTTATCATCTACAATGTCTCAGCATTATGTTGACCACTTCTGGAGTCAATCACATTATTTCCCCAGGAGGAGTATTTAAAAGTTTACCGCATGCAGCTGTAAGGTTTAAATATGCCTTAAAAATGAAAGTAAAGTTTGACAGGTTGCCATGGGAAAAGCGTTCGAGATATCAAAAATCCCTTCGCAATTTATCATTTACAATGTCTTGGCATCATGTTGACCACTTTTGGTGTCAATCGCATAAACATTGTAGGAGGAGTATTTAAAAGAACATCGCATGGAACTGTCAAAAAAATCCACCTTTGTGACTGACACACTTCCTGGCGCCTGGTGGTGGCGCTATACCCGGGAGTCACAATAGGCACATCGATGCGATCAGAATCTTCAGACGAACAAACACACCGCGTGTCATCACAATAAGACATTTTTTGCCTTTGATATTAGACACTTCCTGTTTCTCTGATGTCGCCATAAATTTGTCACCTCGCCATGGCAACACCGTTCGAGATATCAAAAATCCCTTCGCAATTTAGCAAGTACAATGTCTCGACATCATGATCACCACGTTTGGTGTCAATCGCATGCATCCTCTAGGAGGAGTATTTAAAAGTTCAACGCATGCATTTTTTAAACAATCCAAAATAGCCGACTTCCTGTTGGACGGAGCTTAAATGTTAGAGGGCGAAAGTTGTTCGGGTCGATGAGATCTATATGCGTACCAACTCTCGTACATGTGCGTACATGTTTGCCCGATCTGCGCAACAATGTTTGTTTTTGCATTACAGGGAGCGCTACAGAGCCCCCGTGCCACGCCCGTGTTCCAGCCTTTGCCCGGTCGCAATGACGGACGACTTTGATGTGTGTGCCAAATTGCAAGAGTTTTCGAGTATGTTTAGGCACCCAAAATGGCCAAAACTGTTAAAAAAAAATAAAAAAAAAAAAAAAATAATAAATATAGCTGCAAGCAGCAATGGCGGGCCCTCGCACGTTTTTTTTACCGCTACACGATGCGTCCGAGAAAACGATGCCCGGTGGGCAAGGGCATCAAGTGGGTAAACATCAGCTATTTAATGTTGTTACTGAGCCATTTGGGGACTGTAGGTAAAAGAAAAACCCCACATTTTAGACAAATGGGGGAGCTAGTGAGCCACTAAAGAGACACGCCTTTGCCTGACCTATTTGTCCACTCTGAACAGCCGACAACTCTGATGTGTGTGCCAACGTTTAGGTTAATCTAAGCACGCCAAGAGTCCTAAATATGCCTGAAATAAAAGTAAAGTTTGTGGCGTTGCCATGGGAACAGCGTTCAAGATATCAAAAATCCGTTCACAATTTATCATCTACAATGTCTCGGCATCATGTTGACCACTTTTGGTGTCAATCGCATGAAAATTCTAGAAGGAGTATTTAAAAGAACATCGGCGTCAACTTAAAGGCTTAAATAAGCCTTTAAAATGAAAGTAAAGTTTGACGCGTTGCCATGGGAACAGCGTTCGAGATATCAAAAATCCCTTCACAATTTATCATCTACAATGTCTCGGCATCATGTTGACCACTTCTGGTGTCAATCGCATGAATATTCTAGAAGGAGTATTTAAAAGAACATCTGCGTGAACTTAAAGGCTTAAATAAGCCTTTAAAATGAAAGTAAAGTTTGACGCGTTGCCATGGGAACAGCGTTCGAGATATCAAAAATCCCTTCACAATTTATCATCTACAATGTCTTGGCATCATGTTGACCACTTCTGGTGTCAATCGCATGAATATTCTAGAAGGAGTATTTAAAAGAACATCGGCGTGAACTTAAAGGCTTAAATAAGCCTTTAAAATGAAAGTAAAGTTTGACGCGTTGCCATGGGAACAGCGTTTGAGATATCAAAAATCCCTTCGCAATTTATCATCTACTATGTCTCCGCATCATGTTGACCACTTCTGGTGTCAATCGCATGAATATTCTAGAAGGAGTATTTAAAAGACCATCGGCGTGAACTTAAAGGCTTAATTAAACCTTTAAAATGAAAGTAAAATTTGACGCGTTGTCATGGGAACAGCGTTCGAGATATCAAAAATCCCTTCGCAATTTATCATCTACAATGTCTCGATATCATGTTGACCACTTCTGGTGTCAATCTCATGAATATTCTAGAAGGAGTATTTAAAAGAACATCGGCGTCAACTTAAAGGCTTAAATAAGCCTTTAAAATGAAAGTAAAGTTTGACGCGTTGCCATGGGAACAGCGTTTGAGATATCAAAAATCCCTTCGCAATTTATCATCTACTATGTCTCCGCATCATGTTGACCACTTCTGGTGTCAATCGCATGAATATTCTAGAAGGAGTATTTAAAAGACCATCGGCGTGAATTTAAAGGCTTAAATAAGCCTTTAAAATGAAAGTAAAGTTTGACGCGTTGCCATGGGAACAGCGTTTGAGATATCAAAAATCCCTTCACAATTTATCATCTACAATGTCTCAGCATTATGTTGACCACTTCTGGAGTCAATCACATTATTTCCCCAGGAGGAGTATTTAAAAGTTTACCACATGCAGCTGTAAGGTTTAAATATGCCTTAAAAATGAAAGTAAAGTTTGACAGGTTGCCATGGGAACAGCGTTCGAGATATCAAAAATCCCTTCGCAATTTATCATCTACAATGTCTTGGCATCATGTTGACTACTTTTGGTGTCAATCGCATAAACATTGTAGGAGGAGTATTTAAAAGAACATCGCATGGAACTGTCAAAAAAAATCCACCTTTGTGACTGACACACTTCCTGGCGCCTGGTGGTGGCGCTATACCCGGGAGTCACAATAGGCACATCGATGCGATCGGAATCTTCAGACGAACAAACACACCGCGTGTCATCACAATAAGACATTTTTTGCCTTTGATATTAGACACTTCCTGTTTCTCTGATGTCGCCATAAATTCGTCGCCTCGCCATGGCAACACCGTTCGAGATATCAAAAATCCCTTCGCAATTTAGCAAGTCCAATGTCTCGACATCATGTTCACCACGTTTGGTGTCAATCGCATGCATCCTCTAGGAGGAGTATTTAAAAGTTCAACGCTTGCATTTTTTAAACAATCCAAAATAGCCGACTTCCTGTTGGGCGGAGCTTAAATGTTAGAGGGCGAAAGTTGTTCGGGTCGATGAGATCTATATGCGTACCAACTCTCATACATGTGCGTACATGTTTGCCCGATCTGCGCAACAATGTTTGTTTTTGTATTACAGGGGGCGCTACAGAGCCCCCGTGCCACGCCCGTGTTCCAGCCTTTGCCAGGTCGCAATGACGGACGACTTTGACGTGTGTGCCAAATTGCAAGAGTTTTCGAGTATGTTTAGGCACCCAAAAGGGCCAAAAGTGTTAAAAAAAAAAAAAAAAAAAAAAATAATAATAATAATCCGAGCAAAAACAATAGGGCTTCGCACCATTCGGTGCAGGCCATTCTGGCCTGCTCCTCGGTGCTCGGGCCCTAAATATAGCTGCAAGCAGCGATGGCGGGCCCTCGCACGTTTGTTTACCGCTACCCGGTGCCTCCGAGAAAACGATGCACGGTGGGCATGTGCATCAAGTTGGTATATATCAGTGTACTATTTCATGTTGCTACTGACCCATTTAGGTACAGTAGGTTAAAGAAACCCCATATATTAGACAAACGGGGCGCTAGTCAGTCACTAAATAGACACGCCTTTATCTGACGTTTTTGTCAACACTTAACAGCCGACAAATCAGATGTGTGTGCCAAATTTAAACTTAATCTACCCTGCCAAGAGCCTGAAATATGCCTGAAATAAAAGTAAGTTTGACGTGTTGCCATGGGAACAGCGTTCGATGTGTCAAAAATTCCTTTGCAATTTAACATCTTCAATGTCTCAGCATCATGTTGACCTTTTCTGGTGTCAATCGCATGAATCCCATACGAGGAGTATTCAAAAGTTCACAGCATGTAACTGTCAGCCTTAAATATGCTGGAAAATGAAAGCAAAGTTTGATGCGTTGCCATGGGAACAACGTTTGAGATATCAAAAATCCCTTCGCAATTTATCATCTACAATGTCTCAGCATCATGTTGACCACTTCTGGAGTCAATTGCATGAAAATCCTAGGAGGAGTATTTAAAAGAGCATCGCATGGAACTGTCAGGCTTAAATAAGCCTTTAAAATGAAAGTAAAGTTTGACGCATTGCCATAGGAACAACGTTCGAGATATCAAAAATCCCTTCGCAATTTATCATCTACAATGTCTCTGCATCATGTTGACCACTTCTTGTGTCAATCGCATGAAAATCCTAGAAGGAGTATTTAAAAGAACATTGCATGGAACTGTCAAAAAAATCCAGCTTTGTGACTGACACACTTCCTGGCGCCTGGTGGTGGCGCTATACCCGGGAGTCACAATAGGCACATCGATGCGATCGGAATCTTCAGACGAACAAACACCCCGCATGGCATCACAATAAGATATTTTTTGCCTTAGATATTAGACACTTCCTGTTTCGCTGATTTCGCCATAAATTTGTCAGCTCGCCTTGGCAGAACCGTTCGAGATATCAAAAATCCCTTCGCAATTTATCATCTACTATGTCTCGGCATTATGTTGACCACTTTTGGTGTCAATTGCATGATTATTCTAGAAGGAGTATTTAAAAGAACATCGGCATCAACTGAAAGGCTTAAATATGCCTTTAAAATGAAAGTAAAGTTTGACGCATTGCCATGGGAACAGCGTTTGAGATATCAAAAATCCCTTCACAATTCATCATCTACAATGTCTCAGCATTATGTTGACCACTTCTGGAGTCAATCACATTATTTCCTCAGGAGGAGTATTTAAAAGTTTACCACACGCAGATGTAAGGTTTAAATATGCCTTCAAAATGAAAGTAAAGTTTGACAGGTTGCCATGGGAACAGCGTTTGAGATATCAAAAATCCCTTCGCAATTTATCATCTACAATGTCTTGGCATCATGTTGACCAATTCTCATGTCAATCGCATGAAAATCCTAGGAGGAGTATTTAAAAGAACATCGCATGGAACTGTCAAAAAAATCCAGCTTTATGACTGACACACTTCCTGGCGCCTGGTGGTGGCGCTATACCCGGGAGTCACAATAGGCACATTGATGCGATCGGAATCTTCAGACGAACAAACGCCCCGCGTGTCATCACAATAAGAAATTTTTTGCCTTAGATATTAGACACTTCCTGTTTCTCTGAATTCGCCATCAATTTGTCGCCTCGCCATGGCAACACCGTTCGAGATATCAAAAATCCCTTCGCAATTTAGCAAGTCCAATGTCTCGACATCATGTTCACCACGTTTGGTGTCAATCCCATGCATCCTCTAGGAGGAGTATTTAAAAGTTCAATGCATGCATTTTTTAAACAATCCAAAATAGCCGACTTCCTGTTGGGCGGAGCTTAAATGTTAGAGGGCGAAAGTTGTTCGGGTTGATGAGATCTATATGCGTACCAACTCTCGTACATGTGCGTAAATTTTTGCCCGATCTGTGACCAAATGTTTGTTTTTGCATTACAGGGGGCGCTACAGAGCTCCCTTACCACGCCCGAATTACAGCCTTTGCCGGGTCCTAATGGCCGACGACTCTGACATCTCTGCCAATTTTCAAGAGTTTTTAAGTATGTTAAGGCCCCCAAATTGCCCTGAAACGTAAAAAAAAATAAAAAAATAAAAAATAAATAAAAAAATAATAAATCCGAGCAAAAACAATAGGGCTTCGCACCTTTCGGTGCAGGCCATTCTGGCCTGCTCCTCGGTGCTCGAGCCCTAAAATAAATATAGCTGCAAGCAGCAATGGCGGGCCCTCGCACGTTTTTTTACCGCTACACGGTGCGTCCGAGAAAACGATGCACGGTGGGCAAGGGCATCAAGTGGGTAAATATCATTGGGCTATTTAATGTTGTTACTGACCCATTTGGGGACTGTAGGTAAAAGAAACCCCACATTTTAAACAAACGGGGGCACTAGTGAGCCACTTAAGAGACACGCCTATGTCTGACCATTTTGTCAACACTTAACAGCCGAAAACTCTGATGTGTGTGCCAACTTTAAAGTTCAACTAAGCACGCCAAGAGCCTTAAACATGCCTGAAATTAAAGTAAAGTTTGACACGTTGCCATGGGAACAGCGTTCGAGATGTCAAAAATTCCTTCGCAATTTATCCTCTACAATGTCTCGGCATTATGTTGATCACTTTTGGTGTCAATCGCATGAATCCCATACGAGGAGTATTTAAAGGTTCACAGCATGTAACTGTCAGCCTTAAATATGCTGGAAAATGAAAGCAAAGTTTGACGCATTGCCATGGGAACAATGTTCGAGATATCAAAAATCCCTTCGCAATTTATCATCTACAATGTCTCGGCATCATGTTGACCACTTCTGGTGTCAATCGCATAAATATTCTAGAAGGAGTATTTACAAGAACATCGGCGTCAACTGAAAGGCTTCAATATGCCTTTAAAATGAAAGTAAAGTTTGACGCGTTGCCATGGGAACAGCGTTCGAGATATCAAAAATCCCTTCGCAATTTATCATCTACAATGTCTCGGCATCATGTAAACCACTTCTGGTGTCAATCGCATGCATATTCTAGAAGGAGTATTTTAAAGAACATCGGCGTCAACTGAAAGGCTTCAATATGCCTTTAAAATGAAAGTAAAGTTTGACACGTTGCCATTGGAACAGCCTTTGAGATTTCAAAAATGCCTTCACAATTTATCATCTACAATGTCTCAGCATTATGTTGACCACTTCTGGAGTCAATCACATTATTTACTCAGGAGGAGTATTTAAAAGTTTACCGCATGCAGCTGTAAGGTTTAAATATGCCTTAAAAATGAAAGAAAAATTTTGACAGGTTGCCATGGGAACAGCGTTTGAGATATCAAAAATCCCTTCGCAATTTATCATCTACAATGTCTTGGCATCATGTTGACCACTTCTCGTGTCAATCGCATCAAAATCCTAGGAGGAGTATTTAAAAGAACATCGCATGATACTGTCAAAAAAATCCACCATTATGACTGACACACTTCCTGGCGCCTGGTGGTGGCGCTATACACGAGACTCACAATAGGCACATCGATGCGATCGGAATCTTCAGACGAACAAACACCCCGCGTGTCATCACAATAAGACATTTTTTGCCTTAGATATTAGACACTTCCTGTTTCTCTGAATTCGCCATAAATTTGTCGCCTCGCCATGGCAGAACCGTTCGAGATATCAAAAATCCCTTCGCAATTTAGCAAGTCCAATGTCTCGACATCACGTTCACCACATTTGGTGTCAATCCCATGAATCCTCTAGGAGGAGTATTTAAAAGTTCAACGCATGCATTTTTTAAACAATCCAAAATAGCCGACTTCCTGTTGGGCGGAGCTTAAATGTTAGAGGGCGAAAGTTGTTCGGGTCGATGAGATCTATATGCGTACCAACTTTCGTACATGTGCGTACATGCTTGCCCGATCTGTGCACCAATGTTTGTTTTTGCATTACAGGGGGCGCTACAGAGCCCTAGTGCCACGCCCATGTTCCAGCCTTTGCATGAGCCTAGTGGTACGAGACACTGACATGTGTGCCAAGTTTCAAGAGTTTTCGAGTATGTTAAGGGACCCAAATTAACTCAAGTGTTGAAAAAAATAAAAAAAATAAAAAAAATCATAATAATAAAAATAATAATCTGAGCAAAAACAATAGGGCTTCGCACCTTTCGGTGCAGGCCATTCTGGCCTGCTCCTCGGTGCTCGAGCCCTAATAATAATCCGAGCAAAAACAATAGGGCTTCGCACCATTCGGTGCAGGCTATTCTGGCCTGCTCCTCGGTGCTCGGGCCCTAATTAAAACTGCAAGCAGTGATGGAAGGGCCCTCTCACGCATGTGCACCACCACTCTATGGCCTTAGTAAAGCAATGAACCAGGGGGATTGAAATTTCAGTGGGTAAATATAGGCGGACATTCAAAGGAACTTTGAAGTGCCACACCTCCTTTGTGCTGCAGGTGGCGCTATGATTGTATTTGATTGTTGTAACATTGATGTGTTGAGGCCAGGACCCTTGTCAAACGTATGATGTCTATGACAGATCGGACATTGCATGCCTGAGTTACAACAGCTTTCTCATGGCGAAACATCACTCTTTGCGAGGCCGCCACGGACACGCCCTTCAACGAAAAGTCAAGATCTTCGCAATTTATCATCGCAAAGGGCTTAAGATCAGTCTCACCTGATATGATAATGATTTGATTAAATCTCTGAGAACAGTGAATCACAGCGTAAAACAAGGCATTTCCTGCTACCTCTAGGTGGCGCTAGGACTGAAGCTGAATATTGGCATTGAAATGTGTTCAGGCCAAGACTCTTATCAAATGTGTGAAGTGTGGGGTAGATTGGACATTGTATGCCTTAGTTATAAAAACTTCCGGTTTCATGGCGAAAACGCTGAACTTTGTCAGGCCGCCACGGACACACCTTCCAACGAAAAGTCAAAAGCTCCGCAATTTAACATCGCAAAGGCCTTTGGATGAGATTGACCAAATATGATGACGATCTGACAAAATCTCTAGGAGGAGTTCGTTAAAGTACGAAGCCTGGAAATGACAAAATTTGCACAGAAATCACAGCAAAAATTCAAAATGGCTGACTTCCTGTGAGGTTTAGAGCTTCACTCCAAGAGACTTTTTTGTAGGTCTTGGGGTGATATATGACCCTACCAAATTTCGTTTCTGTAGGATTTTCGTAGCGGCGGGGCTGTTCTCTTGAAATTTTGCAGGTGGCGCTATCAAGCCATTTCTGCACGCCCACTTCTGTCGCCTATGCCACATGTAAATTGTTGCCACTTCTGACGTGTGTGCAACGTTTTATGACTTTTTGAGCTTGTTTAGCCTGTCAAAATGCGATTCATTTAGCGATACTTTGCCAGGCCGCCACGGACACGCCCTTTAATGAAAAGTCAAGGTCGTTGCTTTTTATCATCACACAAGGTCTTGAGATTACACTGGTGAAATATGATGTTGATATGGTTAAATACCTAAGAGCAGTAAGTCACAGCGTCAAACATGGTATTTCCTGCTGGCTCTAGGTGGCGCTATGAGTGTTACTGAATTATGCCATGTTGATGTGTTCAGGCCTGGACCCTTATCAAACGTGTGAAGTCAGGGGCAGATCGGACAATGTATGCCTGAATTACATCAGCTTCCTGTTTCATGGCAAAACATTACACTTTGCCAGGCCGCCACGGACACGCCCTCCAATGAAAAGTCAAAAGCTCAACAATTTAGCATCGCAAAGGCCTTTAGATGATACTGACCAAATATGATGATGATCGGATTAAATCTCTAGGAGGAGTTCGTTAAAGTACGACGCTTGGAAATGTCAAAAAATGACAGAGAAAATTCAAAATGGCTGACTTCCTGTGGGGTTTAGAGCTTAGCTCCAAGAGACTTTTTTGTAGGTCTTGGAGTAATAGATGATCCTACCAAATTTCGTATCTGTAAGTTTTTCGTAGTGGGGGGCTGTTTTTGCAGGTGGCGCTATCGAGCCATTTTTACACGCCCACTTCTGACGCCTATACTACATGTAAATTTTCACCACTTCTGACGCGTGTGCAAATTTTCATGAGTTTTCGGGTATGTTTAGGCCCTCAAAAATGTGATCCATTTCGGAGAAGAAGAAGAAGAAGAAGAAGAAGAAGAAGAAGAAGAAGAAGAAGAAGAAGAAGAAGAAGAAGAAGAAGAAGAAGAAGAAGAAGAAGAAGAAGAAGAAGAAGAAGAAGAAGAAGAAGAAGAAGAAGAAGAAGAAGAAGAAGAAGAAGAAGAAGAAGAAGAAGAAGAAGAAGAAGAAGAAGAAGAAGAAGAAGAAGAAGAAGAAGAAGAAGAAGAAGAAGAAGAAGAAGAAGAAGAAGAAGAAGAAGAAGAAGAAGAAGAAGAAGAAGAAGAAGAAGAAGAAGAAGAAGAAGAAGAAGAAGAAGAAGAAGAAGAAGAAGAAGAAGAAGAAGAAGGAGAAGAAGAAGAAGAAGAAGAAGAATAAACGGAGCAAAAACAATAGGGTCCTCACACCCTGGTGTGCTCGGGCCCTAAATATAGCTGCAAGCAGCAATGGCGGGCCCTCCCACGTTTGTTTACCGCTACACGGTGCCTCCGAGAAAACGATGCACGGTGGGCAAGTGCATCAAGTGGGTAAATATCATGCTGCTACTGACCCATTTAGGTACTGTAGGTAAAAGAAACCCCACATTTTAGACGGGGGCACTAGTGAGCCACTTAAGAGACACGTCTATGTCTGACCTGTTTGTGCACACTTTACAGCCGACAACTCTGATGTGTGTGCCAACTTTTAGGTTAATCTAAGCATGCCAAGAGCCCTAAATATGCCTGAAAAAAAAGTAAAGTTTGGGGCGTTGCCATGGGAACAGCGTTCGAGATATCAAAAATCCCTTCGCAATTTATCATCTACTATGTCTCGGCATCATGTTGAGCACTTCTGGTGTCAATCGCATGAAAATCCTAGGAGGAGTATTTAAAGGAACATCGGCGTCAACTGAAAGGCTTAAATAAGCCTTTAAAAAGAAAGTAAAGTTTGACACATTGCCATGGGAACAGCGTTAGAGATATCAAAAATCCCTTCACAATTTATCATCTACTATGCCTCAGCATCATGTAGACCACTTTGGTGTCAATCGCATGAATAACCTAGAAAGAGTATTTAAAGGAACATTGGCGTCAACTGAAAGGTTAAATACCTTTAAAATGAAAGTAAAATTTGCGGCGTTGCCATGGGAACAGCGTTCAAAATATCAAAAATCTGTTCGCAATTTATCATCTACAATGTCTCGGCATCATGTTGACCACTTCTGGTGTTAATCGCATGAATATCCTAGGAGGAGTATTTAAAGGAACATCGGCGTCAACTGAAAGGCTTAAATATGCCTTTAAAATGAAAGTAAAGTTTGACGCGTTGCCATGGGAACATCGTTTGAGATATCAAAAATCCCTTCACAATTTATCATCTACAATCTCTCGGCATCATGTTGACCACTTTTGGTGTCAATTGCATGATTTTTCTAGAAGGAGTATTTAAAAGAATATAGCATGGAACTGTAAAAAAAAATCCAGCTTTGTGACTGACACACTTCCTGGCGCCTGGTGGTGGCGCTATATCCGGGAGTCACAATAGGCACATCGATGCGATCGGAATCTTCAGACGAACAAACCCCCCGCATGGCATCACAATAAGATATTTTTTGCCTTAGATATTAGACAGACATCCACACGCTCTCATTCACGTCACGCTGAACAGATCGTGCATCGTAGCTCCGTCGAGTTCATCATCTAAAAGCTTTTTTTTACCATCTTATTCCTATTTATATAATATAACTTATTAGTTTTACATAGGAATACTTTACCGTGACGATTATTGAGCAGTACTACCACGTGAAACTATTTATCACTAATAAACACCCAGTGTTGTTAGCATATAGCCCTCTAGCATCCACACGGTGGAGGCTGAAGCTAGCATTTTCCGATCTAATGGCCGATTCATCTGATATATGCTTTTCTGACCTATCCTCACCTGAGCGGGAAGCTGTGGAGGAGTTGTTTCCTGGTTTTAGCAGATCCAAGGCGAGGTACAGCGCCCACTTCACCCTGCCTTCCGACGTCCACAAGCGAGCAACAAACATGCATTCCACGCGATGCAGCTTCACGGACCGTGAACGACATGAAAGCGATCGGGAAGCTGTGGAGGAACCGCTGCCCGGCCTTCGCAGATTCAGCAAGCCAAACATCACCCTGACCCCAGACGTTCGCAGGCGACCGAGGCGTGTCACAACCGAACACCCCACGCGATGCAGCTCCAGGGACCGCGTTCGGGTAAACGAAGACGCCATCGCCCAGCATGAAAGCGGTAAGACTCCGCTTGTTATTGTAACATGTACTACTTGCCACATGTATAGTTTAGCTTCTGCTGTTAGCATAGAGGGGTTTATATGCACTAAGTGTATTGAAGTATTAAGGTTAACTGAGAAGGTTGCTGAACTAGAATCGCGCATCCGAACGCTAGTTGAGGATAGCAAAACCGCTAATGTTACTGTCGCAAATAATCTATCGAGCGAAAAGACTAATGGCTCGGTTCCGACATCAGATGCTAATATAAATATTACAAATACTGTATCGAGCGCGCATAGTGTTTATCAAAATACACATGGCTCGGTTCCGTCATCAGAGTCAAGTCGGCGGTCAAACTGGGTGACTGTTAGGCGGCATAGTCATATAAGGCGTCCTTCTAAGACCCATAACGTAACGACAATTTCTAACAGATTCGATCCCCTAAGGAGTATACCAGCTGAAACACCTTTTAAAAGTGCCCTGGTCATTGGAGATTCTATACTCAGGAACACTAACATTGAGGCACCAAACACCATAGTCGACTGTATACCGGGAGCCAGAACGTCTGACATTAGATCCAAACTTAAAGTGCTGGCTAATGCTAAGTGGAAGTTTTCTAAGATTGTTATTCACGCCGGCACGAATGACACTAGGCTCCGCCAGTCGGAAATCACCAAAGATAATATTAAGGAGATGTGTGAAATTGCAAAAACAATGTCAGACAATGTAATATGCTCTGGTCCCCTCCCCGCCTACCGGGGAGATGAAACACATAGTAGATTAGTGTCTCTCAATGGATGGATGTCAAAGTGGTGCCCTCAGCATAACGTAGGGTTTATAGACAATTGGAAGCATTTCTGGGGAAGACCATTTCTCCTAACCCGAGATGGCCTTCATCCGTCATCGGAAGGAAGTGCTATACTCACTAAAAATCTGATCAATAGTCTTAATTCTGATATTGTATGACTATCCAGGGCCCAGGTCAGGAAACAGACGGATCGGCTTAACCGTCCATCTGTTAGCTGCCGTGATATGTCAAGACCACTTATATCCCAGCACTTCGAGTCAATCTTACCGAAATATCAGCACATTTCAACTGTATCTGTTCCCCGAACAAATAAATACAGGGCACCGCTTGTTACATCTGGTACAAATCTGATTCAAATAAAATTAGAAAACAATACATTAACAGATGAATCTCGAATCTTAAAATTCGGCCTTCTTAACATTAGATCGCTTACCAATAAAGAACCTATTGTCAATGAAATAATTACAGACCAAAACTTAGATGTACTCTGTTTAACAGAAACCTGGCTTAAAGCAGACGACTACATTAGTTTAAATGAATCCACCCCACAAGACTATTATTATAAACACGAACCTCGATTAAAGGGGAGAGGGGGTGGTGTAGCTACAATATACAACACAATGTTTAAAGTAAACCAAAAATCTGAGCTAAAATTTAAATCATTTGAAGTAATGTTGTTAAATATGGAAATAACTGATCGTAACCACAAACAGCTTTCTTTTGCTTTAGCGACAATCTATAGACCACCGGGCCACCATGCAGATTTCCTTAATGAAATAGCAGATTTCCTATCTGAGCTTGTAGTCACTGTAGATAAAGCTCTTATTGTTGGTGATTTTAATGTCCATGTGGACAACCCAAAAGACGCATTAGGACGTGCGTTTATAGATGTTCTAAATTCTCTCAATATTAGACAAAACGTGACAGGGCCAACGCATACTCCTAATCACACATTAGACTTAATTCTGTCACTCGGACTCAATATTAATGACGTCGAAATATCACCTCAGAGTGATGCAGTTTCTGACCATTACCTTGTGTCATACACTGTACTTCTAGATAGGATCACTCAATCTACAACATGCTACCGACTAGCCAGAACAATAATTTCCACCACTAAAGATAGCTTTATTAGCACTCTTCCAGACCTGTCCCAAATGAAACATGTAGCAGATAACTGTGACGATCTAGATATTGAAATAGAAAACCTAAACAATGTCTGTTCTAACACATTAGATGCCGTTGCTCCCATTCGAAAAAAGAGATTCAAAGAAAAACCGCCAGCTCCATGGTATGACCAACACACAGCAGCCCTTAAAAAGGCAGCTAGAAAAATGGAAAGAAATTATAGAAGCACAAAGTTAGAAGTATGGCGCGCAGCATGGAAACAGAGTGTTAAACACTACAGACAGGCTATTAAAACCGCCAGATCTACATATCTCAGTACGCTTATTAAAGAAAATCATAACAACCCTCGTTTCCTCTTTAGCACAGTTGCGAAACTGACTAGAAACAAAGAACAAACAGAAACCAATAGTAAACTTCAACACAATAGTAACGACTTCATGAACTTCTTTTCTAACAAAATTTCGGCTATTAGGGAAACCATCGTAGCTACCCAGGCAGCCACCACTCTACCCATTAGTTCACTTAACACTAGACTACCATATGAACACAGTGTTTCCGCTATATACATTCAACCGTGGCGGGCCGCCACGCCTAAAACATCCCCGCCACGCCTGCGGTTGTGGATAGAAGGGATACAGCAAACGAAATCTCGCCGGATGGGCACTGTTTTATCCTAATCCTTCACCCAAACCCAACTCTAAACACAACATTTCACAGGATTGTAGGATGTATGTGTATCTCATGTAGCCAGAGCCGCTGTTTTCATCCTAAAAATCCTACCTCCAAATCTAATCCTAAACTTTTTGCCATTTTCTGTATCCCTTCTAGACAAAACCCACAGCGGCAGCTCGCAAAATAAATAAAGCTATACCAAAATGTCCGCCCTGCAAGAAAGAAAAAAATTCCTTTCTGGATTCGCGTTGTTCACTCATTTAAAAATGAATCTCCTAAAATATCATTATTTCCCCCATGGGTTTAGTTCATGCACAAATAGATTTAAATCAACGGATGATGATTAGGCTACGTCTCTGTTTTGAGAAATAATAATAAAATAAATAAGTCTACACGAAATATGTTATAATTATCAGATTGACAAAACGAATAAAAAAGTTTTGAGTTGCTGTTCTTTTTTTGTGATGCGCTGTTAAACCAAAGCAGCAGAAAGCACGTCATGTTTTTAATTATTTTAAATAAGCACAAGGTTTTCTCCTTATTGTGAGTTTACATAAATAAAAATACACAATTTACAGATTCGAATGTTATTTTACTTTTATCTGTCTGGCAATAAATTAAGGGTAATTTAAATTGCAAGGTCATCACGCGTATGCTGTTCACAGGCGCATATACACGGACGCAGCGCGGGGCTGCGAGAAAAGACATGATTAAACTTTCGATTTAACATATTACGAGTTTTTTGGACATTCATTTGTAATCACTGTAGTCATATTATCAACTTATCTGGCCATTAGTTATTCAGTATTGGCTATAAGCGCAGCGCGCTGCTGACCGCTCAGCTGTCAGTCAATCTGTGCTTTAGATCGACACTCACAAAGTTTCACATTAAATGATAAGATGTTTGTCCAAAAACAAAAGGCTAAATACTGAATACAACTCATATAGGACTGCAAGACATAAGTTGAATCTGTTTGGAAGGAAACTTATTCCCGTGGAAGAGAAGGACGTTGGTAATAAAAACTGGAGGCAGACGGTGAGACTGTTTCATCTGTTTTCAGACGAAACAACAGGGTCGGGGTACCCGCGGGTGAAAGTTCTAATATTTGATGTAACGGGTGTAATAATATTAACGTGTTATATGCATTGTAGATTCAGGTCGGGACTCAATATGCGAGCGTGAACTGCGGGTCTAACATCCAAGAACAGAATTCGACTCGATTCCGATAGGTAACAGATTTTAAATGTCCCCGTGCTTATTTGTGTTTAAGATCTGTCTGCGAAGGGCATAAAGGTTTCTATAACTGCGCGATTTGCGGTGTGACCGGGTCGGGGTCTTTATGTCAGACAGGCCGGGTGTGGAATAAAATTGCTGCCTGCTGTTGTCGGATAAATGTTCTGTCAATCACAGCGGTGCGGATTATCAAACAGGACTGTGCGTGACTTTGCAACAGCAAACCCGAGCACGAACTTGCACACTACATTAAAACTACAATGAAAGATCCCTATGAAGCTATAAAACTTACGTATTTTTAAGAAAATACAGTTTAGATCAAACATAGAAAAGCAATATGCTATAAATATAAGGAAAAGTAAATGACAGCATGAAAATGATAAAAAATACATGTTAGTTTACTGTAGCCTATTTTCTACATTAAAAAAAATAATGTACATTTATAATCATCATGGGCGCCCCCTGCCGCTAGGGTTGCCGCGGTGACAGAATTTTCCCACCGGTTAATCGGCGCGTCACAAAGCCGGTGATCCCGGTTTCACCGTGTGGGAGGGGCTTATAAATGCGCATTCAGATGTGCACATTTTACTTTCACTTTTGAATTACGCAACTGTTTAAATGCAGTGCTTGGGTACGCTGCGTTAAATCGCGTATGAATTTGCATGCAATGTGAGTGCAACAGCTGGTTTAATTAAGTGCTTGAGTCAATGTGGGCAGGTAATTCTCACAGAACCTGCCAGTCCCAAGCAGAGCAACCGGCTACTTCTCCATAAAGCGCGGCTTGAATGATGGGTTTATTATTTTTCTTGATGAAAAACACAACAACAAAAATGATCTCGCTTATATTAAACATCATATATGTATATTATAACAAAAACGAGTAAGCACGCGGCTTCTGTCATCATCTGGTCAGTCAGCTCGTCTCGCAAACTCTGACAGAAATAAATGAAATCTGACACCTGCTGCTCTGTGACGTGATGCGCGTTCAGCTCCGCTAAATTCAGACAACAGACACATTCAGTTGTAAGTGTTTGCTCTCTCTAACGAAACTAAATGATTTAATTACACGAAAATATCAAAACGACGGTGAAAGACGGTGTCGCGGTGGGCAAGTGATCTAACCGGTGAGAGGCTGAAGCACCGGTTATCACCGTTTCACCGACTATCGCGGCAAGCCTACCTGCCGCCACAGCTGGAAAAAATCCTAGAGGAAACACTGCGAACATCTTGATTCATTTAAACCTACTACAATAGATGAGCTCTCTAAACTAGTCACATCATCCAAATCATCGTCCTGTATATTAGACCCCGTTCCCACAAAACTACTTAAAGAAGTATTCCCTGTAGTGTCAACCCCGGTTCTAAATATCTTTAACTCATCGCTAGAAATAGGATACGTTCCAACAGCTTTTAAACTAGCAGTTATTAAACCGCTGATTAAAAAACCACAGCTTGACCAAGGAGAACTTAATAACTTTAGACCAATCTCAAATCTCCCTTTTCTTTCGAAAATATTAGAAAAGGTAGTGGCAAGCCAGTTACGCACATTCTTGTAAATAATAGTACATATGAAAAGTTCCAATCAGGATTCAGGCCCCACCATAGCACAGAGACAGCGTTGCTTAGAGTTACAAATGACCTCCTATTAACATCCGATCGTGGTGAAATCTCAACTCTTATATTACTAGACCTTAGTGCAGCATTTGACACAATAGACCACAGAATCCTACTCAATAGACTAGAAAACTATGTTGGTATCAGTGGTCAGGCGCTAGCCTGGTTTAGGTCATATCTAACCAATCGCTATCACTTTGTTTATGTAAATGAGGAAGAGTCATATCACTCCCTGGTTAAATACGGTGTACCGCAGGGATCAGTTTTAGGTCCTATCCTGTTCTCGTTATACATGTTACCCCTAGGAGACATTATCAGGAAACATAACATAAGTTTTCACTGCTATGCGGATGATACCCAGCTTTACATCTCCTCGCATCCCAGCGAAACACACACGTTTTCTAAGCTAAAAGACTGCATTAGCGATGTTAGTGACTGGATGGCACATAACTTTCTTAAGCTCAACTCCAATAAGACAGAGGTACTTATTATTGAACCAAATCGCTACAAACATAATATGTCAGATTACAAATTGCACATAGATGGCTGTACTGTGGTGCCATCTTCCACGGTTAGGAACTTAGGTGTGATGTTCGACAGCAACTTATCCTTTGATAGTCATATCGCCAACGTCTGCCGCACAGCATTCTTCCATCTTAGAAATATCTCAAAAATACGCCATATACTGTCTACATCTGATGCAGAGAAGCTTATTCATGCTTTTATGACCTCTAGAATAGACTATTGTAACTCGCTACTCGGGGGATGCCATTCAAATCAGGTCAACAAGCTTCAGCTAGTTCAAAACGCTTCTGCAAGGGTACTTACTCGATCTAAGAAGTATGACCACATAAGCCCAATTCTGGCATCTTTACACTGGCTACCAGTTAAATATCGCATCCAATTTAAAATATCACTAATCACCTACAAAGCTTTAAATGGCTTAGCACCCTCATATCTTAGAGAATTACTATCAGAATACAATCCATCACGCACACTACGGTCGCAAAATTCTGGCCTATTGATTATCCCTAGACTATCAAAAGTGTCTAAAAGTGGAAGATCCTTTTCCTACTTAGCCCCTAAGCTCTGGAATGATTTACCAACCGATGTCCGAGAATCAGACACAGTCGATCATTTTAAATCTAGACTTAAAACTTTTCTCTTCAACA
Organism: Paramisgurnus dabryanus; assembly: GCF_030506205.2. Lineage (NCBI taxonomy): Eukaryota > Metazoa > Chordata > Actinopteri > Cypriniformes > Cobitidae > Paramisgurnus > Paramisgurnus dabryanus. Next base: position 50,714,673 of record NC_133341.1, read on the forward strand.
AAGCATTCGCATAATTTGTCTAGTAAAGGTTCTTAACTCGCAATAGTTATTTTCACGGAACAAAGCACTCACGGTCATAACACAGACCAACCAAATAAATAAATAAAAACCTTTTCTACATGAACACTTAAAATGAATTGCATTAAATAGTTTGCCACCGTTTGCCACTGAACCTGCATTAACGACGACAGTGGGGCTTCCGGCCTTAGCAAACGGTTTGGCACGTATGGTCGGGTTGCGATTTTGGTGCTTTCGTGTGTCTTGTGAATAGTATGTCTTGTGAATAGTATGCCATACAGACCCGTTTGCCACTGAACCTGCATTAACGACGACAGTGGGGCCTCCAGCCTTAGTCAAACGGGTTGGTATGTATGGTCGGGTTGCGTTTTTCGCGCTTTCATGTGTCTTGTGAATAGTATGCCATACATACCCGTTTGCCACTGAACCTGCATTAACGACGACAGTGGGGCCTCCAGCCTTAGTCAAACGGGTTGGCACGTATGGTCGGGTTGCGATTTTGGCGCTATCGTAAGTCTTATGAATAGTATGCCATACAGACCCGTTTGCCACTGAACCTGCATTAACGACGACAGTGGGGCTTCCGGCCTTAGTCAAACGGGTTAACACGTATGGTCGGGTTGCAATGTTTTTGGCGTTTTCTCCTGGTCCTGTAAATGGTATACAATATAGACCCGTTTGCCACTGAACCTGCATTAACGACGACAGTGGGGCTTTAGGCCTTAGTCAAACGGGTCGTCAGGTTTCATTTTCTCTTAAAGATCGGAAGGTGACCCTTATTTACCATATATACCCTCGCATTGGGCCCCCAATTTGCTAAATCCTCAACTGTGGATAACATAATTATGCCGCAATATTTAGTCTGTCTGGAACTAAGCTGAGTTAAACCACATCACTGTGTGACACTTCAATACATATGAACGGCTGCTACGCTAATACGATTTTGTTTCTCTCTCCCTGTCTCGTCCTCGACCCGAGGACGAGACAAACAGACCCAGTCCCGGTAGATGTGAAAGTCGGCACACCTCTGATCTACTGGCTGTCCTTCAACGTTATGCCCAGCTGATACCTGACCAACGATCACCGGCAGAACCGCTTAATCTCCGCTAAATCTCCATTTCCGTTCTCCCAACGGTTTTTCCCTCCTAGGACTTATTTTTCCTCGGATAAAAGCCCGGGGTTTTTTTTTCTCCTAGGGGGTTTTTCACCCCGGGGAGGCAGCCTTTTTGGGCTTTACCTAGCTTCCTCTTCTATACGTTGCTTTAGTAATACGTGCAATTATAATATTGAGTCATAGCCGCAGCAAATTTAACTGCTCATGCTATCATGTATTCTGTTGTGCTATCTGTCGTTTTCTGTGCTTTTCACTGCTTCTATTTATGTAAAGCTGCTTTGAAACAATTGACTTTTGTAAAAAGCGCTATATAAATAAAATTGAATTGAATTGAATTGAATAGGACACTTCCTGTTTCTCTGAATTCGCCATAAATTCGTCGCCTCGCCATGGCAAAACCGTTCGAGATATCAAAAATCCCTTCGCAATTTAACAAGTACAATGTCTCGGCATCATGTTTACCACGTTTGGTGTCAATCCCATGAATCCACTAGGAGGAGTATTTAAAAGTTCAACGAATGCATTTTTTAAACAATCCAAAATAGCGGACTTCCTGTTGGGCGGAGCTTAAATGTTAGAGGGCGAAAGTTGTTCGGGTCAATGAGATCTATATGCGTACAAACTCTCGTACATGTGCGTACATTTTTGCCCGATCTGTGCATCAATGTTTTTTTTTGCATTACAGGGGGCGCTATAGAGCCCCCGTGCCACGCCCGTGTTCCAGCCTTTGGATTTCTGCGATGACGGACGACTCTGACGTCTGTGCCAAATTTCAAGAGTTTTCGAGTATGTTAAGGCTCCCAAAAAGTCCAAAAGTGTTAAAAAAATAAAAATAAAAAAATAATTATAAAATATAGCTGCAAGCAGCAATGGCGGGCCCTCGCACGTTTTTTTACCGCTACACGGTGCGTCCGAGAAAACGATGCACTGTGGGCAAGGGCATCAAGTGGGTAAATATCAATGGGCTATTTAATGTTGTTACTGACCCATTTGGGGACTGTAGGTAAAATAAACCCCACATTTTAGACAAACGGGGGCACTAGTGAGCCACTTAAGAGACACGCCTATGTCTCACCTTTTTGTGCACACTAAACAACTCTGATGTGTGTGCCAATTTTTAGGTTAATATAAGCACGTCAAGAGCCTTAAATATGCCAGAAATAAAAGTAAAGTTTGTGGCATTGCTATGGGAACAACATTCGAGATATCAAAAATCCCTTCACAATTTATCATCTACAATGTCTCGGCCTCATGTTGACCACTTTTGGTGTCAATTGCATGATTATTCTAGAAGGAGTATATAAAAGTTTACTGCATGCAACTGTAAGGCTTAAATATGCCTTGAAAATGAAAGTAAAGTTTGACACGTTGCCATGGGAACAGCGTTCGAGATATCAAAAATCCCTTCGCAATTTATCATCTACAATGTCTCTGCATCATGTTGACCACTTTTGGTGTCAATCGCATGAATATCCTAGAAGGAGTATTTAAAGGAACATCGGCGTCAACTGAAAGGCTTAAATATGCCTTTAAAATGAAAGTAAAGTTTGACACGTTGCCATGGGAACAGCGTTCGAGATATCAAAAATCCCTTCGCAATTTATCATCTACAATGTCTCCGCATCATGTTGACCACTTTTGGTGTCAATCGCATGAATATCCTAGAAGGAGTATTTAAAGGAACATCGGCGTCAACTGAAAGGCTTAAATATGCCTTTAAAATGAAAGTAAAGTTTGACACGTTGCCATGGGAACAGCGTTCGAGATATCAAAAATCCCTTCGCAATTTATCATCTACAATGTCTCGGCATCATGTTGACCACTTTTGGTGTCAATCGCATGAAAATCCTAGAAGGAGTATTTAAAAGAACATCGCATGGAACTGTCAAAAAAATACAGCTTAGTGACTGACACACTTCCTGGCGCCTGGTGGTGGCGCTATACCCGAGACTCACAATAGGCACATCGATGCGATCGGAATCTTCAGACGAACAAACACCCTGCATGGCATCACAATAAGATATTTTTTGCCTTAGATATTAGACACTTCCTGTTTCTCTGAATTCGCCATAAATTCGTTGCCTCGCCATGGCAGAACCGTTCGAGATATCAAAAATCCCTTCGCAATTTAGCAAGTACAATGTCTCAGCATCATGTTTACCACGTTTGGTGTCAATCGCATGCATCCTCTAGGAGGAGTATTTAAAAGTTCAATGCATGCATTTTTTAAACAATCCAAAATAGCGGACTTCCTGTTGGGCGGAGCTTAAATGTTAGAGGGAGAAAGTGGTTCGGGATGATGAGAGCTATATGCGTACCAACTCCCGTACATGTGCGTACATGTTTGCCCGATCTGTGCAACAATGTTTGTTTTTTGCATTACAGGGGGCGCTACAGAGCTCCCTTGCCACGCCCGAGTTCCAGCCTTTGCCAGGTCCTAATGGCCGACGACTCTGACATCTCTGCCAATTTTCAAGAGTTTTTGAGTATGTTAAGGCCCCCAAATTGCCCCGAAACGTAAAAAAAATAATAAAAAAATAATAATAAATTCGAGCAAAACCAATAGGGCTTCGCACCTTTCGGTGCAGGCCATTCTGGCCTGCTCCTCGGTGCTCGAGCCCTAAAAATATAGCTGCAAGCAGCAATGGCGGGCCCTCGCACATTTTTTTACCGCAACACGGTGCGTCCGAGAAAACGATGCACGGTGGGCAAGGGCATCAAGTGGGTAAATATCAGTGGGCTATTTAATGTTGATATTGACCCATTTGGGGACTGTAGGTAAAAAAACCCCCACATTTTAGAAAAACGGGAGCGCTAGTGAGCGACTTAAGAGACACGCCTATATCTGACCTTTTAGTGCACACTTAAAAGCCGACAACTCATATGTGTTCCAACTTTTAGGTTAATCTAAGCACGCCAAGAGCCCTAAATATGCCTGAAATAAAAGTAAGGTTTGGGGCGTTGCCATGGGAACAGAGTTTGAGATATCAAAAATCCCTTCGCATTTTTTCATCTACAATGTTTTGGCATCATGTTGACCACTTCTGGAGTCAATCGCATGAATATCCTAGAAGGAGTATTTAAAAGAACATCGGCGTCAACTGAAAGGCTTAAATATGCCTTTAAAATAAAAGTAAAGTTTGACGCGTTGCCATGGGAACAGCGTTTGAGATGTCCAAAATTATTTTGCAATTTAGCGTCTATAATGTCTCAGCATCATGTTGACCACTTCTGGTGTGAATCACACTATTTAAAAGAACATTGCATGCAACTGTCAGGATTAAATAAGCCTTTAAAATGAAAGTAAAATTTGACGCGTTGCCATGGCAACAGCGTTCAAGATATCAAAAATCCCTTCGCAATTTATCATCTGCAATGTCTCAGCATCATGTTGACCACTTTTGGTGTCAATCGCATGAATATCCTAGGAGGAGTATTTAAAAGAACATCGGATGGAACTGTCAAAAAAATCCACCTTTGTGACTGACAGACTTCCTGGCGCCTGGTGGTGGCGCTATACCCTGGAGTCACAATAGACACATCGTTGCGATCGGAATCTTCAGGCGAACAAACACCCCGCTTGGCATCACAATAAGACATTTTTTGCCTTAGATATTAAACACTTCCTGTTTCTCTGAATTCGCCACAACTTTGTCGACTCGCCACGGCAGCACCGTTCGAGATATCAAAAACCCCTTTGCAATTTAGCAAGTACAATGTCTCGACATCACGTTCACCACGTTTGGTGTCAATCCCATGAATCCTCTAGGAGGAGTATTTAAAAGTTCACCATATGCATTTTTGAAACAATACAAAATAGCCGACTTCCTGTTGGGCAGAGCTAAAATGTTTGAGTGTGAAAGTTGTTTGGGTCGATGAGATCTATATGCGTACCAACTCTCGTACATGTGCGTACATGTTTGCTCGATCTGTGCCCCAATGTTTGTTTTTGCATTACAGGGGGCGCTACAGAGCTCCCTTGCCACACCCATATTCCAGCCTTTGCATAAGCCTAGTGGCATGTGACTTTGACATCTGTGCCAAATTCCCGTTGTTTTCGAGCATGTTAAGGCACCCAAAGTGCACGCCAAGAGCTTAAATATGCCTGAAAATGAAAGTAAAGTTTGACGCGTTGCCATGGGAACAGCGTTCGAGATATCAAAAATCCCTTCGCAATTTATCATCTACAATGTCTCGGCATCATGTTGACCACTTTTGGTGTCAATCGCATAAACATTCTAGGAGGAGTATTTAAAAGAACATCGCATGGAACTGTCAAAAAATCCACCTTTTGTGACTGCCACACTTCCTGGTGCCTGTTGGTGGCGCTATACCCGAGACTCACAATAGGCACATCGATGCGATCGGAATCATTGGCCGAACATACACACTGCGTTTCATCCCAATAAGACATTTTTTGCTTTAGATATTAAACACTTCCTTTTTCTCTGAATTCGCCTTAGATTTGTCGCCTCGCCATGGCAACACCGTTCGAGATATCAAAAATCCCTTCGCAATTTAGCAAGTCCAATGTCTCAGCATCATGTTCACCACGTTTGGTGTCAATCGTATGAATTCCTTAGGAGAAGTATTTAAAAGTTCATGACTGAAACACTTCCTGGCGCCTGGTGGTGGCGCTATACCCGGGAGTCACAATAGGCACATCGATGCGATCGGAAACTTCAGACGAACAAACGCCCCGCATGGCGTCACAATAAGACATTTTTTACCTTAGATATTAGACACTTCCTGTTTCTCTGATTTCGCCACAACTTTGTCGCCTCGCCATGGCAGAACCGTTCGAGATATCAAAAATCCCTTCGCAATTTAGCAAGTACAATGTCTCGACATCATGATCACCACATTTGGTGTCATTCGCATGAATCCCCTAGGAGGAGTATTTAAAAGTTCACCGCATGCATTTTTTAAACAATCCAAAATAGCCGACTTCCTGTTGGGCGGAGCTTAAATGTTAGAGGGTGAAAGTTGTTCGGGTCGATGAGTTCTATATGCGTACCAACTCCCGTACATGTGGGTACATGTTTGTCCGATCTGTTCACCAATGTTTCCTGTTGCATTACAGGGGGCGCTACAGAGCCCCTTTGCCACGCCCGTGTTCCAGCCTTTGCCCGTTCGCAATGACAGACGACTCTGACGTCTGTGCCAAATTTCAAGAGTTTTCGAGTATGTTAAGGCACCCAAAGTGCCCAAAACTGTTAAAAAAAATAAATAAATAAATAAAAAAAATTAAATAAAATATAGCTGCAAGCAGCAATGGCGGGCCTTCGCACGTTTTTTTACCGCTACACGGTGCGTCCGAGAAAACGATGCACGGTGGGAAAGGGCATCAAGTGGGTAAATATAGCTGCAAGCAGCAATGGCGGGCCCTCGCACGTTTTTTTACCGCTACACGATGCGTCCGAGAAAACGATGCACGGTGGGCAAGGGCATCAAGTGGGTAAACATCAGTGGGCTATTTAATGTTGTTACTGAGCCATTTGGGGACTGTAGGTAAAAGAAAAACCCCACATTTTAGACAAACGGGGGCGCTAGTGAGCCACTTAAGAGACACGCTTTTGTCTGACCTATTTGTCCACTCTGAACAGCCGACAACTCTGATGTGTGTGCCAACGTTTAGGTTAATCTAAGCACGCCAAGAGTCCTAAATATGCCTGAAATAAAAGTAAAGTTTGGGGCGTTGCCATGGGAACAGCGTTCAAGATATAAAAAATCCCTTCACAATTTCTCATCTACAATGTCTCGGCATCATGTTGACCACTTCTGGTGTCAATCTCATGAATATTCTAGAAGGAGTATTTAAAAGAACATCGGCGTCAACTTAAAGGCTTAAATAAGCCTTTAAAATGAAAGTAAAGTTTGACGTGTTGCCATGGGAACAGCGTTCGAGATATAAAAAATCCCTTCGCATTTTATCATCTACAATGTCTCGGCATCATGTTGACCACTTCTGGTGTCAATCTCATGAATATTCTAGAAGGAGTATTTAAAAGAACATCAGCGTCAACTTAAAGGCTTAAATAAGCCTTTAAAATGAAAGTAAAATCTGACGCGTTGCCATGGGAACAGCTTTTGAGATATCAAAAATCCCTTCGCAATTTATCATCTACAATGGCTCAGCATTATGTTGACCACTTCTGGAGTCAATCACATTATTTCCTCAGGAGGAGTATTTAAAAATTTACCGCATGCAGCTGTAAGGTTTAAATATGCCTTAAAAATGAAAGTAAAGTTTGACAGGTTGTCATGGGAACAGCGTTTGAAATATCAAGAATCCCTTCGCAATTTATCATCTAAAATATCTCGGCTTCATGTTGACCACTTTTGGTGTCAATTGCATGATTATTCTAGAAGGAGTATATAAAAGTTCACTGCATGCAACTGTAAGGCTTAAATATGCCTTTAAAATGAAAGTAAAGTTTGACACGTTGCCATGGGAATAGCGTTCGAGATATCAAAAATCCCTTCGCAATTTATCATCTACAATGTCTCGCCATCATGTTGACCACTTCTGGTGTTAATCGCATGAATATCCTAGAAGGAGTATATTAAAGGAACATCGGCGTCAACTAAAAGGCTTAAATATGCCTTTAAAATGAAAGTAAAGTTTGACGCGTTGCCATGGGAACAGCGTTTGAGATATCAAAAATCCCTTTGCAATTTATCATCTACAATGTCTCGGCATCATGTTGACCACTTTTGGTGTCAATTGCATGAATATCCTAGAAGGAGTATTTAAAGGAACATCGGCGTCAACTGAAAGGCTTAAATATGCCTTTAAAATGAAAGTAAACTTTGACGTGTTGCCATGGGAACAGCGTTTGAGATATCAAAAATCCCTTCGCAATTTATCATCTACAATCTCTCGGCTTCATGTTCACCACTTTTGGTGTCAATTGCATGATTTTTCTAGAAGGAGTATTTAAAATAACATAGCATGGAATTGTCAAAAAAAATCCAGCTTTGTGACTGACACACTTCCTGGCGCCTGGTGGTGGCGCTATACCCGGGAGTCACAATAGGCACATCGATGCGATCGGAATCTTCAGACGAACAAACACCCTGCATGGCATCACAATAAGATATTTTTTGCCTTAGAAATTAGACACTTCCTGTTTCTCTAAATTCGCCACAACTTTGTCGCCTCGCCATGGCAGAACCGTTCGAGATATCAAAAATCCCTTCGCAATTTAGCAAGTCCAATGTCTCGGCATCATGATCACCACGTTTGGTGTCAATCGCATGAATCCCCTGGGAGGAGTATATAAAAGTTCAACGCATGCATTTTTTAAACAATCCAAAATAGCCGACTTCCTGTTGGGCGGAGCTTAAATGTTAGAGGGCGAAAGTTGTTCGGGTCGATGAGATCTATAAGCGTACCAAGTCTCGTACATGTGCGTACATTTTTGCCCGATCTGTGCATCAATGTTTTTTTTGGCATTACAGGGGGCGCTACAGAGCCCCTGTGCCACGCCCGTGTTCCAGCCTTTGGATTTCTGCGATGACGGACGACTCTGACGTCTGTGCCAATTTTCAAGAGTTTTCGAGTATGTTAAGGCCCCCAAAATGTCCAAAAGTGTAAAAAAAAAAAAAAAAAAAAATATAGCTGCAAGCAGTAATGGCGGGCCCTCGCACGTTTTTTTACCGCTACACGATGCGTCCGAGAAAACGATGCACGGTGGGCAAGGGCATCAAGTGGGTAAACATCAGTGGGCTATTTAATGTTGTTACTGAGCCATTTGGGGACTGTAGGTAAAAGAAAAACCCCACATTTTAGACAAATGGGGGCGCTAGTGAGCCACTTAAGAGACACGCTTTTGTCTGACCTATTTGTCCACTCTGAACAGCCGACAACTCTGATGTGTGTGCCAACGTTTAGGTTAATCTAAGCACGCCAAGAGTCCTAAATATGCCTGAAATAAAAGTAAAGTTTGGGGCGTTGCCATGGGAACAGCGTTCAAGATATAAAAAATCCCTTCACAATTTCTAATCTACAATGTCTCCGCATCATGTTGACCACTTCTGGTGTCAATCTCATGAATATTCTAGAAGGAGTATTTAAAAGAACATCGGCGTCAACTTAAAGGCTTAAATAAGCCTTTAAAATGAAAGTAAAGTTTAACACGTTGCCATGGGAACAGCGTTTGAGATATCAAAAATCCCTTCGCAATTTCTCATCTACAATGTCTCGGCATCATGTTGACCACTTCTGGTGTCAATCTCATGAATATTCTAGAAGGAGTATTTAAAGGAACATTGGCGTCAACTTAAAGGCTTAAATAAGCCTTTAAAATGAAAGTAAAGTTTGACGCGTTGCCATGGGAACAGCGTTCGAGATATAAAAAATCCCTTCGCAATTTATCATCTACAATGTCTCGGCATCATGTTGACCACTTCTGGTGTTAATCGCATGAATATCCTAGAAGGAGTATTTAAAGGAACATCGGCGTCAACTGAAAGGCTTAAATATGCCTTTAAAATGAAAGTAAAGTTTGACACGTTGCCATGGGAACAGCGTTTGAGATATCAAAAATCCCTTCTCAATTTATCATCTACAATTTCTCGGCATCATGTTGACCACTTTTGGTGTCAATTGCATGATTTTTCTAGAAGGAGTATTTAAAAGAACATAGCATGGAACTGTCAAAACAAATCCAGCTTTTTGACTGACACACTTCCTGGCGCCTGGTGGTGGCACTATACCCGGGAGTCACAATAGGCACATCGATGCGATCGGAATCTTCAGACGAACAAACACCCCACATGGCATCACAATAAGACATTTTTTACCTTAGATATTAGACACTTCCTGTTTCTCTGAATTCGCCATAAATTCTTCGCCTCGCCATGTCAGAACCGTTCCAGCTATCAAAAATCCCTTCGCAATTTAACAAGTACAATGTCTCGGCATCATGATCACCACGTTTGGTGTCAATCCCATGAATCCACTAGGAGGAGTATTTAAAAGTTCAACAAATGCATTTTTTAAACAATCCAAAATAGCGGACTTCCTGTTGGGCGGAGCTTAAATGTTAGAGGGCGAAAGTTGTTCGGGTCGATGAGATCTATATGCGTACCAACTCTCATACATGTGCGTACATTTTTGCCCGATCTGTGCATCAATGTTTTTTCTTGCATTACAGGGGGCGCTATAGAGCCCCCGTGCCACGCCCGTGTTCCAGCCTTTGGATTTCTGCGATGACGAGAAACTCTGACGTCTGTGCCAAATTTCAAGAGTTTTCGAGTATGTTAAGGCTCCCAAAAAGTCCAAAAGTGTTAAAAAAAAAATAAAAAATAATAATAAAAAATATAGCTGCAAGCAGCAATGGCGGGCCCTCGCACGTTTTTTTACCGCTACACGGTGCGTCCGAGAAAACTATGCACGGTGGGCAAGGGCATCAAGTGGGTACATTTCAGTGAGCTATTAAATGTTGTTACTGAGCCATTTGGGGACTGTAGCTAAAAGAAACCCCACATTTTAGACAATCAGGGGCACTAGTGAGCCACTTAAGAGACACGCCTATGTCTGACATGTTTGTGCACACTTAACAGCCGACAACTCTGATGTGTGTGCCAACTTTAAGGTTAATCTAATCACGCCAAGAGCCTTAAAAATGTCTGATATAAAAGTAAAGTTTGCGGCGTTGCCATGGGAACAGCGTTCGAGATATCAAAAATCCCTTCTCAATTTATCATCTACAATATCTCGGCATCATGTTGACCACTTATGGAGTCAATCGCATGAATATCCTAGAAGGAGTATTTAAAAGAACATCGGCGTCAACTGAAAGGCTTAAATATGCCTTTAAAATGAAAGTAAAGTTTGACGCGTTGCCATGGGAACAGCGTTTGAGATATCAAAAATCCCTTCTCAATTTATCATCTACAATGTCTCGGCATCATTTTGACCACTTCTCGTGTCAATCGCATGAAAATCCTAGAAGGAGTATTTAAAAGAACATCGCATGGAACTGACAAAAAAATTCACCTTTGTGACCTACACACTTCCTGGCGCCTGGTGGTGGCGCTATTCCCGGGAGTCACAATAGGCACATCGCTGCGATCGGAATCTTCAGATGAACAAACACCCCGCGTGTCATCACAATAAGACATTTTTTGCCTTAGATATTAGACACTTCCTGTTTCTCTGAATTCGCCATAAATTTGTCGCCTCACCATGGCAGAACCGTTCGAGATATCAAAAATCCCTTCACAATTTATCATCTACAAGGTCTCGGCATCATGTTCACCACGTTTGGTGTCATTCGCATGAACCCTCTAGGAGGAGTATTTAAAAGTTCACCGCATGCATTTTTGAAACAATCCAAAATAGCCGACTTCCTGTTGGGCGGAGCTAAAATGTTTGAGTGTGAAAGTTGTTTGGGTCGATGAGATCTATATGCATACCAACTCTCGTACATGTGCATACATGTTTGCTCGATCTGTGCACCAATGTTTGTTTTTGCATTACAGGGGGCGCTACAGAGCTCCCTTGCCACGCCCATATTCCAGCCTTTGCATGAGCCTAGTGGCACGTGACTTTTACATCTGTGCCAAATTTCTGTTGTGTTCTAACATGTTAATGCACCAAAAGTGCACGCCAAGAGCTTAAATATCCCTGAAAATGAAAGTAAAGTTTGACGTGTTGCCATGGGAACAGCGTTAGAGATATCAAAAATCCCTTCGCAATTTATCATCTACAATGTCTCAGCATCATGTTGACCACTTTTGGTGTCAATCGCATGAAAATCCTAGGAGGAGTATTTAAAAGTTCACCACATGCAACTGTCAAGAAATCCACCTTTTGTGAATGCCACACTTCCTGGTGCCTGTTGGTGGCGCTATACCCGAGACTCAAAATAGGCACATCGATGCGATCGGAATCCTTGGCCGAACATACACACTGCGTTTCATCCCTATAAGACATTTTTTGCTTTAGATATTAGACACTTCCTGTTTCTCTGAATTCGCCATAAATTTGTTGCCTTGCCATGGCAACACCGTTCGAGATATCAAAAATCCCTTCGCAATTTAGCAAGTCCAATGTCTCAGCATCATGTTCACCACGTTTGGTGTCAATCGTATGAATTCCCTAGGAGAAGTATTTAAAAGTTCATGACTGACACACTTCCTGGCGCCTGGTGCAGTCACAATAGGCACATCGATGTGATCGGAATCTTCAGATGAACAAACACCCTGCGTGTCATCACAATAAGACATTTTTTGCCTTAGATATTAGACACTTCCTGTTTCTCTAAATTTGCCATAAATTTGTCGCCTCGCCATGGCAGAACCGTTCGAGATATCAAAAATCCCTTCGCAATTTAGCATTCGCATTGTACGCAATAAGTACAATGTCTCGACATCATGTTCACCACGTTTGGTGTCAATCCCATGAATCCTCTAGGAGGAGTATTTAAAAGTTCAACGCATGCATTTTTTAAACAATCCAAAATATCTGACTTCCTGTTGGGCGGAGCTTAAATGTTAGAGGGCGAAAGTTGTTCGGGTTGATGAGATCTATATGCGTACCAACTCTCGTACATGTGCGTAAATTTTTGCCCGATCTGTGCCCTTATGTTTGTTTTTGCATTACAGGGGGCGCTACAGAGCCCCCTTGCCACGCCCAAGTTCTAGCCTTTGCCGGGTCCTAATGGCCGACGACTCTGACATCTCTGCCAAGTTTCAAGAGTTTTTGAGTATGTTAAGGCCCCCAAATTGCCCCGAAACGTAAAATAAATAAATAAATAAATCCGAGCAAAAACAATAGGGCTTCACACCTTTCGGTGCAGGCTATTCTGGCCTGCTCCTCGGTGCTCGGGCCCTAATAATAATAATAAGTTTGAGCAAAACCAATAGGGCTTTGCACCTTTCGGTGCAGGCCATTCTGGCCTGCTCCTCGGTGCTCAGGCCCTAAAAATATATAGCTGCAAGCAGCGATGGCGGGCCCTCGCACGTTTTTTTTTACCGCTACACGGTGCCTCCGAGAAAACGATGCACAAAATGTCAAGTGGGTAAATAGTCCACTGATATTTACCCACTTGACATTTTAGACAAACGAGGGCGCTAGTGAGCCATTAAATAGACACGCCATTATCTGACGTTTTTGTCAACACTTAACAGCCGACAACTCTGATGTGTGTGCCAAATTTAAAGTTAATCTAAACACGCCAAGAGGAAATATGCATGAAGCTAAAGTAAAGTTTGATGCGTTGCCATGGGAACAGCATTCGAGATGTAAAAAATTCCTTCGCAATTTAGCATCTACAATATCTCAGCATAATGTTGATCACTTTTGATGTCAATAACATTATTTCCCTAGAAAGAGTATTTAAAAGTTCACTGCATATAGCTGTCAGTCTTAAATATGTGTAAAAAAGAAAGTAAAGTTTGACACCTTGTCATGGGAACAGAGTTTGAGATATCAAAAATCCCTTCGCAATTTATCATCTACAATCTCTCAGCATCATGTTGACCACTTCTGGTGTGATTTTGTGGGGTGATACATAATCCTACTGCATTTCGTATCTGTACAATTAACGTAGCGGGGGGCAGTGTCCGAAATTAACTTTTTGGCTCACCTGCCACGGGGACTGGTAGATGAAAAAATCCACCAGCCAAGCATATTTTTTACCGGCCAGAATAATAAACAGCCTTTTTTTGTCACATGTACATTAATTTCATTGCATGGCACGCCAAATTTCAAAATCCCTGGTAGCCCTTCGGGGAGGCACTCTTTTCAGTTTTTGGTAGCGCGAATAAAAAATACATTACTTTTAATGTAGAACATTAAGTTAAAACATCTATCAAAACACAAATAACACATATCAATTTTCAGTACATATCAATCATCAGTACAAATTTTTCTTCTAACCGAATTGAAATATCTATACATCAGTTTCTGAATCTGAAATATTAACTGAAGTCACAGATAAGAAAATGCCACTTGACTTTGTGGGCATAGCACAGGCTTATTCAAATAGTTTTACCACAGGCCAAATTTTGCCAATACAAAGCCAATAGGTCCTCTAACCACAATGTTTAATCTGCTATTCTTGTTGTTGTTTTGATGCTGTTGTTTTTTTAACAAACAAAAACTGGATTTCCATGCAAACAAACTTTTCCTGCTCATCCTCACACCAGATATACTCACCATTTAAAAGTGGTTTAGTGGGTCACAAAACTCACAGTTTGGATCATCCAGATACAGATTGGATAATTTTTTCGATCAGAAAAACAGGCGCTACTCTCGCTTTAAGAGCACAGAGTCACTCGCTTCACTGCCCGTATAATCTATACTTTAAAGCTTGCTGCGAGAGCAGTGTTTCCGCTATATACATTCTACCGTGGCGGCCCGCCACGCCTAAAACATCCCCGCCACGCCTGCGGTTGTGGATAGAAGGGATACAGCAAAAAAATCTTGCCGTATGAGCACTGTTTTATCATAATCCTTCACCCAACTCTAAACACAAAATATCACACGATTGTAGGATGTATTTGTATCTCATTTAGCCAGAGCCGCTGTTTTCATCCTAATAATCCTACCTCCAAATCTAATCCTAAACTTTTCGGCATTTGCTGTATCCCTCCTAGACAAAACCCACGCCGGCGGCTCGCAAAATAAAGAGTCCTGCCAGACTGGTTGTCTTTAAAAATAGATAAATTTCTTTCTGGATTCGCGTTGTTCACTCATTTATAAATAAATAGCCTAAAATTCAATTCAATTCAATTCAATTTTATTTATATAGCGCTTTTCACAAAAGTCAATTGTTTCAAAGCAGCTTTACATAAATAGAAGCAGTGAAAAGCACAGAAAACGACAGATAGCACAACAGAATACATGATAGCATGAGCAGTTAAATTTGCTGCGGCTATGACTCAATATTATAATTGCACGTATTACTAAAGCAACGTATAGAAGAGGAAGCTAGGTAAAGCCCAAAAAGGCTGCCTCCCCGGGGTGAAAAACCCCCTAGGAGAAAAAAAAAAACCCCGGGCTTTTATCCGAGGAAAAATAAGTCCTAGGAGGGAAAAACCCTTGGGAGAACGGAAATGGAGATTTAGCGGAGATTAAGCGGTTCTGCCGGTGATCGTTGGTCAGGTATCAGCTGGGCATAACGTTGAAGGACGGCCAGTAGATCAGAGGTGTGCCGACTTTCACATCTACCGGGACTGGGTCTGTTTGTCTCGTCCTCGGGTCGAGCACGAGACAGGGAGAGAAAAACAAAATCGTATTAGCGTAGCAGCCGTTCATATGTATTGAAGTGTCACACAGTGATGTGGTTTAACTCAGCTTAGTTCCAGACAGACTAAATATTGCGGCATAATTATGTTATCCACAGTTGAGGATTTAGCAAATTGGGGGCCCAATGCGAGGGTATATATGGTAAATAAGGGTCACCTTCCGATCTTTAAGAGAAAATGAAACCTGACGACCCGTTTGACTAAGGCCTAAAGCCCCACTGTCGTCGTTAATGCAGGTTCAGTGGCAAACGGGTCTATATTGTATACCATTTACAGGACCAGGAGAAGACGCCAAAAACATCGCAACCCGACCATACGTGTTAACCCGTTTGACTAAGGCCGGAAGCCCCACTGTCGTCGTTAATGCAGGTTCAGTGGCAAATGGGTCTGTATGGCATACTATTCATAAGACTTACGATAGCGCCAAAATCGCAACCCGACCATACGTGCCAACCCGTTTGACTAAGGCTGGAGGCCCCACTGTCGTCGTTAATGCAGGTTCAGTGGCAAACGGGTCTGTATGGCATACTATTCACAAGACACACGAAAGCGCGAAAAACGCAACCTGACCATACATACCAACCCGTTTGACTAAGGCTGGAGGCCCCACTGTCGTCGTTAATGCAGGTTCAGTGGCAAACGGGTCTGTATGGCATACTATTCATAAGACTTACGATAGCGCCAAAATTGCAACCCGACCATACGTGCCAACCCGTTTGACTAAGGCTGGAGGCCCCACTGTCGTCGTTAATGCAGGTTCAGTGGCAAACGGGTATGTATGGCATACTAATCACAAGACACACGAAAGCGCGAAAAACGCAACCCGACCATACATACCAACCCGTTTGACTAAGGCTGGAGGCCCCACTGTCGTCGTTAATGCAGGTTCAGTGGCAAACGGGTCTGTATGGCATACTATTCACAAGACACACGAAAGCACCAAAATCGCAACCCGACCATACGTGCCAAACCGTTTGACTAAGGCCGAAAGCCCCACTGTCGTCGTTAATGCAGGTTCAGTGGCAAACGGTGGCAAACTATTTAATGCAATTCATTTTAAGTGTTCATGTAGAAAAGGTTTTTATTTATTTATTTGGTTGGTCTGTGTTATGACCGTGAGTGCTTTGTTCCGTGAAAATAACTATTGCGAGTTAAGAACCTTTACTAGACAAATTATGCGAATGCTTTGTTGAAGAGAAAAGTTTTAAGTCTAGATTTAAAATGATCGACTGTGTCTGATTCTCGGACATCGGTTGGTAAATCATTCCAGAGCTTAGGGGCTAAGTAGGAAAAGGATCTTCCACTTTTAGACACTTTTGATAGTCTAGGGATAATCAATAGGCCAGAATTTTGCGACCGTAGTGTGCGTGATGGATTGTATTCTGATAGTAATTCTCTAAGATATGAGGGTGCTAAGCCATTTAAAGCTTTGTAGGTGATTAATGATATTTTAAATTGGATGCGATATTTAACTGGTAGCCAGTGTAAAGATGCCAGAATTGGGCTTATGTGGTCATACTTCTTAGATCGAGTAAGTACCCTTGCAGAAGCGTTTTGAACTAGCTGAAGCTTGTTGACCTGATTTGAATGGCATCCCCCGAGTAGCGAGTTACAATAGTCTATTCTAGAGGTCATAAAAGCATGAATAAGCTTCTCTGCGTCAGATGTAGACAGTATATGGCGTATTTTTGAGATATTTCTAAGATGGAAGAATGCTGTGCGGCAGACGTTGGCGATATGACTATCAAAGGATAAGTTGCTGTCGAACATCACACCTAAGTTCCTAACCGTGGAAGATGGCACCACAGTACAGCCATCTATGTGCAATTTGTAATCTGACATATTATGTTTGTAGCGATTTGGTTCAATAATAAGTACCTCTGTCTTATTGGAGTTGAGCTTAAGAAAGTTATGTGCCATCCAGTCACTAACATCGCTAATGCAGTCTTTTAGCTTAGAAAACGTGTGTGTTTCGCTGGGATGCGAGGAGATGTAAAGCTGGGTATCATCCGCATAGCAGTGAAAACTTATGTTGTGTTTCCTGATAATGTCTCCTAGGGGTAACATGTATAACGAGAACAGGATAGGACCTAAAACTGATCCCTGCGGTACACCGTATTTAACCAGGGAGTGATATGACTCTTCCTCATTTACATAAACAAAGTGATAGCGATTGGTTAGATATGACCTAAACCAGGCTAGCGCCTGACCACTGATACCAACATAGTTTTCTAGTCTATTGAGTAGGATTCTGTGGTCTATTGTGTCAAATGCTGCACTAAGGTCTAGTAATATAAGAATTGAGATTTCACCACGATCGGATGTTAATAGGAGGTCATTTGTAACTCTAAGCAACGCTGTCTCTGTGCTATGGTGGGGCCTGAATCCTGATTGGAACTTTTCATATGTACTATTATTTGTCAAGAATGTGCGTAACTGGCTTGCCACTACCTTTTCTAATATTTTCGAAAGAAAAGGGAGATTTGAGATTGGTCTAAAGTTATTAAGTTCTCCTTGGTCAAGCTGTGGTTTTTTAATCAGCGGTTTAATAACTGCTAGTTTGAAAGCTGTTGGAACGTATCCTATTTCTAGCGATGAGTTAAAGATATTTAGAACCGGGGTTGACACTACAGGGAATACTTCTTTAAGTAGTTTTGTGGGAACGGGGTCTAATATACAGGACGATGATTTGGATGATGTGACTAGTTTAGAGAGCTCATCTATTGTAGTAGGTTTAAATGAATCAAGATGTTCGTATGGTAGTCTAGTGTTAAGTGAACTAATGGGTAGAGTGGTGGCTGCCTGGGTAGCTACGATGTTTTCCCTAATAGCCGAAATTTTGTTAGAAAAGAAGTTCATGAAGTCGTTACTATTGTGTTGAAGTTTACTATTGGTTTCTGTTTGTTCTTTGTTTCTAGTCAGTTTCGCAACTGTGCTAAAGAGGAAACGAGGGTTATTATGATTCTCATTTATAAGCTTGCTAAGATATGTAGATCTGGCGGTTTTAATAGCCTGTCTGTAGTGTTTAACACTCTGTTTCCATGCTGCGCGCCATACTTCTAACTTTGTGCTTCTATAATTTCTTTCCATTTTTCTAGCTGCCTTTTTAAGGGCTGCTGTGTGATGGTCATACCATGGAGCTGGCGGTTTTTCTTTGAATCTCTTTTTTCGAATGGGAGCAACGGCATCCAATGTGTTAGAACAGACATTGTTTAGGTTTTCTATTTCAATATCTAGATCGTCACAGTTATCTGCTACATGTTTCATTTGGGACAGGTCTGGAAGAGTGCTAATAAAGCTATCTTTAGTGGTGGAAATTATTGTTCTGGATAGTCGGTAGCATGTTGTAGATTGAGTGATCCTATCTAGAAGTACAGTGTATGACACAAGGTAATGGTCAGAAACTGCATCACTCTGAGGTGATATTTCGACGTCATTAATATTGAGTCCGAGTGACAGAATTAAGTCTAATGTGTGATTACGAGTATGCGTTGGCCCTGTCACGTTTTGTCTAATATTGAGAGAATTTAGAACATCTATAAACGCACGTCCTAATGCGTCTTTTGGGTTGTCCAAATGGACATTAAAATCACCAACAATAAGAGCTTTATCTACAGTGACTACAAGCTCAGATAGGAAATCTGCTATTTCATTAAGGAAATCTGCATGGTGGCCCGGTGGTCTATAGATTGTCGCTAAAGCAAAAGAAAGCTGTTTGTGGTTACGATCAGTTATTTCCATATTTAACAACATTACTTCAAATGATTTAAATTTTAGCTCAGATTTTTGGTTTACTTTAAACATTGTGTTGTATATTGTAGCTACACCACCCCCTCTCCCCTTTAATCGAGGTTCGTGTTTATAATAATAGTCTTGTGGGGTGGATTCATTTAAACTAATGTAGTCGTCTGCTTTAAGCCAGGTTTCTGTTAAACAGAGTACATCTAAGTTTTGGTCTGTAATTATTTCATTGACAATAGGTTCTTTATTGGTAAGCGATCTAATGTTAAGAAGGCCGAATTTTAAGATTCGAGATTCATCTGTTAATGTATTGTTTTCTAATTTTATTTGAATCAGATTTGTACCAGATGTAACAAGCGGTGCCCTGTATTTATTTGTTCGGGGAACAGATACAGTTGAAATGTGCTGATATTTCGGTAAGATTGACTCGAAGTGCTGGGATATAAGTGGTCTTGACATATCACGGCAGCTAACAGATGGACGGTTAAGCCGATCCGTCTGTTTCCTGACCTGGGCCCTGGATAGTCATACTATATCAGAATTAAGACTATTGATCAGATTTTTAGTGAGTATAGCACTTCCTTCCGATGACGGATGAAGGCCATCTCGGGTTAGAAGAAATGGTCTTCCCCAGAAATGCTTCCAATTGTCTATAAACCCTACGTTATGCTGAGGGCACCACTTTGACATCCATCCATTGAGAGACACTAATCTACTATGTGTTTCATCTCCCCGGTAGGCGGGGAGGGGACCAGAGCATATTACATTGTCTGACATTGTTTTTGCAATTTCACACATCTCCTTAATATTATCTTTGGTGATTTCCGACTGGCGGAGCCTAGTGTCATTCGTGCCGGCGTGAATAACAATCTTAGAAAACTTCCGCTTAGCATTAGCCAGCACTTCAAGTTTGGATCTAATGTCAGACGTTCTGGCTCCCGGTATACAGTCGACTATGGTGTTTGGAGCCTCAATGTTAGTGTTCCTGAGTATAGAATCTCCAGTGACCAGGGCACTTTTAAAAGGTGTTTCAGCTGGTATACTCCTTAGGGGATCGAATCTGTTAGAAATTGTCGTTACGTTATGGGTCTTTGAAGGACGCCTTATATGACTATGCCGCCTAACAGTCACCCAGTTTGACCGCCGACTTGACTCTGATGACGGAACCGAGCCATGTGTATTTTGATAAACACTATGCGCGCTCGATACAGTATTTGTAATATTTATATTAGCATCTGATGTCGGAACCGAGCCATTAGTCTTTTCGCTCGATAGATTATTTGCGACAGTAACATTAGCGGTTTTGCTATCCTCAACTAGCGTTCGGATGCGCGATTCTAGTTCAGCAACCTTCTCAGTTAACCTTAATACTTCAATACACTTAGTGCATGTAAACCCCTCTATGCTAACAGCAGAAGCTAAACTATACATGTGGCAAGTAGTACATGTTACAATAACAAGCGGAGTCTTACCGCTTTCATGCTGGGCGATGGCGTCTTCGTTTACCCGAACGCGGTCCCCGGAGCTGCATCGCGTGGGGTGTTCGGTTGTGACACCCCTCGGTCGCCTGCGAACGTCTGGGGCCAGGGTGATGTTTGGCTTGCCGACTCTGCGAAGGCCGGGCAGCGGTTCCTCCACAGCTTCCCGATCGCTTTCATGTCGTTCACGGTCCGTGAAGCTGCATCGCGTGGAATGCATGTTTGTTGCTCGCTTGTGGACGTCGGAAGGCAGGGTGAAGTGGGCGCTGTACCTCGCCTTGGATCTGCTAAAACCGGGAAACAACTCCTCCACAGCTTCCCGCTCAGGTGAGGATAGGTCAGAAAAGCATATATCAGATGAATCCGCCATTAGATCGGAAAATGCTAGCTTCAGCCTCAGCCTAAAATATAATAATTTCCCCCATGGGTTTAGTTTGCACAAATAGATTTAAATCAACAGATGATGATATGCTCTCTGTTTTGGAAAATAATAATAAAATAAATAAGCCTACACGAAATATGTAACTTAAATAATTTTTAAATTGACAAAACTAATAAAAAAGTATTTGAGTTTCTGTTCTTTTTTGTGACGCGCTGTAAAACCAAAGCAGCAGAAAGCACGTCATATGTTTTTAATGATTTTAAATAAGCACAAGGCTTTCTCCTTATTGTGAGTTTACACAAATTAAAAATACAACATTTACAGTTTCGAATGTTGTTTTATTTTTATCTGTATGACAATAAATGTAGGGTAATTTAAGGTGCAAGGTCATCACGGGTATGATGTTCACCTGCGCACACCGACGCAGTGCAGGGCTGCGAGAAAAGACATGATTAAACTTTCGATTTAACATATTACGAGTTTTTTGGACATTCATTTGGAATCACTGTACTCATATTATCAAGTTATCAGGCCATTAGTTATTCAAAATATAGACTAAGCGCAGCGCGCTGCTAAGCGCTCAGCTGTCAATCTTCCGTTCTTCAGATCGACACTCACAAAGTTTCACATTAAATGAGAAGATATTTGTCCAAAAAAAAGGCTAAATACTGAATACTACTCATGGGACTGCAAGACATTAATAGTCGAATGTTTGGAAGGAAACTTACATTTTTCCCATGGGAAGAGAAGGACGTCTGTAATAAAAAACTTGAGGCAGACGGTGAGACTCTGTCATCTGTTTGAGACAGCAGGGTCGGGGTACACGCGGTTGAAACGCATTATATCTGATTTAACGGGTGTAATAATATTAACGTGTCATTTGCATTAGACGCAGGTCGGGACTCAAGCAAGAGTAAACTGCGGGTCTAATATCCAAGACCAAAATTCGACTAGATTCCGATAGGTAGCAGTTTTTAAATGGCTCTGTGCTTATTTGTGTTAAGATTAGGGGTGTGCCGGTTTCAGAATTGGTGATGACGGTAATGACGGGAGTCAAATGTGACGGTTCGTCACATAACCGTCGGTGGGGGGCGTTTTGTCGTTTAAATGCTCGTGGATTGACAGGTGGCATTTTACCATAAAATCATGAATGTGATGCCAAGTGTGTTTTAAACAGTAATAACTTTGAACAATTTAACAGAAAGCAATGAAATATTTAAAAAAAAAACACTGTTGCCAGAAAACTGCGCTGTCACTCTCTGCCCAGCATAAATGAATCCTCTATCTATCATCTATTTTAATAATCTTCAGAGAAACAGATTTGTGCATTGGGCTTTTTATGTCTGTAATTGTGTCTATATCTGTCATTACACGGATCAGAACAGCACGAAAACAATGTGGATTAAAAGCGTATTGAAGAGGTTTTGCTCATAAATGCAATTAAAAGAAAGTAATGTGAACTTCAGATTGTTATTAAACGCAGCCGGTGTAAAAGCACAATGGCCACGCGCAGCAAACGCTCTCCGCAGACGCGCTGCACGGTGCTCACCCGGCGTTTGAATAAACTAGACACTGATTAGCTACTTGCTCTACGTTTCTTTAAAATTAACAGCAAGACAACTAGCAGTGAATGTGCGTTCAAGAGAGTTAGTAGATTAGCATGGGAGGATTTGAACTTGAAAAGCGGAGTGTACTAACGCCTTTCCCCGGTTAAAACAACATTCCTTCTCATGGTCATTCATGTTTATTTGATGCTATAAATTAACTAGAAGGAAGAGATGATTTGAAAGGTGAGACTTTGTTTAATATGTTAAATCTCAAAAGTAACCGAAAAGTAACCTGGTCTGTCCTGTATGTCAGCACGTTGTCAGTGTTGCTCCGCTCTGTATTTTTCACTGCGTGAGAACGTGAGGGGGCGTGTAACACAGACTGTTAACAGTTGTTTTTAATTAGTATTTAAAAATTCTTTATGATAAATTAAAAAAAAATATATATATATATATTTTAATAACACGGTTTTGGCGGTTATAGAGTTCTAATGACGGTGTTCAACTATAACCGTCGGTCTCACGGTTATATAATGACCGTCACACCCCTATCTGTCTGAAGACCCTTAAAGGTTTCTATTTAACTGCGAGATTTGCGGTGTGACTGGGTCGGGGTCTTTATGTCAAACGGGCCGGGTGCTGCTGATGTCGGATAACTGGTCGAGTGTTTTGTCAATCACAGCTGTGCGGATTATCAAACAGGAATGTGCGTGACTTTGCAACAGGAAACTGTAACGCTAAACACGAGCATGAACTTGCACACTACATTAGAACTTCAATGAAAGATCCGTACAAAGCTATAAAACGTATTTTTTTAAGAAAATACAGTTTAGATCAAACATAGAAAAGCAATATGCAATAAATATAAGGAAAAGTAAATGACAGCATGAAAATTATAAAAATACACGTTAGTTTATTGTAGCCTATATTCTACATTTAAAAAAATAATGTGCATTTATAATCATCAAGGGCGCCCCCTGCCGCCACAGCTGGAAAAAATCCTAGAGGAAACACTGGAGAGATTTAATTTTCTTAGGTGAGGATAGTAATGACTGAAAGGACAAAGTTGGAGGATTTGCCCAACAAATCCATGACAAATCAGTACGGATTGCTTCATGTACTGCAGCTTTTCGTGTGATTGCGAAAGTGAAAGTAAAACTCGAGCGCGCACTCAAACGTAATTTAAATACACAATGCCTGCATTTCATACACCATTATTACCCATCCAAATCTGTGAAAGGATGGCATAAGCATTTAAATATTTTTTTCCTCCCTATAAGTCAAGATAGGGCAGGGCGTTGATGCATTTTAATAGCTAATATGCAGCAGATAGCTGCAGACCGCAAGTTACCTGCAGTACTAGCTAGCAACAGACCGTCTCTAGTGCGAGACTTGGAGCATAGAGACGTTCTGTGGCTAGCTTACCTCGTTCCCAGATAAGTTACTGGCAAACACATTATATAGCATTAATATTTTGGTATGAACCAGCCAGTGTGGCGGGTAGCCTTTTGAATTTAGTCGCCAAATGGAAAATCTACCCGCATTTGGCGCTTGGCAGGTGTTAATTTCGGACCCTGGCGGGGGGGCTGCTCTATTGAATTTTTGTAGGTGGCGCTATAGAGCCATTTTAACACCCCAAGTTATGAAGTCTAAATCACATGAACATTTTGGCACCTTTGACAAGTGTGCAACGTTTCATGACTTTTTGAGCTCGTTTTGGCTGTCAAAAATGCGATTCATTTAGCGATACTCTGCGAGGCCGCAACGGACACGCCCTTTAACGAAAGTCAAGGTCGTTGTTATTTATCATCACACAAGGTCTTGAGATTAGACTGATGAAATATGATGTTGATATGGTAAAATCTCTAAGAGCAGTAAGTCACAGTGTTAAACATGGCATTTCCTGCTGCCTCTAGGTGGCGCTATGACTGTTACTGAATTATGCCATGTTGATGTGTTCAGGCCGGGACCCATATCAAACGTGTGAAGCACATTGACCTTCAACATGATGCCCAGCTGATGCCTGACCAACGGCCACCGGCAGAACCCGCTTAACCTCCGCCTAATCTCCTTATCCGTTTCAATGTATATCTTCCCCGGCTAAGCCTGGGGGTTTTTTCTCCTAAGGGGGTTTTTCAACCCGGAGTGGCAGCCTTCTTGGGCTTAACTTAGCACCCTCTTCTTAACGTTACATTAGTAATACGCACGCTTATAATGTTGATTCATAGCCGCAGGAAATTTAGCTGCTTGTGCTATCGTGTATTATGTTGTGCTATCTGTCGATATTCTGTGCTTTCCACTGCTTCTATTAATGTAAAGCTGCTTTGAAACAATCCCCAATTGTGAAAAGCGCTATATAAATAAAATTGAATTGAATTGTTGGCAGTGTGTGAACACAACCACCCTACAATGAAAAAAAATCAATTCATCCGTTCTTTTTTTAATCCGCTTTAAACCAAAGCCGTCTCATTAGACATTCTGTTTTGATTATCTTAGCAATGTGATATCACAGTGCTAAAGCTCCACCCATGCCCATTGACTCACAGTCTTGTATTACCAAAGTTTCTGCCTTCAGGGAGTTAGATGCTGTCTGCTATTTTTTCTGTGCTTCTTTGCAAAATCACATCTATTTTAACCAAAGCATTTCTTTTGGTAAGGGAGCAGAGCAATAGCTCATTTGCATTTAAAAGTACACGCACAAAAAACAATGCGTTTTTGCTCCTACCCAAATAGGGACATTATGTACATGCTATAACAAATGATCTGTGATTTAAATTTATTAATTTGGTAGAGACTTCATCCAGTGACTTACAAAAAAAAAGGTTAATTTAAACAATTTTACACACAGTTTAACAATTGGAATTTATCAAATAAAACAAAACAATTGATTTATATTGCACTGTGTACTACACAGTAAATAATAAAAATAACACAATGGAAATAAATGTCAAATTAGACCTTTCTGGATGGAACAGGACTGATCTTTGCCCGTTTTTAAAAATTTGCAAGTATGCAATTTACAGACATTTGCACAGCACACATTTAGACTTTTATATCATTCTCTTTCATTGTCAGATTTGTCTGCATAGTTAATTATCTTTAAGAATGTGTAACTTTCTGTCTAATGCATAATACACGAAGGTAACTTTTACGTGTATGCTACACAAGTCACCTGTGTAAAATAATAATAGAGATCAATTACCAGACATTTTATTAGTGGTGTTCACATTTAAGTGTAATGATGAGTTGATAAGGGATAATAAAACAACACCACAGCGTTAAAAATTAATAGCGAACATCAAATAAGTTTAATTAGACTTAATTCATAACTTACCCCCTGCTTTGTCAACATGCAGCCCACTTAAACATACATTACAGCAGTGATTCCCAACCCCTGGTCCCCGGACCGGTGCCGGTCCGTGCACCTGTTAGTACCGGGCCTTGAAATATTCCCAGAATATTCCCAGAATTATATTTTTATAATAATAACAATAATAATTGTCATTTTTAAATGCTATGACATGTAAGGTTATGTAATCCAAAACATAAACAATAAATCAATTAAAATGTGTTTCTTTGAGCACCTTGCGCCTTGCTTAGCAACGCGTCGTATCTGAACGGACTGCAAAAAAAGCGCGGTGCACCTGAAGTGACAGAGAAGTATGTGGAGAGATGAGCGGGCCTCAGCAAACTTCAATGGCTAATTTCATTAGTTGATACATTGCCACCTAACATCACTGTCTGATGAGTTTGAGCGTTATTTTCCATCTGAAAAAGACCCAAGTAATGGCAAAGTATGGATGCGCAACCCACTCCGAGTCCAAGGTAAATATATGCACATTACATATTCATATATAACGCCCGTCCCCAAAGTATATTTTCTATTTAATTTTCAATTTGGCAATATAGTAATTTCAGTAAATGCAGATAACAATAATAGGCTACTTTTTATATTTAATTAATTTTAAAATATTATTTTGACCGGTGTGGATGCGCTCTTCCTGGAACAACGTGCTGAAGATAACAACTACCAATAAATTTACAACAATTTAGTTATAAAATAGTGTTATCATCGTTATTATTAGCTGTGCCTTTTTGTTTGAGGTGTGTGCGTTAAATAGATACCGGTCAACTGGAGCATTGCTAGTGCTTTATTTAATGCAAAGAAACGTATCCTGACCTAGATGATATTAATCAGATATATACAAAATAAACATAACATTACAAATTATATCTGCACAAAATTAAGAGAATGCACAAGTGAATTCGAAGTTATGTGCCATTCAGAATGACTCATGTTGTGGACGTGCTCTTCCTGGAACAATGCGATACGGCAAATAAACCAAAATAATTCACAATGTTTTATTACAATATTGTTCTCTTTATAATGTTATGTAATATGACAGTCCCAATAGTCATTATTAGTCGTGTGCCATTTGAGCAGCGCGCGCCGAAGCTGAGGATCACCAGGTTACACTTTCTGCATTCATTTTTAACCAAATGCATCCTATCATGAGATAAATCAGATATAGAGATAGGCCTACACAAAATAAACACAATATTATAACTTACATTTGCACAAAACCAAAAGCTGCGAATGAAAACCCAAACGTCTAGTCATGATGGTGTAAAATGGTCCCAAACATAACTCCGGCACGCCCTGCGATGTTTTGAATGCGTATGTTTTTTTCCATATTAAAATAGTTTTGTTCTCATTGGTCTGGTCTGGTATTTTTTTTAAAGGTTAAAGCTTAATCTCTAATTTAATACTTTTAAAAATTATTTTTGAACAAAAATTATAAAAATTATTAATGAACAGAAATTACTGTGTGTTTGATATTGTATTCTAAAACTGTCTGACTGTTGAAACTGGCTCTTATTTTCATAGTCTTTGTTGTCACCTGTTGGTTAGTGAAAACACTAAGTTGCTGTTAAAGTGATTGTCTTTAGTGATTCTGGACAGATTTGACAGGTAAAATGGACTGCTATTTACATACAATTTGCCATTACTGCCACCTGCTAGTGACTGAGTGCTGTGTAAGTTGCTTTTGAAGTAGACCTAATTGTATGGGAGAGAAGGGAAATATTTTGTGAACCGGTCTGAAAGTTTTAAAAGATTGGTATATTCATACAAGTAGCCTTTGTTGCCACCTAGTTCATTATATGCAATTAAATGATAAGCTGTTACTGTTTTTACACAGTGATGTTTCAAACGATGCATCTTAAAATTGAGGCATTCAAACTGACAACTGGTCCCTGGAATTTTTTTATGAATATACTGGTCCCTGGCACACAAAAGGTTGGGAACCCCTGCATTACAGTACAAAACACACCGTACAACAATGCACAGAACAGCAGGCTGCAACCAACAATAGACAATAAAGTCACAAATTCTAAAGCAGAGCGACAGTTCAGATGTGAAATATAAGTTAAAACATTTACAATGTTTAATTAACTAAACTGAGTTAAGTCTTCATCAAAACTGATAGTATTCCTCACATTGTCTAAGCCTTCGATAAATTTTCGCAACGATTTAAGACAAACAATGATTTTAAACATCTTAGTAGACAGCAGGGACGGATTGGTAATCTGTGCGTTCTGGAAAAGTCCAGAACGGCCGTTCAACGGAGGGCCGTCGCCCGGCCGTCGGCAAAAAAGTCTAATAATAACGTAATATGAACAGCCAACAGCAGGGGCACTAATACGATCACTTATATGCTGCTACGTGTAAAAAAAACGAGGAAGAAGAGTCGGCCTACTAGCCCTGATTGGTCCATGGATGCCTGAATTCGCGAGCCTGAGCATCCAGCCTCATGATGAGGGACTGACAGAGTTAACTTCACATCAGCAAGAGGTCCTGTAAGTGCCAGTAGTAGCAGGACACGTGACATTATAATATAATATACACGATATAAAATAAATAAAACTCGCGTGAAAATTAACGTAATGCGCAACTAATTAGAGAGAGACGAGAGTGTGCCCGCGCGCGTGTGTGTTAGAGAGAGAGAGAGGCGCGGGCGCGATTGAACAGTAGAAACTTAAAAACAATACATACTCGGTCATTTTGTTCATATGGGACATGATTCATTTGTATACAGTCGAAATAAAACAAAACATTGTGCTTTTGTCAAAGTGTAAACTCTTGTCAAACTGTATTATCTACAACTGTCATCTAACCAAAATCACACACACAAGCAAAAAATATTTATCCAACCCCATTTCAAAACAGTCTGTGGGTGGACATTCATCGTATTGCATTAGTTTTCATTACTTTCATTGACTTTATTGTATATGAGAGGTTGTAGTGAGCTCACATTTTCTGCTACAATGACTAGGTATTGAATTAAACGGGAAACCCTGCTGAAAAAAACAGCATCACACCAGCATAGACCAGCATGGGAATTATGCTGGTCTATGCTGGTTTAGCTGGTGGTCACCAGCATACCAGCACCAAAACACAATTATGCTGGTATGACCAGCATGGAATGCTGGTGCTAATGCTGGTTTAGCTGGTGCTAATGCTGGTTTAGCTGGTGCTAATGCTGGTTTGGTGCTGGTTTAGCTGGTGCTAATGCTGGTGCTGATGCTGGTTTAGCTGGTGTTTACTTGCAAACCAGCACCAAAACACAACATATGCTGGTCTTGCTGGTATGCTGTTTTTTCAGCAGGGAAATATCAGGCATGCATTGCTACCACTCTAAATGTGCTAATATTCAAGAAAGGGGGCTAAATAAATGACCAAATTTTAGTTTAAACCAAAAAATCCTAGCTTGCACTTTCTGGCTGTCTTCCATCAGAGTCCAGTTTTTCCTTGTCTTTCATATTTGTTTAGTATTGTGGAATTGGCAAAGACCTGGTGGTGGTTTGTGAAAGCTTTACAGACTAAATTAATAGGGCCTAGCCATTTTCATTATTATACATTAAAGTGTAATATGACATTGACAAAATATTAAATAATCTTGTCTGATAGTCTGACAGTATTGTGTCATATCAGGACATCCTTGTGTCTGTTGCGCACGGCTAGGGGCGAATGGCCAGATGATGGGCCTATTTGGGAGAAAGTCCAGGGCTGTTTTTTAGCCCCAGTCCGTCCCTGGTAGACAGACGGAAACTGAAACAATCGCACCAGAATCAGAGCGGCATCAAGTGTGTGCCCGCGAGGGGGAGTCAGATTCTGGCAGGGAGTCGAATTTCGGCACAACACCTGAGAAAAGTTTTCCTATGGGAAGGGAGGTGAGAACTCCCTTACATGCCACAACCCATGCAGTGGCTGCGCGCTGCGGTGTCAGAATGCGGAATGTGTAGTGTTATTTAAGAAAAAATAAACTCACTAACGTGACATTTTACAAATGTAAAAAAAAACTAAAACCTTTACCGGCCCAAAAGTGAAGCGGCCCTACGGGAATTCTCCGTTCTCCCGATTATCCATCCGGGGCCTGCCGAAACCTCAGTATATGTAAAAGGGTAGGCAAGAATTACAGGAATTTTTAACCATTTCTCGTGAGATTCAGAGGCACGTATCTTCCAAAACTGTCTACTTACCTAAAATATAGTTGGGGAAACAGTACGTGAACAATTTTTGTGAATAATAATAAAAACAATAAAATAAACGTCATATTAATATTTAATGCTCGTTTAGCCGATTGCGTTTTTTGCTATTTCTGTGTTGCTAGCGAGGACGTGCACGGACCTCGCAGACTTGTAAAAATTATTATAAAATTATTATTAATTTTTAATACTTTGGCGGGCCACGCTTTTTGTCGGAGAAAGCGTGTGAGGGAACACACACACGCACTGAACAGCAACAGGTAATGGAAGATAAGTTATTTGGTGTTTTTCTGAAGAATACAGTCAGTTCGTACGAAAATTTTCAAATGGACTATAAGATTATAAATATAAACTGCGAACAATTAACTATTATAAATATAACAGTGTGAAATTACTGAATAGGAACTCCCTACATTAAAGCATTAAGCATTTCTGTAGGCTAAAGCTATACTTCACCCCTTATTATGTTTGATTGAAGTTTGTATTTGCTGAAATTTATTTTTGCTTCAAGTTCGCAACTGTTTAGTACTGCTCACTTAAATGCTTCCTTTTTAAATCATAAAGACCTTTCTGTTTGGTTTATAAAATCAACATTAAACTATTAATCATATTAATAGGCTATGTTGTAGGGGGTGCTCTTATGTAAACAGGGCCTGACTTCACGCACAGACCCAGGATATCCCGCAAAGGACTCAGCTGATTCATGAAAGTAAAGCTGCAGAATTGTCACAACTGTGTTGAGATGGCAGTAAATATGTGATAGTTTATTAGAAAAATACATGTTAATAAAATTTTGTTTCATATGGTATTCACGTCTATATGTTTTCATTTATTGTGATGGTTTTATTTATTCATTTTTTTTATTCATGTTTTCTGTTGTTTTAAGTAAATAAAAGAGCATCATTGCTTCACTAAAATGTATATAATCACATGGCCTGCATTGTCTAGTAGTTTGTCTCTAAGCACAGCTGTCATCTGACAATATATTAAATTACAGTCTGTTTGTTTACTTATTTTTGTCCACCAAAAAAATTATGTTCAATATATCTGTAACACTGACAGAGACCGTAGTAGAGTTGTCAAGTTACTGATGCAATCAGGTGTTAGTCCACCTGTTCCTCATACAAACGCATAGGTTTTCATGTATGTTATTAGGTTTGTTCGAGTTCATGCAAAGCTGCAAGAACCAACAGGCGAATGACATCAAACTACCGTGAGAGCAATTCCAGAAATCATATGGAGAAGTTTGATTTCGAGTCACTCTCGCGGTATGTCAAGTTACTGATGCAATCAGGTGTTAGTCCACCTGTTCCTCATACAAACGCATAGGTTTTCATGTATGTTATTAGGTTTGTTCGAGTTCATGCAAAGCTGCAAGAACCAACAGGCGGATGACATCAAAGTACCGTGAGAGCAATTCCAGAAATCATATGGAGAAGTTTGATTTCGAGTCACTCTCGCGGTATTGTGATGTCGTCCTTCTGTCGGTTTGAAGTCTACCACGTCATAGGTCACATTATAACGTCAACATGGCGGATGCTGTCCATACTAACGCGAACGTGCGTACTGTTTAGCGCTCGTTAAGTAGGAAGTATGCAATTTTGGATTCAGCCGAAAATTCGAAACAAAAGATTCGAAAAGGTTTCGATAGCCTCTTGAAGCAGTCCTTCGAAAGCGATCATCACTACGCCGTAGGACCTACGCACAACTATAATGAGCCCTTTACACGAACCCCGAGTTAACCCATAAAACCAGCACTAGTTTGCCAAATCACGTGACCTGGCCAGATGATATTCATTTCTAACCACTTAGGCTATTCGAAACAAAAGATTCGCAAAGGTTTCGAAGTTACATAAAGCAGTACTTCCAAAACGCTTATCACCAAGTTTAATATAATAGGATCAAATTAAAAGACCCCAAACACATATTGTGATGCGACTCATCCAGAACCTTCTGAAGCAGACATTTAATACACCAACGTTATTCACCAATGGTACACCCTCTTCAAGCTTTTTATAAGCTAACATGACCAAAGGTTTTACATTTAACTTGCACAACACACTGTCAGCGAATATTCTAAATTTGCCTGACCCGCTCTTTAAAGTAACGTTATTTAAAAAAGTTTTTTACACTTACTATGGTGAAGCAACTCTTACCAGTGTTAAAGCGGCTCTTGTTGGCAAAATATGCCGTCTACTAACCACTCTCACTGTCGTCTGTGCTATAGAGGCTGACATAACGTAACTCCTTCTGCACTTCGCGTTGGTCCAATATTATGAAGCTGCAGACTCGGGGACTTCATCTACAGTCCTACCATAGATATTTACACTAGATTTCGCCCGGGGGTTCTAAGCATGCGTCAAAACCGCCGCCATCTTAGAACAGTTGTCTTGTCATAGGAAATAGCTAGGTAAAGATGCTATATCCGCCTGTACTTCGAATTCATGGACGATGCCGGACTTTTGTGCTGCGTATGAATGTTAGGCCTACTAGCACTATAAATTATAGTTAGAAAAGGTAGATTTTCATAATATCAAAACTTTAATTTTTTTCTGGACTCAAAAGATACATGTCTGACTGTTGAAACGAACCAAAAGAAAACCAAGACAATCGCATTCATGACGATTTATGGGGATTTTATTTCCGTTACACCATTGCCTACAATGACGCTGATGAGGGGCTCCCCTGTTTCAAGATGGCGGCTCTGTTTGACGCATTCGGTCCAATGAACTGCTTTAGCCAATGCGAAATCTAGTGTTAATATCTATGCAGTCCCACATTCTCAGACCCCTCGTTTTTCGAGACAGCGCCTCCTGCTGTTCGGAATATCGTATAAAATCCTTTTCCAAATGCCATAGAAAACAATAGGATGCACTATTTCCAGATAGCAAGGTGACATTGATTAAATGTTGAAATTCCATCAGAATCATCATTATGGTCAAGTTTGAAATTTCAATGCTAAATAATATTGAATCAATGTTGCTAATGTATTGCTTTCTCAATGTTGAAAATCCAAACATTGAATCAATGTTTATAATAAATTTATTTTTCAATGTTGAAAAGCCAAACATTGACTCAATGTTGATTTTTGGGTCAGCTTAATCTGCACACTTTAACACAAATCAAATTGGGTGAATTTATGTGTAATTTAGTGAACATGTTTACTATCCTATAAAGTCCTGTTAATTTTGTGACCTAAAGACCTTTCCCCCCAGGACCACCATCAGACAAGTTTTTTGCTTTTATACAGCAAGTAAAAATTATCTGGTCAGATCATCTCTAAATATGTGAGTGTTCAAGAAGATTTCAAATGTATGATCATTTGGGGGAATCAACAGCTATTTTAAATACGTTTAACAAAAATGACTTAAATGCCTTAGACAGAAATGCCTTAGTTTACCATCGTCAGAAAACTGCCAACTAAGTGTATATTAACAAACAACAATCATAAGTCAAAACTGATATTATTAATAATCACAAATCAATGACATTATAATTTTTATTTTATTATTTCATTTTATTATTTCATTTTATACTGCAGGAATTGGTAAAGTTATGAAATAAATAACCTAACATTATTTTTGTTGCTTTTATATCTCTTATAGTGTTTGACTAGCAAATTTGCATATAATTATGTTAAGTGTTATAGAAAAAAATCGTGTGAAATTTAATGAACTTTAATTTTCATTTATTGCTCATTTAATAATTAATAGCCCAAAGAAACCAGTATAAAAAATTCCCCCACTGACTATTAAATGCGCTACACCCAGTCCAGTAGGTGGTGGTAATGACCCTTCAGTTGCCAACCGCCACTCAGTTTAGAAGCGCAGAATAACATTATCAGTTTGGGCGCGAAAGGACAACGACAGTGCCAGCGGGGTTATAGAGGTAAGTGTAAAATATGTATTCAGTTTTGCATAAGTTTCTTGCTGTCTTGTTTGTTACAGCGTAGTTAGTAATTACTGTTAGGGGAGGTTTGCAAGTTTATGTCGTAGTAATGGTGTGGTAGCATTACATTGCGGTTTACAATGGTTTGTTAATGCTTAATTTTTCACCCCCGTCAAGTGGCCCGTCATCTGCAAATGCACGGTCAAGCCAGCCGCAGCCTAAACTGTGTTCCACGTCATTTAGTAAAATTACGGTAGGGATACTTACAGCGGCCAAAAAGCTGACATAGACCCACGCGATTCGACTTCGCGCGCGCGCCGAAAGAATTGACGGCCGCATGACGTCAAAGTACCGCGAGAGCGGGTCGAGAAATAATATGGAGGCTAATTTCGACTCGCTCTCACGGTGTGTGACGTCATCCGCCTGTCATTTTTTGCTATTTAATAAACGTATTAACAACTTATTTTATATTACACATTACAAATAAATTGTCTAATCACAGCATGAGACATTTCACTTTCAATTGTTGACAAATATATTGGTTTTTTAAGTGTTTCCAAATGTATTGTAACATTAATTTCTTGTTCATTACTTTAATTCATTACTTTGCCTACAGGGTTTATCTATTAACAGGATCTTCTACAGGATGACCCCACTCTGTTTGTTACTTATCAAAAATAATTACAGCAGATTACCAAGAAAACTGTACACAAAGACTGTCCACAATACATCAACATGCATCATTTTTGCCCTGGTATTACGCCTGTTTCACACATACTCCGTATGCAGTGCGTTTGCGGTGCGTAATTTTTTACGTAGCCATGTTAACAGGTTAAAGCTTTCACACAGCATACGTATGCGGTCCGTCCGGTCCGTTGCAGATGCGGTGCAGTGCAGCAGTGCTGCGATCGTTTCGGCAGCGAGTCTATTTTTGCTGTACCACACGCAAGCTGCACGCGCTGATTTAAAGTGATAGCGCATGTTTAGTGGTCAGAATGAACACGGATTTACATAAAAATGCAGTAATTTTACCCTTAATCGATGTAAATAAAATTTTTCAGTAGTTTTTTCTTTAATCTTATTTGCTTAATCCCAGTATGAAGCAATTAAAGCAAACCACTTACCATGAGTTGAAAAATTATATGTATAACATCTTGTTAAATATTCTACCGTGTTTACATTGCGAAAGAGAGGTTCCTCTATGCAGACAGGTACAATCACGTGACATGCAGGTGGACCATAAACTCTCTGAACAAGACGGCAGCGATGGATGATACTCGGCTGGATAGTCGGGAGGAGCAAACTCTGCAAATGCCCGCAGCGATCACTTCGTCGGAGGTATGTTGATATATAACTTGGTTTTTGTGGCTGTGTTTATATAACATCAGGTTGACGTTAAATGCTCATTTACATAGTAATGATTATTAAGTAACCGGTAGTCTAATGGACCTCATTTCTTTTTAGGCTGCCCTAGTGCTTTGTGTGACGCTAAGTCGGAATGGGCTCCGACATTCAACCTCGGCTAACTTACCAAAAGCTAAACTCAAATTATAGGCATCTCTGCCACGAGAGCAGATGACGAAGTTTAAGGAACACCAACAAAGACGGTCGGAATGTACAGAGGCTATTGGATCTCCAATAGACAGCTGAGAGCCCGGATCTGACGCAGACAGCCGAGAGCTCCGAACCGAAGCAGCCAGCTGACAACTACTCACAATCAGAGGGCATCAGTGGGAATGGGACATTAAATGATCAAGGTAAATTATTGTACTAAGATGTGTAACTAGCATTATTATTAAATGTTACAAATGTGATTGTCAGAAAATCACCCTGTGTAATTGGACCAGAGAACTTGAATATTTGTAAAAAGGTTGTCAACCAATTCAACAAAAAGTCACATAATTCATATTCATGAATTTCAGGTAAAACTCGAAAAAATTTAATATTGTGCAAAAGTTTATTTCAGTTATTCAACTTAAAAGGTGAAACTAATATATTATATAGACTCATTACATACAAAGTCAGATTTTCAAGCCTTTATTTGTTATAACTTTGATGATTATGGCTTACAGCTTATGAAACCCAGAATGAAAAATTAGAATATTGTAAAAAGGTTTCACCTATAAGTTGAATTACTGAAATAAATGAACTTTTGCACAATATTCTAATTTCCTGTAACTAATTATGCTCCCCACTGCTATATTGCAGGCTATGCAGATGCCGGATGCCAGACTGAGCTGATGCTGGATGACATTGAGAAGATGGAGGATGTTCTGAGACATAACACAACAGAGCTGAGAGATCTTTGGACCAAACCACGAAGATGACAAAGTTCTACACAGGGCTCCCCAACTTCTTAGTTTTAATTCAGATTTTTTAGCTGTGCAATCCCCTACATCACATGTGGTCCTATGTCTGTGCTGTCTCAATTTGAATAGTTCATTTGAGTTTGCTAAATAAATGTAAGAGCTGTCCAAATTGAAAACGACCTTCACTGACATCTTAAAACACACCAGTGCCCTTTGATTTGCTTTAAAATGCACACAAGTAATGTTATGAGTAAGGCATGTTTGTTAAAACTAGTTATATTTCATAATTAATAACCAAGGCCTAGTCCTGGCTGAAAGATTTAGCTTGAAGATTTATAAATGCCTGTTATTTGCTGTGTCTTGTCTAATCTTTGGGAGTCTGTCATCCCATTAGAGTAAAGAGGAAGGAGGGTCATCAGTCACATCATGTGTTTTCAAATGTAATATTTTTATCCACTAATCTAATTGTACTGGCAATATGTATTATATGAAATGAAATGGATGCCAATGTATTATTGCACACCATGTTCTTGTAGTTATTATAACAATTGTTTAAAAAATCTTGTAAATAAACCAATGGCATTTAATCACAACAATATTCAAAATGTCATCTTGTCTCATACGATTGATTTAACAGAAATATATCACACAGCCTACTTTAAAGAGTGCTTGGAGTTCATATCCTTTCATCCCATTACACATGTAAGTTTGTTTGCTGTCGCAGTATTTCTGGAAGTATACAGTTTCTAAAAAAAAAACATCCAACTTTAGGAATCACACCATCCCAAAGTTCAAGATCATGCAAAAATATCCTTTCAACAAAAATTTCATTACAGTAGTAGTTAAGAATTTGGTCCATACTTTGGTCCAGCGTGACATTATCCCCATCGATACGATGTCTGAAGGGCCAGATAGTCGGTGATGTCAACCGCCTTGACTGTCGGTAAATCTTTCAGTTCTACCGAAAACTTACTCATCTTCATGAGGTAAGGGTCACGTCTAACATATGTTAATAAACTCCTTGTATCTATGTCTTGAAACTGGATCTAAATCTGTAAAATACAGACTTTCTGCAACGGTTCCCTCCATAGACGTATTCAGATTTTTACTTCCTGCCCTCCATCTGCCCTTAGTCCCGCCCTCGCGAGTCATCAGAATCACGTGACTGAAACCCTGCTATTCAAATCCTGTTTTTAGCGTGGATACACCATAAAATTGAATACTGGTTGTTGTTATATATTTTTTAGAAAAGTGACAAGTGATGCAATTTTTTAATTGTTTATTCACTTTTACACCAGTAGTGTTAATTTTTGTCCTCAAGTAAGCAAAACGATTTACAATTCACAAAGTCCACATAATGAACACAGTATTTTACACATGTAAAAGGTTGATGTCAAGCCCTAGATCATCTGGTCTTGCCAGGACACACGTCCTTCAGGGGAGCTGAAAAATGTGCAAAGCTTCTCTCGCACATCATAGGCTTCCCTGCATCCCCTATTTCCACCCATATTTCTCACATCTTGTAGCACTTCCCCTCTTTCTTCTGCCTCATCTAGCCACCTTTGGTTTTCTGAAGGATTTGTTAGGTAGTTGTGTAGGATGCATGCTGCAGTAACCACAGAGTCAGCATTTGTAGGCATAATAGTCATCCTAGTATGGAGTACTCTCCATCTGGATGACAAAATACCAAATGCACACTCTACAACCATCCTAGCCCGAGATAGTCTATAATTGAAGATTCTTCTCCGTTGTGGGATACGAGTTCCAGGAAATGGCCTCATCAGATGTGTCTTTAGGGGAAATGCAGCGTCTCCTACCATGGTGTATGGCATTGGACCCTGCGCACCTGACCCTGGCAATGGGCAGTCTGCAGGCACAGACAAACTTTTGTCCTCCATTCCACGTCCTAGTGCTGAACCACTGTACACTCCTCCATCGCTTGTTCTTCCAAAGTCACCAACTTGTACAAATGTGAATCTATAGTCCGCATCAGCCAGGGCTAGGAGAACAATGAAGAATGTTCTCTTATAGTTAAAAAACATGCTCCCTGAGTGTGCTGGTGAAATTATAGTAATGTGCTTGCCATCAATTGCACCTATGCAATTTGGAAAATTCCATTTTTCCCAAAATTTATATGCAATTTCTCTCCACATGTCCTCAGTTGGTTTAGGAAACTGTGATGCCATCATTCTCCGCTCTATAGCTCTGCAGGTCATGTGTACAGATTCAGACACAGTGCTTGTCCCTAGTCTGTACTGGAATGCGAGGCTGCTAAAGCTTTCCCCAGTTCCAAGAAATCTGTAAAAGGAAAAAAAAATGTTAATTGTTTATAGATGTTTATTGTAATACATACGCATTTTTTTCCAGTTAATGAATGCAAGAGGAGATGGAGATTGCTGAGAGATTCTTTTGCCAGAAACAAAAAGCAAAAACAAAGACCAAGTGGTTCTGCTGGAGGCTCAATTAAAGAGTGGAAATATGAAAAAGTGATGTCGTTCCTGTTGCCATATATGCAGGCAAGAAGATTAGTATGTCAGTATAAAGGTAACAATTGTTTATGATTACATTTTCACTTAAAAAAAAAAAACAGTTATTTCAGTCTCCATAACTACATGTTTGTAATTGTACATATAAAATTGTATTATTCATTTCATTAAAAAATTATGTTATTTCAGTTCCAAAAACACTTTACAACCTGAAGAGCCACTAAATATGTCAATGACAGAGGAGGATGTGGAGCCTGAATTACAGACCGTACAGTCCTTTGGCACAGAGGTCTGAAACATACACTCCAGGAAGCCAAGTCACAAAACCTACACCACCTCCAGGCACGTCCACTCCTCCATTATCTTCACAGCTAGCTGCACCCTCCATCCCACATCCAAGAGTAGAGGCAATAAGGAGTGAAGGAAGAAAAACACAGAAAAGAAGAAGAGCACCAGCACAAAATGCCACTGAACAACAGCTTCTGGATATTATAACCCAACCTACAACCACAGCTTCACCACACATACCAACACATGAGGATGAAATGTACTATTTTGTCCTCAGTTTAGTTCCTAAACTTAACAGGCTTCAACCCAGGAACAGAAACAGGGCACAACTGCATATCTTAAGCTACCTAACTGATTTGGAAGAGGAAGAAAACCAACAAGCCATTCAAGCCCTCCCTGTGTTTACAGATAACCAGCCTGTAGAAAGAAGGGGATTTCAGCCATTTCACCCTACCCCCTCCAGCCAAGAACCCCAGACATTACATACCCAACACCATTTGCCATCTCCCCCAACATCCTTCCCACCTCACAGACCAGAAAATTATCCTGGTCCTGTTTACCACACATTTCAGTAGTTTTTATGTTGTTACAGAGTGCTAAAATATTTTTTGTTAGTTATTAATAGTGAGTATTGTATAACATTTGTTTCTTTAGTGTGTAGTGTTATTTATTGTAATGTTATACAGAAGCTTCAGAATTCTTAGATCAGAAGCATTGTTATTAAAGTAACTGATAGTTTAGTTCATATTAAGTATTTAGTTCAAACCAAATATACATGACTTTGTTTTATGTTTGTTTGCGTGCATAACTTAATAAACACTTGTGTACAATTTGAGTAGTTTAAATAATTTTGTATACATTTCCACCTTGTATTAAACAATTACTAATATGTATATTGAACAAATAATGACCTCTATCTATATGTAATAATGCATTTGCCCTTTATTAATCAAGTAGTTTTAAAGAAAAGAAAAACTTTACCTCAATGTAACAGCAAGCCTCTGCTTGGGTTCAATGGACATGCGGTAGGTTGTTGTTTGTCTCCTGAGATCGGCTCCCACCAGAGATAGAATGTTATCCATTTGAACAGCACTCATTCGAAAATACTTCAAATGCCGGTCACTGTCAAGACGCAGCTCTGAGACCAGATGGTAATATGATCCATATTGTCTTCTGCCCTCGTTCAAAGAGTGGACCCAAATTCTGTGCCTCGTTCTTTTCCGTAGCCGTAGCAACAGATACAACGCAATAGCCTTTCTTTTGTCAACCACTCGCACTAAACATAATAAAGAGAATCACAATAACGAAAACAGCTTGTCATATAACACTCTAATAACTTACGTTTTGATTTATCATCAAAATATCGATAAATTACTAACCCATTTTTAAATGAATCACACAGAAAAGGCGGATCGCTAACGCACTGCAGACGTAGTATGTGTGAAAGCACAATGGCGCCTGACGGATACGTAGCGCATACGCAACGCTCTACGTACCGCAAATGCACTGCATACGGAGTATGTGTGAAACAGGCGTTATTCAAAATCCTTTATGTGTAACAATAACATTTTAAGAATATCTTCTTTAGGATGACCCACACTCTGGTCATGTCACTTTTCAAACTGTTTCACTGGACATTTATTAAGAAAACTATAGGCAAAGTCTGGCAACAATACATCAACATGCAGCATTTTTACATTGCTATTATTCAAAATTCTTAACGTGTAACAAGAACATTTTAACAATATCTTCTTTAGGATGACCCACACTCTGTTCATGTCACTTTTCAAACTGTTTCACTGGACATTTATTAAGAAAACTATAGGCAAAGTCTGGTGTAGCGAATCAGCGGGAGGAGGAGAACGGCGTTATTTAAAACACCATAAACCACCGACCGAAACACTACGGGAATTCAAGGGAATTTGGGGAAATTCCCATATTTAGCTCAAATGGAATAATAAGTACAATTAACTGTAATTAATTATACAAATTATTAAGATTTTAAACTGATTTAGCAGAATAATAATAACAATTAATTCATGTATTTGTCCAGCAAATACTCATAATTGTACATTTAAGAAGTTAATTCCGTGGCCTTTAGAAAATAACATTCTTACTGCTATAAAGTATTTTTAAGCATGTAGCTTTAAGATCTTAACGGCAGATTAAGTGACATTTATTTCATGAGCATTGAACACAGAAACAATTCAATTGTGAAATGCAAAACCGGTTTATTAAACTACGTTACACTACAAAAACACACAAGACTAACTATACATACAAACAACAAACAAGAAACATGTATAAAAAGAGAAAGAATGGAAAATTAAGAGAGAGAGAGTAAAGGAAGGGCAATATCACTATAGACTTAACCTCTGCACAAATCATCAGAAATCTAAGAATCACCTTAATTAAAAGGGGCAATAACTTTTTACAGCGAATGAACAAGCGATACTTGCGTTTGGCTTTTGTGAGACACGTGTGTACGTCCAGCTGTATGGGCGCGTATGCGAGGAAGAGAGTTCCTGAGTTTGTGGTCACATGACGGAGTCCTTGGAGGTGTCCCTAGGAGTTGTTCCTTTTTGGGTTAATCCGTCGGTCTGGTTAATCTGTGGCGATTAATTTGTCCAATTTGTTAAAGTTTGTCCAAGTGTCAGGGTGCCCGTGAAAATAGAAGGATAGGGGTCCCACAGCAGGAAGCTGAGCTGGGAGCTGAGCTGGGGGCTCAGCTCCACGCCGTGAACGGCGTGTCATCGAGAACTGTAGGCCAACTGTGTGCTGATGAGCGTTGATGAATTGGCGTGCAGGCCTCTTAACCTGAGTTTAGACCAACCCCTTGAAGTTCAGATGACCAATCCAAAAGGGTGTTGATAGAGTAGGAAAACTTTGTCTTTGTTTTACCAGACTCATTTGCATAGATGGACTATGCTAAAGTTTTTGTTAAATAATAATTTTGATTAATATTTAACAAGTTTGATATCAGTCATGGTCAGATGATGCACATCATTGATCAGGAAAGGAAAAGGGGATTATTAAGAGTGTAAACAAGGTATGGTTTGAAACAAACATCAAATAGTAATCTCATGAATGTGAATTATGAGACATGCTAAGATGAACAAAGCATCCCTATAGTGTTACAAGAAAGTGGTTCATTACAGATACAAACATGCAATACAAGGATATATAATATATACAATTTAAACCAATTTATTTTGGTCTTAGCTGTGAGACAGACACATTTTTGTGTCATGGCTGCTTCGTCTCTGCTCACGGTTTGAAGTTTGCTTTGAGGTGTTAATTTGCTTAGATTGGCACAATAAAACAGCCAGAGAGAGAGTCAATAGGTCTGGAAATGTGTGTTATCAGGA
The DNA here is from genome assembly GCF_030506205.2 of Paramisgurnus dabryanus. Classification (NCBI taxonomy): domain Eukaryota; kingdom Metazoa; phylum Chordata; class Actinopteri; order Cypriniformes; family Cobitidae; genus Paramisgurnus; species Paramisgurnus dabryanus. Next base: position 50,757,102 of record NC_133341.1, read on the forward strand.
GATTAGGATCTTCTGATGAAAGCGTCCGAGCAGACCTAGTGACAAAACTCATTCTAGGGTCACAGCATGAAACCGTTAACGACCCAGACTGAAGAGACCTCCTGATGTTACAGATGTTACATATTCCCCCCTTCACGACCGTTAAAGTCCAGGGAGACTTTGGCGGGCGATGATCAGGCAGGTCATGAAGTCTGGATAGCAGGTGTATCTTAATTGTCTGCAGCATTCTGTCAAACAGGCAAAGGGTGATTTGAATGAGATTGGGCTCTGGCTCTGCCTGGGTGTGCTGCCTTCCACGGTTCCATTTGAATGTCCAACAGGAGGACAGCTGTGCACCTGTTCACTGAACTCTTGCATCCCGTTAAATCTTCGTTATGGGATGAAGGCTAGCCTGAGAGTAAGGACGTATCCTATTCCTGCGGAGAAGCACAGTACCGTGTCAGGGGCGGTCCAAGATCAGACAACACAAAGGCTGTCTGTAGCGGGCATCCGAGCGAGTCTCTGGAGGACAGTGTTGAAGTCTGTGACATCAATTAGTTTGGGTCCTCCCTTACGATATCCTGATTTCCAGTTCAGGGTTTACAATGAAGTGGTGGTCCCTGAAGAAAGTTGAGATTTCCAGTTTGATGTGGTACTACTCACTGGGAAGGTGATCAAGTGCCAGGTCATCAATGTGGAGAATCACATCCTTTGGAGTTTGAATCCACTTTGTCTGGTTGTGCAGACTGATGTGGGTGGTTTGTAGGTTAACGTGTTTGTGTAGGCTGGGGTGTTGAACAGCCATCAGTCACCTATGAGCGTTAGTGGCATCGGCTAGTGGTTTAACCGAAGCGGAACACTGGGAGTCGATATTCATGGGCTGCAGCCCACAGATGTCATCAGTGTTGTCCCGAGGAGAAGGAATGTTTGGGCTGAGATAATGAATGTCTTTAGTGCGGCTGCACCTGCGCGGGTTTGATGCAAGATGCAGCTGCTTGTTTGGTGGTGAGGCAGTAAGGAGGCGATTTGGTCTAGTTGGAACTAGTCCCCCCTTTTCTGTTATGCCTCAATGTTTAGTGTGTTGGTTGTGTTATGATGGACCCATCTGAAGATTGTTTCTTTCTGCTCCCTGTCCATCCTGGTCTGGTATGCAACAGCAGAGATTTTGTCCACAATCTGATGGGGTCCTGTCCAGCGTGGCAGAACTTCCTTTGACAGTCACTGGTGAGTTGTGTGAAGTGGCTGTGCAAAGCTGTTGTACCAAACATCGTCATCCATGTCCAGTTCCTCTCATGATGACTTCCAGTCGTAGTATGCCTTCTAGCCCTCAGCCATCTTCTGTAGCTGTTCCCGGGCAGAAGTGAAGGGTTCCAGATGCCTGTGAAGTTCATTGGGATTCTGGTGAGTGGTGTTGGCTGTGATGATATTGGAATCTCAAGGTTGGTACAACAGGTGTACTGGCAGTGTCATCTGCCGTCCCGTCAATGGTTTGAAGGGAGACATACCAGTAAATTAATTTGGGGTCGATCTGATAGCCATAACACTAAAGGGGAGTTTCTGATCCCAGTCCATCTGATTTGCTGAGACACATTTCTTTGACATGCTAGCCACAGTCTGCTTGGTTCTTTCACTTGGTCCGATGAGGAGGGATGATGCTGATGTGGAGTTGGGCGTGTGCGCCTAGGGGTTTCCACACATCTTTAATAATTTCAGCGGTGAAATGGGTACCTCTATCTGAGTTGACTCTCAGTGGCAGTTCGAACCTGGCGAAGATGTGGATCATGTGTAGAGGTGCTGTGTTTTGAGCAGTGTCATTGGGTGCTGGGAGGCTCGACCCACTGTGTGAATTGGCAAATAACCATGAGTAAATGTTTGTTGCCCCTCGTCGACCTGGGTAGCAGTTTACCCAGCCTAAAAGTCTTAAAGTCTGACCAAAATTAGCACCTGTTCTTTGCAGTGGTGCTCTGTGGTTTGGGTTAGCCGATTGTAGTTAGCAGCAAACCAGGCATCCTTTGATGCATTCTGCTAAGTCCTGCTGCATCCAGGGCCAGTATGCCAGCTGTTTCAGTGGTTTGCACGTGGCTCTTGCGACTTGGTGTCTGGCACATGCTGTGTCATGCGCATACATCTGTAGGACCCCCCTATGTCAATGAAGAACCACATGCTTAGGTGTAGTGCGGTCGTCAGGGACATATAAGAGGATGTGGTGTTGTATATGCAGCAGGTGTTACATGTCGTTAAGACATTTAAGGGCTGGTGTAGCAATGAGGTCAGAGTTCATGATAGGGCAGGTGGAGGGGTCTGAGAGGTGGTTGACATAGCTTGTATGGTGGTGTCGGAGGCATGTAATGCAGCTATGTCACTGTTTGAGATATGTGGAGCCAGTGTAAGTGGCTATGTGATGGGCACTGTGGTGGTGGGCGTGTGTTGGCCGCAGGTCAGCGCAATCACAGTTGGGCGGGTGGGTGGGCTGTTTGTAATGTGCACAACAGTGAACTTGAACTTTTGGTCTGAAACGATGTTCTCGCGACTGGCTGCTGGGTAATCCATAACTTTGTGACTTGGCAATGTACTTCAGATGATTTTCTGAGTGAAAAGGTAGAAGTTCTCTTACCTGAGCCCTAATTTTTACTTTTTAAAGTCTGTTAAAGGCTCAAAACTATCTAATAAGTCTTTGCCAATGAAAAGAGGATATGTGTCCACTGGTGAGATTTACACAGGGTGTAGAAGTCTCATAGGACCGATGGTCAGGTGGATGGAAAGCACCTGTTGCAGTTTGGCTGTGAGACTGCATATTCAGCATACACCTTTGTGGGTTGAGGGTCAGATCTTGTGCTTCATTGTTCTGGAGTCTTGTGAAAAGCTGGAATGACATCAGCATTAGATCAGCTCCAGTGTTGGCGAGGGTTTCCAATCTGACCTTGTGTTTCACGGTGGTTGCTAAATAGAGTCTTTTAGCTACTCCTCTCTCATTCAGGTTTCCCAGGGCCTTAGTACCAGGTTTTGTGTGGTAACTGGAAGGCAGTTAAGGCTGGTCTTCAGTGATTCTGTAGGGAAACAGATGTCTAACACAGCACTTTTCTGGTACCTGCTGAATCTGACTGGTTGATGTTTGAAATACAGTTTGTGTGCCAAAGTCTCTGATTTTTGCGATGACTGGATCGATGGTAACGTGATGAGTGGCAGAGATTTAAGCGTTGCTTGCAGGAGGGTTTTCTGGAAAGTTCTTGCTGTATTCCAGTGCTGCGGCTAGTGATAAATAGTTCGGTTAATCCTCGCGGTTCTCCTTGTGAGGCCTCCTTTTGGATTTGACTTCTTCACTATTTTCAAAATCTCTGCTGACTCAGATGTGTATGTGTCGCTTTGCTTTTGTGACAGTTCAGACTTAGCTTTGTTCACTGTGTGTCGAACCTGGTCCATCTGTTGACTGTTTGGACTTCTCATTCTGACAGGTGCAGGATGGTTTCCATGGACGCTGTCCTCTGGCTGTCTGATGATCTTGGCTTTGAAGTCCTTCGATCCTCTTGGCTCTCTGCTGAAATGTCCTTCACTGTGGCGCTGTTGTTCGATTTCCAGTGGCCGTTTTTGGTAATTTTCAGAGAAAGAAAGGATGACAGTCTTTTCAGAGGTGGCTTTTGTTTACCGTAGGCTTTATGGACGAAGTCCTGCGGCTGTCTGGTTGTCGTCAGGTGAGGGTAGGCCATAAATCCTAAGTGTTGCATTACGGTAAAATAAAGCTTTGCAGGGGGAGGATCTTGATGTTTCCTCCATTCTTGGCTCGTTTTGTGAGCTGGAGTAGACTGAAAGTCAGTTGTAGTAGTAGGCCTGTGGAGTTTCATTTCTGCTTTGTTTTAAGTCCATTGCAGCGATTAGTCCTCATTGTGATTCTGGATCTGAAAACTCTTCTATCAAGGCCATTTGCAGCTCCTTATAATCCAACTTGACACTTTCTGACTGCCGGTCCAGGAAGCTCCTCACCTAATGGCTGGAAGTAATCCATAGCAGATACAGCTGGTCTCTCGTGGTTACATTCGGCAGCGTGTGCACATAAAAGTCAATGTTTTGCAGGTAAGCGTGGATGTCATGGACACCTGCAGTGTTTGGACTAAATGTTGGACTGTTTCTAGCCAGCTTGTCAAGGTCTTTGGGCCACGCCATGTGTCTGTAGACATCATTGGGAAAGGTGTTAGCCCCACCCCCCTTGTGTTCTTGTGAGAGGGTTGTGGACGCTGGCTGGCAAAGTTCTTAACAGTGGGCTCTCACCCCCCTCTTTTTCAGCAGGAAACTTTGGTGGGGGAGTGCAGAGACACTGATTGGATGAGAGGAGAATGATGCTTTCTCTCTCAATGGTTCAGCTTGCATTCTGAAACCATATAAAAGTTCTTTTTGGACGGAATCACGTTCGTCCTTAGGTTGGTGATGTTGCTGAACAAGAACTTGAATTTCAGCTTGAGCAGCTTGCAGGTGGTTTTCGTAGGCCTTGGACTTGGCATCACGTTTTTTCTGTTCTGCCTTGGCTCTTACCAGAAGACTTTTGCCCTGCAGGAGCTTTCCCAGCTCCTCTTTGGCGGTCTTTTCCTGCTGCTCTCTGTGCTCGGTGTCTGTGTGGAGTTGCGAGATGGCCTTGTGAAGTTGTCCCGCCTCATTCTTTATCCTCTTGTGTTCCTCCTCAATCAGCTGCTGCTGATCCTTGGATTCCTGTGTCAGCCGATCTAGACGAGTCTGCGCGTCCTCCTGATTCCTCCAGGCTTCCTTTGCTTGGAGCTTTAGCGTTGCTGCATCCTGTTCCAGGTAGGCGACGTTCCTTTCGTCCCGCTTTAGCTGGATGATGAGGTTGTGAGCGATGGCACCTGTGATCCTTGCCATCTCCTTGTGGCTGTAGTTCTGTGTTGAATCACGGGCTATGATCTCGTCCAGGTTGCCATCCCGTTGCTCTCGGTCTCGGCGCTGCAGATCGTTGGCGACATTGGGCAGGAGGTCAGATGTCGGATCGTTGAGCCATGCCTCCAGCTGGTCACAGTGGTTGGCAGGGCTGGGTGATCTGGACACGTTGGCGCACTGGTGGGTGACAAAACACAAAGAGCCAATACAAGTCCGAAGAATTTTAACGAGCTAAAATTAATAAAAAAAAATATGGGCTATGTGGGTCTAACTGACGTGATCAGCTAGTGGCACAAATAAAACTATTATCGGGGCCTTGCTTCGGCGGCACAGATAATAAGTGTGGGTAAAAAGGGAAAAAATTTAGTGATTGGACGATGTGTTTTAACCTATTGGTCGCTTCAGACATTTGGTTATTTGTTCGCATTACTAATACATTTTCTCATGGTTTGTGCAGATATGGTTTTTCAGCCCAAAATAAAATAAGATCAAAATAATTAAAGTTAATTAATTATAAGATAAAATTAAATTAAATAAAAAACAAATAGAAGGTGAGAAAGATAAATTACTGAAAATAAAACAAATAAAATAAAATGGATTAAAAAAAAGAGATTAAAAATAAATAAATAAATAAACTGAAAATAAAATAAGACAGCCAAACAGACAAAGTCAAAAGGCTGAGAAATGAAAAGGATAAGAGATGAAAATAGTTATGAGAAGGAAGTCCCTGTTTTAGCTTAGCAGGTTCTCTACCCTAGATTTAATGACAGGGCCTTACAGGGAGAGGGCACTATGAAGTCATGCGAGCTAGGGAAGTGGCTTAGCTAGAGTGGCTGGGCTAGGCCCAACTTGCGAGGGACAGGGGGCTTATCCTATTGCACCAGTTAAAACATAAATGAATTCACTGAGAATGGGACTTATGGGGCTAGATTCTATTCACAGTAAAGAATTAATTCAATTAAAATTTAAAATAAATCAAACTGCATTAAATTTAAATTTAAACTTAATTAAAATACAATCTCTACAATAGAAAAGAGAATAGGAAAGTAAGGAGCGGGAGAGAACAGCAAAAATGAAATAAAATAAATCAAAATAAAATAAAAATTTAAATAAAGAAATAATAACTTAATAAAGGCATAGCAATATTAATTATTTTTTATAATTTAAGACCATAACATTCAATATGTAGGAAATAAAACTACAAAGTAGTAGAATAACCTAGTTATCAAAGTAAGGTCAAAAATCCCAGTTTGACTCCTGTCATACACTCCCAAAAGAGTTTATGAGAGGACCAAACGAGCTTTCCCCACCAGATGGCGATATTTCGCCCAACAAACAAAGAAAGCGGAAGTCAGGCGTAAAGTGAGAGAGAAGGAGAAGTGTTAGACACTCAAGACTGACATCTAGTGTTAGAACTAGGTAGTACGCTTTAAACTGACAAAGATTCGCTTCCATACAATAATTACATCGGCGACCGCTGCGTTGCTAAGACGACGGATGTAATTTGAGCTGTGTTCGTCCGGTGCCAGTTTTGGCTTACGTTACCGGGACACACAATAAATAAAAGTCTAACGGGCTTTCTTCTCCGTTGACATAAGTTACTTGATCAAGGTTTATCTCCTTTAAAATTGAAAAGTCTTACCCTCGGTGCTTACAATTAAAAAAAAATCCACGTACGTGAATAAAATGGAAAAATACAATAGACAGCTTCTCAAATTGTAAATAATTTCCTGGAGATAACAAAAAGGCCTTATCAGATGGGAGTACTCACTCCACCACCGCTTCGCTCTAAATAAAGGAATTATACTCTTTATCAGGCGGAATCAGACGGTAATGCGGTTACCTTAAAGACTGCAGTTAACTATACATAACAGGGGCGCGAGTCTGTTATGTCCTGAAAATGATACAGGAAATTACATTTTCATTCATACCAATATAAGAACGAACACAGTTATAGCTGATAGTTCTTTTCATTCACACAATGCAAAACACATTTAACCTGTTAACTGTTTTTGCTCAGAAATAATGTTTAAATCTGCCCGCGCTTTCTCCACCATTAATATGTAGCGAATCAGCAGGAGGAGGAGAACGGCGTTATTTAAAACACCATAAACCACCGACCGAAACACTACGGGAATTCAAGGGAATTTGGGGAAATTCCCATATTTAGCTCAAATGGAATAATAAGTACAATTAACTGTAATTAATTATACAAATTATTAAGATTTTAAACTGATTTAGCAGAATAATAATAACAATTAATTCATGTATTTGTCCAGCAAATACTCATAATTGTACATTTAAGAAGTTAATTCCGTGGCCTTTAGAAAATAACATTCTTACTGCTATAAAGTATTTTTAAGCATGTAGCTTTAAGATCTTAACGGCAGATTAAGTGACATTTATTTCATGAGCATTGAACACAGAAACAATTCAATTGTGAAATGCAAAACCGGTTTATTAAACTACGTTACACTACAAAAACACACAAGACTAACTATACATACAAACAACAAACAAGAAACATATATAAAAAGAGAAAGAATGGAAAATTAAGAGAGAGAGAGTAAAGGAAGGGCAATATCACTATAGACTTAACCTCTGCACAAATCATCAGAAATCTAAGAATCACCTTAATTAAAAGGGGCAATAACTTTTTACAGCGAATGAACAAGCGATACTTGCGTTTGGCTTTTGTGAGACACGTGTGTACGTCCAGCTGTATGGGCGCGTATGCGAGGAAGAGAGTTCCTGAGTTTGTGGTCACGTGACGGAGTCCTTGGAGGTGTCCCTAGGAGTTGTTCCTTTTTGGGTTAATCCGTCGGTCTGGTTAATCTGTGGCGATTAATTTGTCCAATTTGATAAAGTTTGTCCAAGTGTCAGGGTGCCCGTGAAAATAGAAGGATAGGGGTCCCACAGCAGGAAGCTGAGCTGGGAGCTGAGCTGGGGGCTCAGCTCCACGCCGTGAACGGCGTGTCGTCGAGAACTGTAGGCCAACTGTGTGCTGATGAGCGTTGATGAATTGGGGTGCAGGCCTCTTAACCTGAGTTTAGACCAACCCCTTGAAGTTCAGATGACCAATCCAAAAGGGTGTTGATAGAGTAGGAAAACTTCGTCTTTGTTTTACCAGACTCATTTGCATAGATGGACTATGCTAAAGTTTTTGTTAAATAATAATTTTGATTAATATTTAACAAGTTTGATATCAGTCATGGTCAGATGATGCACATCATTGATCAGGAAAGGAAAAGGGGATTATTAAGAGTGTAAACAAGGTATGGTTTGAAACACACATCAAATAGTAATCTCATGAATGTGAATTATGAGACATGCTAAGATGAACAAAGCATCCCTATAGTGTTACAAGAAAGTGGTTCATTACAGATACAAACATGCAATACAAGGATATATAATATATACAATTTAAACCAATTTATTTTGGTCTTAGCTGTGAGACCAGGCACGGATTAACGCACGGGCCTACTGGGCACTTGCCCAGGGCACTGGGCCAGCAGGGGGCCCTGTCAAATTTACTGTGTCTATTATTTTCAAATAAATATTTTAATTTTAATTTTATGTTCAGTAAAGTTGTGTTAAATATTGAAGAATAATGTAGTTTTTTTGCAGTTGCAAAGTATTAACTAGTAAATAAATCAAATAAATAATTTTAATCTATTGCTGCGCTGTTGAGAGAGACATCTAGAGGCGAGTGAAAAGCATTGCGTAATATAAAAGTCACGCGCAGAAGATGGTTACTCAAAAACCAAAACAAAAATGAGTTTAAAACCACAACCAAGTGGATCAATGATAAGAAAGCACAAAAGGACAGCTTTTCCTCACCCTGCCAGTCAGCAACTGTGAAGGAGAACGTTCATTTTCTCTAATGGCAAGAGTAAAAAACGAACTAAGAATCAAAATGTGTCAAGGACGTATAAATTCACTGTCTTTAGGGGCTGGACACACAAAGCTTTTACGCCCGCGGCCAGCGCATGTTTTCAATTGATTCCAATGGAAACTCTGCGTTTTTCAAATAAGTAAGCAGCTAGCGGGTTTTTTCCGCGCTGAAAACCGGCACTCTGGGTTTTTTCCGCACTCAGCGCTGAGAGTTCAAAAATATTCAACTTTGAGTGAAATCTCCGCTCGTCAATGTCAGTTCTCACACGGCCGTCCAATTCAAGTGGAGGAGGGGCGGGACATTACCACAGCAACCAACCGGCTTACAGCTACCAAAGCGCTCGGCTGAAAAAAAGTTTTGGTGTTTCCAGCCCCTAAATGCCTGTGGTGAACGACTGTGAAATGTAATGAAATGTCTGCTAAATGTAGAAATGTAAAATATTTATGGAATTTTCTCCTGTGATATGATTTGGAGAGGTCAGAATCTTTTTGATTGAGTATGTTGTACAGTATGTATGTTGACAGATACTGGTAAGATATAAATAAACCAATTTGTGGTGTGAAAGTACAGAATATTGTGTGCATTCTCTCCCCGTGTATTAGTGCCATTGTTAATCCTGTAAAATGGGGCATACAGGCAGAGGCGAACCAACACTTGAGCCCTGTGCATACACGTGCAACGCTGTTGCCCAAAAAATTGGTAAAGGGGGCCTTTGAGACATCCGTGCCCAGGGCACATCATCGCCATAATCCGTCCCTGTGTGAGACAGACACATTTTTGTGTCATGGCTGCTTCGTCTCTGCTCACGGTTTGAAGTTTGCTTTGAGGTGTTAATTTGCTTAGATTGGCACAATAAAACAGCCAGAGAGAGAGTCAATAGGTCTGGAAATGTGTGTTATCAGGAGATTAGGATCTTCTGATGAAAGCGTCCGAGCAGACCTAGTGACAAAACTCATTCTAGGGTCACAGCATGAAACCGTTAACGACCCAGACTGAAGAGACCTCCAGTGGACGTCCACCCAGATGTTACACTGGCAACCATACATCAACCATACATCAACATGCAGCATTTTTACATTGCTATTATTCAAAATTCTTAACGTGTAACAAGAACATTTTAACAATATCTTCTTTAGGATGACCCACACTCTGTTCATGTCACTTTTCAAACTGTTTCACTGGACATTTATTAAGAAAACTATAGGCAAAGTCTGGCAACCATACATCAACCATACATCAACATGCAGCATTTTTACATTGCTATTATTCAAAATTCTTAACATGTAACAAGAACATTTTAACAATATCTTCTTTAGGATGACCCACACTCTGTTCACGTCACTTTTCAAACTGTTTCACTAGACATTTATTAAGAAAACTATAGGCAAAGTCTGTCAACCATACATCAACATGCAGGATTTTTACATTGCTATTATTCAAAATTCTTAACATGTAACAAGAACATTTAACAATATCTTCTTTAGGATGACCCACACTCTGTTCATGTCACTTTTCAAACTGTTTCACTGGACATTTATTAAGAAAACTATAGGCAAAGTCTGGCAACCATACATCAACATGCAGCATTTTTACATTGCTATTATTCAAAATTCTTAACGCGTAACAAGAACATTTTAACAATATCTTCTTTAGGATGACCCACACTCTGTTCATGTCACTTTTCAAACTGTTTCACTGGACATTTGTTAAGAAAACTATAAGCAAAGTCTGTCAACCATACATCAACATGCAGCATTTTTACATTGCTATTATTCAAAATTCTTAACATGTAACAAGAACATTTTAACAATATCTTCTTCAGGATGACCCACACTCTGTTCACGTCACTTTTCAAACTGTTTCACTGGACATTTATTAAGAAAACTATAGGCAAAGTGTGTTGATATGTGATAGAAATAATGTGTGCTGGCTCCTTTAAGAGACTGTCACTTAATGATGATGTCATCAGTGTCAGACTAGTTCTAGTTTGGCCCTGTCCCAAATGGCGCACTTCATGTGGACTTTCGGTCTCGTGGCCTTAAATTGCGCGTGCTCGCTTAGTCCACGAGTCCGAAGGGTGTCCCATCTGTCATTTTTACGCTTTGAAGTGTGCTCATCAGCGCCTCCTTTGCCCCCTTGATGCGGTCTTCAGCGAAGCCCGCACTGCAGCAGGCTTCGCGCACTTTGCCAACCCAGAAGTCCTTGCGAAAGGGCAATCTGACCAATCAGACGACGGAAGGGAGGAGTTCACACTGACGGGCAACCTCTCTACTTATTTCCGGTGTGATGCTCGAGTCTGTCCCAAAATACGACTCCGGTGCACCCACGTGGACTCACATCAAGGGTCCCTAAAGTCTGGACTAGGTGATGTCATCAAAGTGTGGACTCTGAGGAGGACCACAAGTCCGGAGTGTGCCATTTGGGACAGGACCTTTGTTGTTTATAGGAAGCCATCAAGCCCTCATGGTAGCTCTGCTAATCTTAATTCATCTGCTACATTTCATGTCCTTTCGAAGGCATTGTTGGTATGTTGAGTCAAGTTAAATGTTATCTAACTATATTAGTCAGTATTTTAAGTTTTGTTTTAAGAGTTCATGTAAAATTGAAATCTAAAATATTTACAGTACAGATAACATGTGTTGAATATATATTGCTTTAAAATGTACACCTTGGAACTTAAAGGACTTAAATGTTAGTTGTGTGATACATGTTTAATTCATAAATGCATATTTGATTCTCATGTGATGTAAACTATTTCCATTAGCTAAAATGTATTGTTATTCTTTTTTTTAGTTTTACCCTACTTCCAGTCAGCCATTAAACAAAGTGAATTTGATGTCTGCTTCAATGTGGTGATTGGCAGAGGAGTTGTCTGTCTGTCAACTGATGCAAGGCGTATTAGGGTGGCAGAATAGTAAAACAACACCTTCATGCAGACTGATCTACAGCAGAAAAGGTCAGAGTGCCTCCTTGTGGCGAAAGACAGAAAAGCAATTATATGACACAAAATTGGATCATGGAAGATTCAAAGACCCCAGCTCATAGCACTTTGGTGACTTGGTCTAATCGGTCCACGACATCCAAACAATCAAAAGGCTCTTCTGTCAGCTCTGCTGTTGCCTTAGCCCTTGCTGAAGCTGAAGAAGCCAAAGTTAAAGTAAAATATGCAGAGAAGGAAATGCATATAAAGATGCAAAGTGCACACTTGGATGCAGAAAAGGCCCGTTTAGAGGCAAAATTATTTGTCTTAGATGTTGAAAGGAAAGCTGCTGCTGCGGTAGCTAAGGCTGAAGCACTAACTGCAGCTTTAAGTTGTGATAAAGAATCAAGTCATAAATCTGACATTGAACACAGATCTGGCTCTCATGATTCTATTCGAAGAACGCAAGAGTATGTTCAAGAACAAGCTAGACTGCAAGCCGACGCCCAGTTAGGTCAATCTGAGATGTTCGAGGATGCATGGCCACCGCCGCCACCAGCAGAATTATTTCAAGAGAATTTGACAGAACGGCCATCATATGAAATTGAGGGTTTGGACACACACAAAGACTACAGATGTTATGATACCTCTAAAGTCATTCTTGAAACTGAGTCGCATCCCCCTGGTGCTCATTCAAACACTTCTGCTGGTTACGCTCTCTATCCTGATGGGTATTACTCTACTCAACCTCCATATGTAAAATCCTCTCCTGCCACCAAGGAAGAACACGATCCTTACCTATGTAATATAAGGCCGTCTGATGAGACATACCACATGCCCACCTATTCACATTCTATCATGCAGTCATCAGGAAGAGTTCCAAAGCCCACAGTTATCCACAAGTTAAATCATATGCTGCAACTCCATCCCAACATGTCCAATTTCGAGCTAGTACCCCTGATGTAAATCAGAGTGTTTCCGATCTCGTCAGATTCATGGCACGGCGAGAGATTGTCTCAACAAGCCTACTAGCATTTGATGATTGCCCTGAAAACTACAGCGCATGGAAGGCATCATTCTTAACTGCCATCAGAGATCTTAACCTCACGGCTAAAGAAGAGATGGATCTATTGGTCAAATGGTTAGGTGCAGATTCTAGAGAACAGGCAAAACGTATAAGAGCAGTACATGTCAAAAATCTAGACAGAGGTCTTCAGATGATCTGGGAACGGTTGGATGATTGTTTTGGAGCACCTGAGGTCGTTGAAAGTTCATTACTCAGGAGACTAGATGATTTCCCAAAGATTTCAAATAAAGAAACAAACAAACTTAGAGACTTAGGAGACCTCCTCATGGAACTCTTAGTGGCAAAATCTGAGGGAGTGCTATTAGGTCTTGCTTGTCTGGACACTGCACGGGGCATAGCCGGTATAGTGCAAAAGCTACCTTTCAGTCTGCAAGAGAGATGGATGGCTCTAGGCTATGCATTTAAACAACAGCACAAAGTCCCCTTCCCCCCGTTTCATGTACTTGTTAACTTTGTTACAGAACAAGCAAAAATGCGGAATGATCCCAGTTTTGTCCTTCCTCTTCATGCTGATAATCCAAAGCCAGGAAGTTTTAAGAATATCAACAAAGCTTCAATCTCAGTTCACAAGACAGATGTCTTTCCAGAGACAACTGTAACTGGTGAAACCCAAAATGTTGATATAGATGTGGCTAAATTCTGTCCTATACATAAAAAACCACACCCTTTGAACAGATGCCGTGGGTTTAAGGAGAAATCACTTGAAGATAGGAAGGCCTTTTTGAAGCAGAAAGGGATTTGTTTTAAGTGTGTAGCATCCACCACACATTTTGCAAGGAACTGCGGAAAGCTCATCAAGTGTTCTGAATGTGGCAGCGAAACACATCATTCTGCTTTACACCCAAAATCCATCTCTCAGACCGTTAAAACCCACATCCAGACCAAAGATCATGGCGGGGAGAAGGAACCCTCAGAAGATGAAGTGTCGACTAAGTGTACAGGAGTCTGTGGTAGTAATCTTAGTGGCAAGACATGTTCAAAGATTTGCCTTGTGACAGTGTTTCCAAGTGGTCAGCAGGAGAAATCAATAAAGGTGTACGCTGTTCTGTCCTCACTAGACGTGTAGCTTCTATATCCAGCTAGACAGACAGTGAACAGGCGAGATATTGATTCATAGCTTTTAATCTTTCAGATGCTTTTATAAATCTTTCTCGTGTAACTTTGACATTGTAAAACTGTAAACAGACATAGAAAATAGAGAAATTAGAATTGTATTAAATTTACATTTTCAAAGTGCATAACTTACTAAGCAGTATTTACTGCCTAAAAACATTCAAAGGAAACATTAAATAAACAAATTAAGCATTAAACGTTACATTGTCATGTACCCCTGTAAATATATCCTTAGTTTTAGGTAATGTGTATAATCACAAAATCCAAATTATTATAATTATCATAGCAAAAGACCGCTAGCATACGGTGCTACTTAATGCTCACTATTTACACTTTCCGTTTTGTTTTAGCAACATTTGCATCTCTAGATTAATCAATATACTGACAAACATCTTTAACATACTGAACTTTATGTTTATATGAGAAATTATAGCGACTTACAGCCTTATGCGGGTCACAAGTTCCCTGAACGAGCCGCTCTTCAGCCATAACACTTTACAATGAGCTCACCTCAACACGTGCAACACGGCTCTACCATACACAATACTCGCCACAAGAGGGCGCTAAAGGTCAACATAAAACCAAATCAAACTGAAACCATTACACTCCCCGCCTGGTGTAAATGCTTTTATACCATTACTTAATTCTAATCAGTCTTTGTATCACTACTGCGGGGAAACAAGAGAATAAGTTGAGTCACTGGGCGCAAGTAGACACGAGTATTCCCTTGCTTCACAACTTAAACTTCCACTTTTCTGATTCTCTTATCTTCGCTTGGGATGCTTTTAGTAATGAGCCCAATGGGCCATTCATTACGTTTAACTTGATCATCTTTTAACAAGACTACATCCCCTACTTGAATGTTATCTTTGTCATGAGTCCATTTCCTTCTTTGCTGAAGCACTGACAGATACTCTTGTCTCCAACGCTTCCAAAATGTATCTGCAAGACCTTGAACATGTTGCCATTGCTTTTTATACATGTCCTTCATGTCAAATGTTCCTTCAGGAGCAGGAGCAACTCCTGCCTTTGGAGTTAGAAGCATTGACGGTGTCAAAATGGTTGGTGAGTCTGAATCAGTACTTATGGGAACCAATGGACGAGCATTAATGATTGCCATGACTTCGGCCATTAGCGTTGCGAGGACTTCATGGGTAAGACGAGTTGGACCTGACTGCAGTAACATTGCGTCTAGAATGCGGCGGGCGATGCCAATCATTCTTTCCCATGATCCTCCCATGTGTGATGAGTAAGGTGTGTTGAATGTCCATGTACAGCCTTCATTGCTGAGGTAGTTTTGGATCTCAGGGTGATCTGTATTGATCTTTAGCTCCTTACAGGCTCCAATGAAGTTAGTGCCTCTGTCTGATCTGAGAACTTTGGAAGGGCCTCTAACTGCAAAAAACCTTCTCAGCGCGTTAATGAAACACGAGGTGGACATGGTTTCGATTACTTCTATGTGAACTGCACGAGTCCCTAAGCAACTAAATAAAACTGCCCAGCGTTTGCTTTCTGCGGCCCCACCCCTTGTCTTGCGAGTGACTACGCTCCAGGGCCCAAAAACATCTAAGCCTACCCTAGTGAACGGGGGCTCCATGGTGAGTCGATCTTCTGGGAGGTTGGCCATTTTTTGTTCGACAGGCTTTCCTCTAAGCCTACGACAAGTGACACACTGATAGATTACACTTGAGACTAGTTTCCTGCCTCCAATTACCCAAACACCAGCAGATCTCAACGCTCCCTCAGTGAGGTGACGACCTTGGTGAGCAACGCTTTGATGGTAATGTCTCACAAGCAGAGTTGACACATGATGTTTTTTAGGGAGTATCAGAGGGTGCTTTTCATCATATGGGAGGTTAGCTAGAGACGTCCGACCCCCCACCCTTAACAGTCCCTCTGGGTCTATGAAAGGGTTTAGAGTCCATAAGGGGCTTGTTTTAGGGAGTCGTTCCCCTTTCTGCAGTTTCTTTAAGTCCTCTTTGAATGAATATTGTTGGACGCTTGAGATGACTGTAAGTTTAGCTTGAGTTTGAGGATTTGTAGTGTTTTGATCTGGGGCTTTGGACTTGTTTCTAGCCAGAGTAACGAGTTTTGCCATACCTCGTATGAGATGTTTCCATGTTGAGAATCGTTCGAACCGGTGTGATCCGAGTGGTTCGATGATTGCTTTAGTTGCATAGATATTCACCTCTGGTCGAATCTCTGAATCATGCTCTGGTTTTATTAGCTCAAACATATCCGTATCTGCTGTTGTTGAACACTGAGGCAGTTCCTCCGTCAAGAATGGCGGTCCGGTGAACCAGTAGGTTTGTGACAGAAGGAGAGCTGCTATCGGACGAGTAGCAATGTCTGCTGAGTTGTTTTCTGATGAGACATGATGCCATTGCGTTGGTACTGAAGATTTTCTGATTCTACAGACTCTGTTCGATACATAGACGTAAAACCTTCTTGAAGTGTTGTAGATGTAACCTAGTACAATCTTGCTGTCGGTGTAATACTTTACATCATGAAGCTTTAGGTCAATTTCTTGACATATAAGCTCTGCTATTTCTACAGCAAGGACCGCGGCGCATAGCTCCAGTCGTGGAATGGTGTGAGCTGGTTTTGGTGCCAGTTTGGCTTTTCCCATGACAAATCCGGTGAGATGCTGTCCCTGCTCGTTGACAACTCGCAAGTAGGCAACAGCTGCAATTGCTGTAGATGAGGCGTCACTGAAGACACACAGCTCTCTGTGATGTGTTGAGGAAAGAGACAATGGTAAGAATGGTCTGGGAATGTGTAGGTTCTCTAACTCAATAAGCGAGTCTCTCCATACAGACCATAGTCTTTCTTTGTCTGGCGATAGGGGGTCATCCCAGTCACATGGTTCAGAGGTTAGTTCTCTTATGAGTGCTTTTCCCTGTACAGTTATAGGCGCAACAAAGCCTAAGGGGTCGTACAAACTATTAACAGTGGATAGCACGCCTCTTTTGGTGAATGGTTTTTGTTTTTTAGAGACTTGAAATGTGAAAGTATCTGATTCAAGACTCCAGCTGATGCCTAAGCTTCTTTGCACAGGTAATGGGTCGTTGTCTAAGTCAAGGCTTTTGATGTCTTTTGCCAAGTCACTTGCTGGGAACGCCTCCATGACCTTGCTGCTGTTTGAGGCAATTTTGTGTAAACGCAGATTCGACTCAGCTAACATTTTCTGTGTTTTTTGCAGTAGAGTTATTGCTTCAAGTTCAGTTGGGAGTGAGGTTAGACCGTCGTCCACGTAAAAGTTTCTGGTGACAAAATGCTCTGCATCCTTGCCATATTTCTTCACACCGGCTTCAGCTGCTTTGCGGAGCCCGTAGATTGCAACAGAGGGAGACGGACGATTTCCAAAAACATGGACTTTCATGCGATACTCGATGATCTCTTTTGTGACATCGTTGTCTTTAAACCAGAGAAATCGCAAGAAATTGCGATGGTCTTCCCTTACTGTGAAACAGTAGAACATTTGTTCCACATCTGCTGTTATTGCGATGGGCTCTCTGCGAAATCTGATCAGAACCCCAAGCAGAGCGTTGTTAAGATCTGGGCCGCTTAATAGGATGTCATTGAGTGCTACGCCCTCATGTTTGGCGCTTGAGTCAAAAACCACACGTATTTGATTAGGTTTCTGTGGATGATACACCCCAAACATGGGGAGATACCAACACTCTTCATTCAGCTGTAAGGTGGGTGCGACTTCTGCTTGTTTGTTGTCTATGACTTTTTGCATGAACTGTACAAAGTGCTCTCTCATCTCAGGTTTTTTGACAAGACTTCGTTTTAGTGTGTCCAGTCTTTTTAATGCCTGATCTCGATTATTTGGTAGACGTTGTCTGGGTGTAACAAAGGGAAGGGGTGCAACCCAGCTGTTGGTCTCATCCTGATACATTTCGTTCTGCATTATTGTTAGAAATTGCATATCCTGTTGTGAAGGTGCTAACCTTTCATCATCCTCCCTCTTGATGAAGATGTTGTCTCCGAGATTGTCTGTTTGCATTGCCTGGTAAGTATCTGTGCAGATTTGAGTGTCTTTTAATTGCCTTACAGATTTCTCTTTTATTTGCAGGACATTGGTACATGGACTGAGGTACGATGGACGTCCGTTGAGCAATGTGTTTGTTTTGTACGTTGCAACAGACCTTGGTTTGTGTACACCATTCAAACAGACATCTCCCACGATAACCCAGCCAAGGTCCAGACGCTGGGCGAATGGTGCATTATGGGGACCATTGCACTGTTCTCTCACTTTGTGCAAACTCAGTATGTCTCTCCCCAGGAGCAACAGGATTTGTGCATTTGAATCTATAGCATGTATCTTGTGCCAAAGCGCCTTTAAGTGTGGGTGATATTGGGCGACTTCAGGCGAAGGTATTTCCGATCTATCCTCAGGGATCATGTCACACTCTAGCATCGGAGGCAGTGGCAACTTTATGTGACCGTCTATGGATTCGATAATAAAGTCTTTAGCCTTTCTCCCTCTGAGTTCCTTGATACCTGAACATGTTTTTAAGGTATACACCTCAGTGTCTCCTTTAACACTAAATATGTCAAAAAAGTCAGAGCGGGCAAGAGTCAGAGCGGGCAAGAGCGGTTTGTGACGTCACGCTGAACAGATCGTGCATCGTAGCTCCGTCGAGTTCATCATCTAAAAGCTTTTTTTTTACCATCTTATTCCTATTTATATAATATAACTTATTAGTTTTACATAGGAATACTTTACCGTGACGATTATTGAGCAGTACTACCACGTGAAACTATTTATCACTAATAAACACCCAGTGTTGTTAGCATATAGCCCGCTAGCATCCACACGGTGGAGGCTGAAGCTAGCATTTTCCGATCTAATGGCGGATTCATCTGATATATGCTTTTCTGACCTATCCTCACCTGAGCGGGAAGCTGTGGAGGAGTTGTTTCCCGGTTTTAGCAGATCCAAGGCGAGGTACAGCGCCCACTTCACCCTGCCTTCCGACGTCCACAAGCGAGCAACAAACATGCATTCCACGCGATGCAGCTTCACGGACCGTGAACGACATGAAAGCGATCGGGAAGCTGTGGAGGAACCGCTGCCCGGCCTTCGCAGATTCGGCAAGCCAAACATCACCCTGGCCCCAGACGTTCGCAGGCGACCGAGGGGTGTCACAACCGAACACCCCACGCGATGCAGCTCCGGGGACCGCGTTCGGGTAAACGAAGACGCCATCGCCCAGCATGAAAGCGGTAAGACTCCGCTTGTTATTGTAACATGTACTACTTGCCACATGTATAGTTTAGCTTCTGCTGTTAGCATAGAGGGGTTTACATGCACTAAGTGTATTGAAGTATTAAGGTTAACTGAGAAGGTTGCTGAACTAGAATCGCGCATCCGAACGCTAGTTGAGGATAGCAAAACCGCTAATGTTACTGTCGCAAATAATCTATCGAGCGAAAAGACTAATGGCTCGGTTCCGACATCAGATGCTAATATAAATATTACAAATACTGTATCGAGCGCGCATAGTGTTTATCAAAATACACATGGCTCGGTTCCGTCATCAGAGTCAAGTCAGCGGTCAAACTGGGTGACTGTTAGGCGGCATAGTCATATTAGGCGTCCTTCTAAGACCCATAATGTAACGACAATTTCTAACAGATTCGATCCCCTAAGGAGTATACCAGCTGAAACACCTTTTAAAAGTGCCCTGGTCATTGGAGATTCTATACTCAGGAACACTAACATTGAGGCACCAAACACCATAGTCGACTGTATACCGGGAGCCAGAACGTCTGACATTAGATCCAAACTTAAAGTGCTGGCTAATGCTAAGCGGAAGTTTTCTAAGATTGTTATTCACGCCGGCACGAATGACACTAGGCTCCGCCAGTCGGAAATCACCAAAGATAATATTAAGGAGATGTGTGAAATTGCAAAAACAATGTCAGACAATGTAATATGCTCTGGTCCCCTCCCCGCCTACCGGGGAGATGAAACACATAGTAGATTAGTGTCTCTCAATGGATGGATGTCAAAGTGGTGCCCTCAGCATAACGTAGGGTTTATAGACAATTGGAAGCATTTCTGGGGAAGACCATTTCTCCTAACCCGAGATGGCCTTCACCCGTCATCGGAAGGAAGTGCTATACTCACTAAAAATCTGATCAATAGTCTTAATTCTGATATAGTATGACTATCCAGGGCCCAGGTCAGGAAACAGACGGATCGGCTTAACCGTCCATCTGTTAGCTGCCGTGATATGTCAAGACCACTTATATCCCAGCACTTCGAGTCAATCTCACCGAAATATCAGCACATTTCAACTGTATCTGTTCCCCGAACAAATAAATACAGGGCACCGCTTGTTACATCTGGTACAAATCTGATTCAAATAAAATTAGAAAACAATACATTAACAGATGAATCTCGATTCTTAAAATTCGGCCTTCTTAACATTAGATCGCTTACCAATAAAGAACCTATTGTCAATGAAATAATTACAGACCAAAACTTAGATGTACTCTGTTTAACAGAAACCTGGCTTAAAGCAGACGACTACATTAGTTTAAATGAATCCACCCCACAAGACTATTATTATAAACACGAACCTCGATTAAAGGGGAGAGGGGGTGGTGTAGCTACAATATACAACACAATGTTTAAAGTAAACCAAAAATCTGAGCTAAAATTTAAATCATTTGAAGTAATGTTGTTAAATATGGAAATAACTGATCGTAACCACAAACAGCTTTCTTTTGCTTTAGCGACAATCTATAGACCACCGGGTCACCATGCAGATTTCCTTAATGAAATAGCAGATTTCCTATCTGAGCTTGTAGTCACTGTAGATAAAGCTCTTATTGTTGGTGATTTTAATGTCCATGTGGACAACCCAAAAGACGCATTAGGACGTGCGTTTATAGATGTTCTAAATTCTCTCAATATTAGACAAAACGTGACAGGGCCAACGCATACTCGTAATCACACATTAGACTTAATTCTGTCACTCGGACTCAATATTAATGACGTCGAAATATCACCTCAGAGTGATGCAGTTTCTGACCATTACCTTGTGTCATACACTGTACTTCTAGATAGGATCACTCAATCTACAACATGCTACCGACTATCCAGAACAATAATTTCCACCACTAAAGATAGCTTTATTAGCACTCTTCCAGACCTGTCCCAAATGAAACATGTAGCAGATAACTGTGACGATCTAGATATTGAAATAGAAAACCTAAACAATGTCTGTTCTAACACATTGGATGCCGTTGCTCCCATTCGAAAAAAGAGATTCAAAGAAAAACCGCCAGCTCCATGGTATGACCATCACACAGCAGCCCTTAAAAAGGCAGCTAGAAAAATGGAAAGAAATTATAGAAGCACAAAGTTAGAAGTATGGCGCGCAGCATGGAAACAGAGTGTTAAACACTACAGACAGGCTATTAAAACCGCCAGATCTACATATCTTAGCAAGCTTATAAATGAGAATCATAATAACCCTCGTTTCCTCTTTAGCACAGTTGCGAAACTGACTAGAAACAAAGAACAAACAGAAACCAATAGTAAACTTCAACACAATAGTAACGACTTCATGAACTTCTTTTCTAACAAAATTTCGGCTATTAGGGAAAACATCGTAGCTACCCAGGCAGCCACCACTCTACCCATTAGTTCACTTAACACTAGACTACCATACGAACATCTTGATTCATTTAAACCTACTACAATAGATGAGCTCTCTAAACTAGTCACATCATCCAAATCATCGTCCTGTATATTAGACCCCGTTCCCACAAAACTACTTAAAGAAGTATTCCCTGTAGTGTCAACCCCGGTTCTAAATATCTTTAACTCATCGCTAGAAATAGGATACGTTCCAACAGCTTTCAAACTAGCAGTTATTAAACCGCTGATTAAAAAACCACAGCTTGACCAAGGAGAACTTAATAACTTTAGACCAATCTCAAATCTCCCTTTTCTTTCGAAAATATTAGAAAAGGTAGTGGCAAGCCAGTTACGCACATTCTTGACAAATAATAGTACATATGAAAAGTTCCAATCAGGATTCAGGCCCCACCATAGCACAGAGACAGCGTTGCTTAGAGTTACAAATGACCTCCTATTAACATCCGATCGTGGTGAAATCTCAATTCTTATATTACTAGACCTTAGTGCAGCATTTGACACAATAGACCACAGAATCCTACTCAATAGACTAGAAAACTATGTTGGTATCAGTGGTCAGGCGCTAGCCTGGTTTAGGTCATATCTAACCAATCGCTATCACTTTGTTTATGTAAATGAGGAAGAGTCATATCACTCCCTGGTTAAATACGGTGTACCGCAGGGATCAGTTTTAGGTCCTATCCTGTTCTCGTTATACATGTTACCCCTAGGAGACATTATCAGGAAACACAACATAAGTTTTCACTGCTATGCGGATGATACCCAGCTTTACATCTCCTCGCATCCCAGCGAAACACACACGTTTTCTAAGCTAAAAGACTGCATTAGCGATGTTAGTGACTGGATGGCACATAACTTTCTTAAGCTCAACTCCAATAAGACAGAGGTACTTATTATTGAACCAAATCGCTACAAACATAATATGTCAGATTACAAATTGCACATAGATGGCTGTACTGTGGTGCCATCTTCCACGGTTAGGAACTTAGGTGTGATGTTCGACAGCAACTTATCCTTTGATAGTCATATTGCCAACGTCTGCCGCACAGCATTCTTCCATCTTAGAAATATCTCAAAAATACGCCATATACTGTCTACATCTGACGCAGAGAAGCTTATTCATGCTTTTATGACCTCTAGAATAGACTATTGTAACTCGCTACTCGGGGGATGCCATTCAAATCAGGTCAACAAGCTTCAGCTAGTTCAAAACGCTTCTGCAAGGGTACTTACTCGATCTAAGAAGTATGACCACATAAGCCCAATTCTGGCATCTTTACACTGGCTACCAGTTAAATATCGCATCCAATTTAAAATATCATTAATCACCTACAAAGCTTTAAATGGCTTAGCACCCTCATATCTTAGAGAATTACTATCAGAATACAATCCATCACGCACACTACGGTCGCAAAATTCTGGCCTATTGATTATCCCTAGACTATCAAAAGTGTCTAAAAGTGGAAGATCCTTTTCCTACTTAGCCCCTAAGCTCTGGAATGATTTACCAACCGATGTCCGAGAATCAGACACAGTCGATCATTTTAAATCTAGACTTAAAACTTTTCTCTTCAACAAAGCATTCGCATAATTTGTCTAGTAAAGGTTCTTAACTCGCAATAGTTATTTTCACGGAACAAAGCACTCACGGTCATAACACAGACCAACCAAATAAATAAATAAAAACCTTTTCTACATGAACACTTAAAATGAATTGCATTAAATAGTTTGCCACCGTTTGCCACTGAACCTGCATTAACGACGACAGTGGGGCTTTCGGCCTTAGTCAAACGGTTTGGCACGTATGGTCGGGTTGCGATTTTGGTGCTTTCGTGTGTCTTGTGAATAGTATGCCATACAGACCCGTTTGCCACTGAACCTGCATTAACGACGACAGTGGGGCCTCCAGCCTTAGTCAAACGGGTTGGTATGTATGGTCGGGTTGCGTTTTTCGCGCTTTCGTGTGTCTTGTGAATAGTATGCCATACATACCCGTTTGCCACTGAACCTGCATTAACGACGACAGTGGGGCCTCCAGCCTTAGTCAAACGGGTTGGCACGTATGGTCGGGTTGCAATTTTGGCGCTATCGTAAGTCTTATGAATAGTATGCCATACAGACCCGTTTGCCACTGAACCTGCATTAACGACGACAGTGGGGCCTCCAGCCTTAGTCAAACGGGTTGGTATGTATGGTCGGGTTGCGTTTTTCGCGCTTTCGTGTGTCTTGTGAATAGTATGCCATACAGACCCGTTTGCCACTGAACCTGCATTAACGACGACAGTGGGGCCTCCAGCCTTAGTCAAACGGGTTGGCACGTATGGTCGGGCTGCGATTTTGGCGCTATCGTAAGTCTTATGAATAGTATGCCATACAGACCCGTTTGCCACTGAACCTGCATTAACGACGACAGTGGGGCTTCCGGCCTTAGTCAAACGGGTTAACACGTATGGTCGGGTTGCGATGTTTTTGGCGTCTTCTCCTGGTCCTGTAAATGGTATACAATATAGACCCGTTTGCCACTGAACCTGCATTAACGACGACAGTGGGGCTTTAGGCCTTAGTCAAACGGGTCGTCAGGTTTCATTTTCTCTTAAAGATCGGAAGGTGACCCTTATTTACCATATATACCCTCGCATTGGGCCCCCAATTTGCTAAATCCTCCACTGTGGATAATATTATTATGCCGCAATATTTAGTCTGTCTGGAACTAAGCTGAGTTAAACCACATCACTGTGTGACACTTCAATACATATGAACGGCTGCTACGCTAATACGATTTTGTTTTTCTCTCCCTGTCTCGTCCTCGACCCGAGGACGAGACAAACAGACCCAGTCCCGGTAGATGTGAAAGTCGGCACACCTCTGATCTACTGGCCGTCCTTCAACGTTATGCCCAGCTGATACCTGACCAACGATCACCGGCAGAACCGCTTAATCTCCGCTAAATCTCCATTTCCGTTCTCCCAAGGGTTTTTCCCTCCTAGGACTTATTTTTCCTCGGATAAAAGCACGGGGTTTTTTTTTCTCCTAGGGGGTTTTTCACCCCGGGGAGGCAGCCTTTTTGGGCTTTACCTAGCTTCCTCTTCTATACGTTGCTTTAGTAATACGTGCAATTATAATATTGAGTCATAGCCGCAGCAAATTTAACTGCTCATGCTATCATGTATTCTGTTGTGCTATCTGTCGTTTTCTGTGCTTTTCACTGCTTCTATTTATGTAAAGCTGCTTTGAAACAATTGACTTTTGTGAAAAGCGCTATATAAATAAAGTTGAATTGAAATTGAATTGAATTGATTACTTTGTTCGTCCATAACGGCATACAGGTTTATTGCCTTGTCCCTTTGACCTGATGGATACACTTTCGCTAGGCATATTTTAGCACAAGACCTTGAGCCACGCTGTTCAACACATACCTCTGTGCACATTGCTGTAGCTGAGACTGATGGTGTAATAAGCTCAGGCTCCCCGCCATGCTGTTTCACCTCTCTTGACGGTGTGATGCTGTTAGGAGGGGGTGGACCTGGGTGTAACACCGTATTGTGTCTTTCACTACCACATTCTTTGCAGGTGACTTTGATCTGACAGTTTTTGGCTTGGTGTTTGGTTGATGCGCAACACTTGAAGCATATGTTTTTATCCTTCAGATATGTTTTTCTCTCTTCTAGGGACTTGCTGCGAAAACTGCGACATCTCCTAAGAGGATGCGGTTTTTTATGCAGAGGACATTGTTTGTCTGGATCTTCACTGATGTCTGTGGTTCCATTACCCTCTGTTATTTCTGTCTTTTTTACTGTAATCATAGGGCGAGAACTGTTTTTAACAGGCCTGTCAAACTTGGACTGCGCTGCTGACAGAAAGGAGAAACTAGGATCATTTCTTATGCGTGCTTGCTCCCGTACAAAGTTAGAAAAGGTAGAAAATGGTGGAAATGTGGCGTTGTAATCTACCTTGTATTTTGATGCATGCGAGATCCATCTTTCTTGTATAGAATAAGGGAGCTTTTCAACTATAGGGTTAACACCACGAGCTGTATCCAGAAAGGCTAACCCAGGTGAATAACCCTCTGCTTTAGCTAGTTGTAGTTCAAGCAGGAGATCTCCCAGCTCTCTTAGCTTACTTGAGTCTCTAGCTGCAATCTTAGGGAAGTTTTCAACCTTTTGAAACAGTGTATGTTCTATTACCTCAGGTGCTCCGTAGGTTTCTTCCAAGCGCTGCCAGATCATTTTAAGGGCTTCACTGACATCATTGATTTGAGCCGCACTGATTCTTTTAGCTTGTTGGTTTGACTTTGGTCCGAGCCATTTTACAAGTAGATCTAATTCTTCTTTAGGGGACAGGGACAAGTCTTTAATGACATTCATAAATGAGGATTTCCAGCTACGATAATTTTGTGGATCGTCATCAAATGTTTGCAAAGTGGCTGACACCAGTTCACGTTTCATTAGATATTTAGCCATGTCATTTACCGTAGAGGTCGGTTGAGGATTTGGGGGCATTAAGCTGAATGACTGGTGTTGATGATTGAGAACTGGATGTGATATGTTAGGATGTGGTGTTGACATGTATATGGACGGTCGTTTTTGTCTGTGTGGCGGACTTTCTTGCTTGATTACAGGAGTAATGTAGGGGGATGATAATGGTTCTGCTCCTGTGTTATCATGATGGTAGAAGGGGTTCGTGATTGAGATTTGAGGTTGTGATAGCACTTGGTTGCTTTGCAAGAATACTTGACTATCAATGAAATTTTGAACCTTTTCCGTGGGATCCACGGGGTTGTCGCACAGATGTTCTTTGCTGCATGACTGTTGTTCTTCAAACTGTGCGGCTGCTTCTAGTATCTGTGCTTCTGCTGCAGCAGCAGCTGCTTCTTTCTTTATCTTTAAATATGTAGCTGAGCCTGCATTTCAGCTTGTTGTTTCATTACTTCAGCTTCCTCCTGTGCATAGACCACCTGCGCTTGTGCAGCCTCAGCTTTGGCACGTGCTCTAAGAGCTGCTACGCTTGCAGATGACCTAGTAGACCGCGATGAAGAAGCAGAGCACCGGGATCTCGTTTCCAGTACCTCTTCTTGTGCTTTTAGCACGTGGCTCCCTGGCGATCGTTGGGGTTGCGTGTTCAATGGCTGCGACATGATGATTTGATGACTGAAGTTAACTGCTTCTGAAGGGTGTTGTATGCTGATAATAAGGCTTTTTACTGTTCTGTCCTCACTAGACGTGTAGCTTCTATATCCAGCTAGACAGACAGTGAACAGGCGAGATATTGATTCATAGCTTTTAATCTTTCAGATGCTTTTATAAATCTTTCTCGTGTAACTTTGACATTGTAAAACTGTAAACAGACATAGAAAATAGAGAAATTAGAATTGTATTAAATTTACATTTTGAAAGTGCATAACTTACTAAGCAGTATTTACTGCCTAAAAACATTCAAAGGAAACATTAAATAAACAAATTAAGCATTAAACGTTACATTGTCATGTACCCCTGTAAATATATCCTTAGTTTTAGGTAATGTGTATAATCACAAAATCCAAATTATTATAATTATCATAGCAAAAGACCGCTAGCATACGGTGCTACTTAATGCTCACTATTTACACTTTCCGTTTTGTTTTAGCAACATTTGCATCTCTAGATTAATCAATATACTGACAAACATCTTTAACATACTGAACTTTATGTTTATATGAGAAATTATAGCGACTTACAGCCTTATGCGGGTCACAAGTTCCCTGAACGAGCCGCTCTTCAGCCATAACACTTTACAATGAGCTCACCTCAACACGTGCAACACGGCTCTACCATACACAATACTCGCCACAAGAGGGCGCTAAAGGTCAACATAAAACCAAATCAAACTGAAACCATTACAACGCCATCATCGACGATCAAAGCAACCGATCTTTGGTGAGATCGAAATTCTTCAGTGTCTTTGGCTTGGACGGCAACAGATCCTCCTACTATCTCAAAACGTGTACAGGAATGATCCAAACAAGTGGTAGAAGAGCACATGGATTCCAGGTGGCATCTATCGATGGTCAGGTCGTTCATTCTCTACCAACCTTGATAGAATGTGATAACATCCCAGATAATCGCTCTGAGATACCCTCACCACAAATTGCTCTTCATCATCCACATCTAAAAAGCATTGCAGCACAGATTCCAGAGGTTGACTCAGAAGTTCCAATTATGATGTTGTTAGGTAGAGATCTCATAGAGGTACATAAGGTGAGGAGATACATTAATGGCCCCCCTGAAGCTCCATATGCTTTGAAGCTGGACCTTGGCTGGGTCATAGTTGGTGATGTGTGCCTGGGCAGAGTTCACAAGCCAGAAAGTGTTAACACTCTCTTCACCTGCACCTTGGATAGTGGTCATCAGTCACTGTTTAAGCCATGTCCTAACGTCTTTCATATCAAGGAAAATGTTTGTGATGTAAAGCCCTCAAGTTCTAGTACTGCTACTCCATTGAAGAAGCCTGTATGGAAAAGGGATGACCAAGTAGATCAGGACATCTTCAAGAGAACAAAGGATGATGAAAGATTGGCTCTTTCGGTTGAAGATATGACTTTCCTTCATATTATGGAGGAGGGCTTATACAAAGATGAGAAGCAAAGCTGGGTAGCTCCCCTTCCGTTCAAACTTCAGAGGCGGCGATTACCAAACAACAGGTCACAAGTTCTAGATCGTTTCAAATCTCTACAGCGTTCTTTTGCTAAGAAGCCAATCATGAAAGAGCACTTCTTTACATTTATGGAGAAGATACTGGAAAGAGGTCATGCAGAAGTAGCACCACCACTCAACCACCAAGAAGAATGTTGGTACTTGCCTCTCTTTGGTGTGTACCATTCAAAGAAGCCAAACCAGATCAGAGTCGTCTTCGATTCAAGCTGTCAGTATGATGGTGTCTCGCTTAACGACGTGCTTCTGAAGGGCCCTGACCTGAATAATGGACTGCTTGGTGTACTTTTGCGCTTCAGAAAGGAGGCAGTAGCCATCACCACAGATATACAACAAATGTTTCATTGTTTTCTTGTTAGGCCAGAGGATAGAAACTTTCTCAGGTTCTTCTGGTATGGAAATAATGATCCAGAGCAAAACATTATGGAGTTCAGGATGAAAGTCCATATCTTCGGTAACAGTCCTTCACCAGCCGTCGCAATCTATGGCCTTAGACAGGCAGCGAAGGAAACTGAGACAGAGTTCGGAACAGACGTCCTAAAGTTCATAGAAAGAGATTTCTATGTGGATGATGGCTTAAAATCTCTACCCTCTGCAACAGCCGCCATTGATCTCCTTAAAAGGACACAAGAAGCACTTGCTCGCTCCAATCTAAAGTTGCATAAAATTGCATCAAACAATGAGGAAGTCATGAATGTGTTTACATCTGAAGGTGACTGCCGAGATTCAAAGGATATGGACCTCGACAAAGACACATCGCCAGTCCAGCGTACTTTAGGAGTTAGCTGGAATCTCAAAACCGACACATTTACATTTCAGCTGTCCAATGATGTGAAACCATTTACACGCCGTGGCGTTCTCTCTACTGTGAATGGGTTATATGACCCATTTGGGTTTGCAGCTCCAGTTGTTATTCAAGGCAAAGTTCTGATTAGAGACCTCACAAGTGACTCACAGGACTGGGACTCACCCTTACCCCTGGAGAAAAGGGAATCCTGGCAAAAATGGAGGGACTCCCTTCAAGAGCTTCAACAGCTCCAAATCCCTAGACCTTACACCAAAATTTCTCCATCAGAAGCTTCACATAGAGAGCTCTGTGTCTTCTCAGATGCTTCAGTTATGGCTATAGCTGCAGTAGCTTATCTCAAAATTCTGGACACAGAGGGAAAGAGTGAAACAAGTTTCATCTTTGGGAAAGCCAGGCTAGCGCCTCGCCAAGAGTTGACAATCCCTCGCCTCGAGCTCTGTAGTGCAGTGTTGGCTGTAGAGGTGGCTGACATCATAATGTCAGAGATGGACATTGAATTTGATAGAGTAACCTTTTTCACAGACAGCAAAGTGGTCCTCGGTTACATCTATAATGAAAAACGAAGATTCTATGTCTTTGTGAATAATCGAGTCCAAAGAATAAGATGCAGTTCACACCCTCAGCAATGGCATTACGTTCCAAGTGACCAGAATCCAGCTGACCATGCCACAAGGTCTGTGCCTGCAGATCGTCTAAAAGATACAACATGGCTTACTGGTCCACTATTCTTGTCATGCTCTAATCAAGAATATAACACTTCAAATCAATTTGATCTTGTGGAGCCAACCAGTGATGTTGAAGTGCGGCCTGAGGCAACAGTGCTCACTACCCATACCAAAGACAGCCAGCTTGGTACAAAGCGCTTTGAGTGTTTCTCTGGTTGGAAGATACTTCTTCGGGCTGTCGCATGTCTAATACATGTTGTACAGACCTTCAATGGGAATTCAACCAAGAATGTGGAAAATTGCAAAGGTTGGCATTGTTGCAGGATGTCGTACAGTGTAAATGAGTTGAACCAAGCCAAAGTCACTGTCATTCATGCTGCACAGCAGGAAGCATTCGTTGAGGAACTCCGATGCATCAAAGATGGTAAGAACATTTCAAAGGACAGTCCCCTCTTCACATTGAACCCCATCATAGACAAAGATGGTCTTATGAGAGTTGGAGGACGGCTCTCACAAGCTAACATCGACTATGATGAAAGCAATCCCATTATAATCCCAAAGCGGCACCACATTGCAACTTTGATAATGAGGTTTTACCATGAACAATCACAACATCAGGGTAGGCACATTACTGAAGGTGCTATACGTATGGCAGGTTTTTGGATTTTGGGAGCCAAAAGGAGCATATCTTCTCTTATCTTTGGATGTGTAGTTTGCCGAAGACTACGAGGAAAGAGTGAAGTACAAAAGATGGCTGATTTACCAGTGGACAGGGTCAGTACCGAGCCCCCCTTTACCTATGTAGGCACTGATGTATTTGGGCCTTGGACCATCTCAGCCCGCCGCACAAGAGGTGGACATGTGAACAGCAAAAGATGGGCGGTGCTGTTCACCTGTTTAGCCATCAGAGCTGTCCATATCGAAGTAGTGGAGTCTATGGACACATCTTGTTTCATAAATGCTATGAGACGCTTCATTGCCATTCGTAGTCCCATCAAGCAGATGCGATCTGATCGAGGGACCAATTTTGTAGGGGCATGCAGAGAACTGGGCATTCCTTCTAACTTGGATGAGGCAAAGGTGTCAAGGTTTCTTGCCGAACAAGGGTGTTCTTGGATCTTCAATCCACCCCACGCTTCGCACATGGGCGGAGCGTGGGAGCGCATGATAGGTATAACCCGTAAGATCTTAGACTCCATGATGCTTCAGCTGGGTCCGTCTAAAATTACTCATGAAGTTCTTACAACATTCTTGGCAGAGGTGACAGCGATAATAAACTCCAGACCGCTGATTCCTGTATCTGTGGATCCCGAGGACCCCCTTATACTTACTCCTGCAACATTACTTACTCAGAAGTATGGTTCTTGTCCAAATGTCGAGCTTGATCATACTGACCTCTACAGACGACAGTGGAAACGAGTCCAAAACCTAGCATCTACCTTCTGGGACAGGTGGCGGAAGCAGTATCTCTCCACACTGCAACCCAGGAAAAAGTGGCAATTCAAAAATCAAGACATCACAACGGGTAGTGTTGTCCTAATGAAAGACAGTCAGTCTAAACGCAACCAGTGGCCTTTGGGACGCATCACTAAAGTGTTGCCTAGTGGAGATGGAAGGGTACGAAAGGTCGAAATCAAAATTGTCAATAGGGAGAACCAAAGGTTTTTGTCAGACCTATAACTGAAGTGGTAATGCTCATTCCTTTCAATTAATTCAGTGACTGGTTCAGTGTTTTGTTTACAATGAGTCGTGGTATCTAGTGATACCAGGCGGGGAGTGTGTTGATATGTGATAGAAATAATGTGTGCTGGCTCCTTTAAGAGACTGTCACTTAGTGATGATGTCATCAGTGTCAGACTAGTTCTAGTTTGTTGTTTATAGGAAGCCATCAAGCCCTCATGGTAGCTCTGCTAATCTTAATTCATCTGCTACATTTCATGTCCTTTCGAAGGCATTGTTGGTATGTTGAGTCAAGTTAAATGTTATCTAACTATATTAGTCAGTATTTTAAGTTTTGTTTTAAGAGTTCATGTAAAATTGAAATCTAAAATATTTACAGTACAGATAACATGTGTTGAATATATATTGCTTTAAAATGTACACCTTGGAACTTAAAGGACTTAAATGTTAGTTGTGTGATACATGTTTAATTCATAAATGCATATTTGATTCTCATGTGATGTAAACTATTTCCATTAGCTAAAATGTATTGTTATTCTTTTTTTTTAGTTTTACCCTACTTCCAGTCAGCCATTAAACAAAGTGAATTTGATGTCTGCTTCAATGTGGTGATTGGTAGAGGAGTTGTCTGTCTGTCAACTGATGCAAGGCGTATTAGGGTGGTAGAATAAAAGTCTGTCAACCATACATCAACATGCAGCATTTTTACATTGCTATTATTCAAAATTCTTAACATGTAACAAGAACATTTTAACAATATCTTCTTTAGGATGACCCACACTCTGTTCATGTCACTTTTCAAACTGTTTCACTGGACATTTATTAAGAAAACTATAGGCAAAGTCTGGCAACCATACATCAACCATACATCAACATGCAGCATTTTTACATTGCTATTATTCAAAATTCTTAACGTGTAACAAGAACATTTTAACAATATCTTCTTTAGGATGACCCACACTCTGTTCATGTCACTTTTCAAACTGTTTCACTGGACATTTTCAAAGAAAACTATAGGCAAAGTCTGACAACCATATATCAACCATACATCAACATGCAGCATTTTACATTGCTATTATTCAAAATTCTTAACGTGTAACAAAGAACATTTTAAGAATATCTTCTTTAGGATGACACACACTCTGTTCATGTCACTTTTCAAACTGTTTAACTGGACATTTTTAAAGAAAACTATAGGCAAAGTCTGGCAACCATACATCAACCATACATCAACATGCAGCATTTTACATTGCTATTATTCAAAATTCTTAACGTGTAACAAGAACATTTTAAGAATATCTTCTTTAGGATGACACACACTCTGTTCATGTCAC
This sequence comes from Paramisgurnus dabryanus, assembly GCF_030506205.2. NCBI lineage: Eukaryota > Metazoa > Chordata > Actinopteri > Cypriniformes > Cobitidae > Paramisgurnus > Paramisgurnus dabryanus. The sequence goes on from NC_133341.1 coordinate 50,789,834, forward strand.
TTTTCAAACTGTTTAACTGGACATTTTCAAAGAAAACTATAGGCAAAGTCTGTCAACCATACATCAACATGCAGCATTTTTACATTGCTATTATTCAAAATTCTTAAAGTGTAACAAGAACATTTTAACAATATCTTCTTTAGGATGACCCACACTCTGTTCATGTCACTTTTCAAACTGTTTCACTGGACATTTGTTAAGAAAACTATAGGCAAAGTCTGGCAACCATACATCAACCATACATCAACATGCAGCATTTTACATTGCTATTATTCAAAATTCTTAACGTGTAACAAGAACATTTTAAGAATATCTTCTTTAGGATGACACACACTCTGTTCATGTCACTTTTCAAACTGTTTAACTGGACATTTTCAAAGAAAACTATAGGCAAAGTCTGGCAACCATACACCAACATGCAGCATTTTTACATTGCTATTATTCAAAATTCTTAATGTGTAACAAGAACATTTTAACAATATCTTCTTTAGGATGACACACACTCTGTTCGTCACTTTTCAAACTGTTTCACTGGACATTTATTAAGAAAACTATAGGCAAAGTCTGGCAACCATACATCAACATGCAGCATTTTTACATTGCTATTATTCAAAATTCTTAACCTGTAACAAGAACATTTTAACAATATCTTCTTTAGGATGACCCACACTTTGTTCATGTCACTTTTCAAACTGTTTCACTGGACATTTATTAAGAAAACTATAGGCAAAGTCTGGCAACCATACATCAACCATACATCAACATGCAGCATTTTTACATTGCTATTATTCAAAATTCTTAACGTGTAACAAGAACATTTTAAGAATATCTTCTTTAGGATGACCCACACTCTGTTCATGTCACTTTTCAAACTGTTTCACTGGACATTTATTAAAGGCGGAGTCCACGATGTTTGAAAAACTCTTTGGAAAAGGAGATGGGCCGACTACCAAAACACACTTATAGCCAATCAAATCAAATCAAATGCCGGGTTGCATATGTGTGGGGCGGGTCTATCAACAGAAGGTCCAGATTCTATTGGGGTAGGGGCGTGTTTGTTTAGGTGATTTCAATTATCAACATTGGCTTTCAAACATCATGGACTCCGCCTTTAAGAAAACTATAGGCAAAGTCTGGCAACCATATATCAACCATACATCAACATGCAGCATTTTTACATTGCTATTATTCAAAATTCTTAACGTGTAATAAGAACATTTTAAGAATATCTTCTTTAGGGTGACCCACACTCTGTTCATGTCACTTTCAAACTGTTTCACTGGACATTTATTAAAGCTCACGTAACACACGCTGTTTCTGCATTTCTGATATTAATCTGGAGTACCTATGGAGTAGTATGACATCCTTTATATCTCTGAAGAGTCTTTAGTTTATCAGATTTATAAAAGAAAGATTAGCTTTACCGAATCTTTCCGATAACGTACGAAAAAATGAAGAAGGAGGAGTTATAACACGGGAGGAGCGAGTACGAGTCATGCAACACTATACAACACTGTTTTAACTTATGATTCACTACATGTTCGTGTCATTTATATAATATACACGCGCCTATTTCCAACATAAGACAGAAGTCTTACTTACCACGTGTAACTCGTCATGAAAATCCACCGCATCAAACACACACGCAAAACTCCGCTGCTAATCCGGATAATAAACTATATCCATTGTTTCCATAAGGCTGGATGTCTTCTCCTTACATCCAAAAACACACTTCTTGTTGTGCCATTGTTGACTTTTGAAATTAAACAAAGCTGAGTGGCGTGATAAGCTGTTAGCAAGCTCTAGCGTCTCCCGCTGACTGACGGCTGGGCGGGGTTTTCCGGGGGAAGTTTTCCGGCGGAAGCCCATATAAAGAAGTGATACGTATCGAAAACCCCTGAAACGTCAGTTAGAACCGTAATCGAAAAAAATTAGCCGAAACTTGTACGAACCCTGGCGAAGTGCATTCGGCACAGAAATACTCTGAAACACGCCCAACTGCATTTTTGACACTTTGCCTACGTTTAGCATGAGGAAACAACTCTATAACTGTGTTAATAAGTCAGAATGCTTGAAATACCATTAAACCCCCCCTTTAAGAAAACTATAGGCAAAGTCTGGCAACCATACATCAACCATACATCAACATGCAGCATTTTTACATTGCTATTATTCAAAATTCTTAACGTGTAACAAGAACATTTTAAGAATATCTTCTTTAGGATGACCCACACTCTGTTCATGTCACTTTTCAAACTGTTTCACTGGACATTTATTAAGAAAACTATAGGCAAAGTCTGGCAACCATACATCAATGCATCAACATGCAGCATTTATACATTGCTATTATTCAATAGATATTACTGTTCTTTGTCTTCGCCGACCACCTCGACCTCCTCTCACACAAACTCTTCCTCTCAGACTGCTATCCATTGTAGGGCCTCACAAACCAGTGCTCTCTGAACTGGCTTACTGTATATGTTCCCTCACATCATTAGCCACAAGTGTGATCAATTTTGAGTTGTTGCGTTCAAGTTGAGACACTTGTGCTTTACAGTTTTTACCAATTGCTTACACACGTTTTCAAAACTTTAGACACAATTTTCAAAACTGCACACACGAAATGCAAAGTAGCTCACATGTCCTTCAAAATGAAACACTGCATTCAAAATGCCACAAACACATATTAGAATGAAGCATTTGCATCAAATGGCAAACATGGGTTCAGGCAACTGAGCATTTGGTTCAGACAATTGGGTTTAGTGTTTTAGCAATTGAGAAAAACTGTAATTCTCATTGTTTTGGACAAATTGAAATTGCTTTGATTCAATCAAGCAGGGCCCGGTTCCCCAAAACGTTCTTATCGCTAAGTAGTTCTTAACCTATTCCTTAACCTCTCTCTTAACTCTATGGCACGGTTCCCAAAACGTTCGTACGCTAAGAATATCTTCTGTAAGTCACACTTTCGTAAGGTTGGTCTGGACCATTCGTAAGCTCTCTCTTAGCGTTGTTTGAAGGCAAAACGCTATCGCCGCAGTCTTTAGAAATCAGCGCAGCGCAGTACAAGTCAAACTATGGTATGGTGACAATGATTTTATGATATGGACATTTTTAAGACTTATAATAAAATATGTTTGCAATGGATACAGGACTATTTATGCAGTTGACTTTATTTGGTATCAGAACTAATGAATCAAAGACGGCGCCGGTGTTTGTTCCTCATTGAAGTCTGTTCCCTCTATGTTTATAGCGTTTTCATCACGTTACATTTATAATTTATTTAGAAAGATTAAAGATTTCAATTGGTTATACTAAAAAGCAATAATATCATATATTCTATTATACAATTTATTAAATATTACATATTTGACAGTTTTATGTCTTTTAACATATAGCCTGTCTTTTTCCGTTTTTCTCTCTTCACTGTTTGTTTTAAAACTGTTATGTTTCCATACATTATAAATACACTAGTCAACATTTGAAGTGGATCAAAACCTTTCCTAAAAGTTGTCTTAAAACCAATACCCAGTACCCGTTCTTGTCTTAGGACAAGTTTGATGAATGTTTTTGATCCACTTCAAATGTTGACTACTATATATATTATACATATAATATGATTCATACTGTAAAAATAATCTCAGTAGCCATTAAAACTTTCAATGTATATAAAGAATAAATGTATAATGTGATAAAAACGCTATAAAAACACTGCACTAAAGGTAAAAAAGGGGGACAAACTTCCCCGTAACACCGGTAACCCCGTAACCGTTTAGTCCATGGCAATTTTTTTTTATTAGGCAACACTTAAAACCTTTTGACAATTTGCCTGACGTGGCTAAATAAAAAATATCTGTTTATTGTAGATAGGTTGTTTTTTATTGAAAACATTAGTGGCAAGCAATACCGCATTAAACAGAGGTACTACAGCTGCTTGCCAAGTAATTCTGATTGTAAAGTACCTTACCTTTAGTATAAAAGTATATTATATAATTTTCTTAAGTCGTTAAACCCACATCAATAAGCGGCACAAGTGGCACAACGGAATAAGCAGGGTGGATGATTAGCGAGGGATACCCGGTTCGTCTACCCGTATTACTGACAATCTGATAATTTAATTAATAGTCTATATTTTACAGATAACTAAACTATGTTAAAATAAATGTTACTGGAATAATTTGAGTAATGTTCCATTTGTATAGAACGTGTTGTCGTTCTTAACGCTGTAATGCACCTTCACGTGAAGTGGAAAATCGATCCCTGAGAGTGAGAGATCAATTGCAAATAATTCAGCACCTTCACTTGGGACAGCGTCATTGTTACGTCGTTCTTAGAGGCAGCGTGTTAAGAAGCTTCCTAAGAGACACTTCGGGGAACACACTTAGGAACACAAACAACTTTGGTAAGATATATCTTTTTGAGTCTTCTTAGCGCGCTAAGAGTGAACGTTATCGGGGAACCGGGCCCTGATGATTATTTACAATTGTCTGCTTTTTCATTTTTATGAAAATACATTATACTGGTTTCTGTCTTACACCTCAAAACATTTAGTAATTAGTTCATTGTGCAAGTAATGCAAAATTGGTGGCCATCTGTTACTATAAGCATGAAGCATGTATTCTATTGTTTTTTTATTAAATATAAAAAGAATTGATAAATTCCTGTCAAGGGAATCCTGAAATTTGGATTTTACAAAAATTTTGACATTTACACTGTACTCTAAAACATATTTCTAAATCACAATGTGTGTAATTTGTTTACAGAAATAATGTGAAAATGTAAATTCATCCACAGTTTACATCAAAAAATACTGACACATATAATTGTGTACACTAGGTTTATTGACAACATGGGAAAGCATTTTGAATGTCTTGTTCATGAACAATGACATACATACAGACTAGCAATTTTGATGATGTAAAATTTTACTTTTGAGAGATCAAATGAGGAATTTGAACAAACTTTTGCAGGACATCCATGATACTTACTACAGTATACAACAGTGAACTGGCTTATATTGGTTGTGTCACATTATTTGAAACTGGTTAAATCCATTTTGAGTGGTTGTGTTTACAGTTTTTTTCAACTGCTTACACACAAAATTATTACTTGTCACACAATTTCTAAAACCAGACACTCAAACACCAGAATCACACTCTAAATCTGCAAAACCATACACTAATTTTTGGCCTTTTACTCAGTTTTCAATTTCATTAAACACTTTTTGCAAAACACAACACACAATTTTTCTATGCAACACACAAAAATCTGACAGGAAGATTTTTGATTTCCTTTTATAAACACAACCAATCAAAATGCCACACTAATTCATCAGTGCTTCATACTAACTCCTCACATGTGCAAACACTTGTTGCTTTACTTAACAACAAAAAATCATGACTTAAGGAGTGGCCTATAAATAGGCCAAAGGTCAAGTAATAGCTTTTGGACAATGAATGCCCATGCCATTCTCCATGAACACATTTATGTGGATGAGGTGGGCTTTAATCTCAGTAAAACCAGAAGAAGGGGAAGGAATGTCATTGAACAACGTGGCGGAAACATTACAATGTGTGCTACAATTACCTTTCAAACTGTGTACACTAGTTCTACATTTACAACCAAAAAAAGCAAAAAAAAAAAATCATAAATAAAAAGTGTGCTTTCAATTTTGCTTTTGATTTTACTTTATATATTCGACAGCTCTCTCCCAAATACAATCATCATGTACATGGGAGCTTTTACAGTTTTTTTCAATTGTTTACACGTAATTTTAAAAACCGGGTTCTTTTTTCAAAATATAATCACAGTTATCCAAACACCACACTCAATTTGCATAATTCCTAGATTGTTTGCAAAATGACACATTTCAGTCAAAACATACACACTTCAGTCAAAACATGTACACATTTTTGTGAAAATGCTATTATTTTTCATTTAACCAACACAGTCCTCAATGATCAGACACTATTGCACCCAGTTTCACACTGCTATGATAAATAAAAAACACATTTGTAAAAATTTTTTTTAGGAAATAGCATGTGCTAGATTTTTGTCAAGACATTGTTATGTAAGGGATCATTTAGATTTTAAAACATTGTGACAAACCAAAAACAATCTTCATGATTGGTTTGAGATATGGGGAGAAAGTACCAAATATGCCTACTATAAACTTACCAAGCACTGCACAACACTGATGCTGCAGACTGATTATTTCAAGTAATTGTTCATGAACCGGGGAAAGGGTTAGAGCTAGGTCAAGATGGCGCCGGTGTGTGTGGCAGGCCGTCTGCTCTCGGTGTTGCATGTTTTGTTTTTAATGTTTGTATTGTTTTTATTGTCTCCCTTGTCCTGCCACTCTCTTATTGTTTACGAACGTCAACAACTGATTGATATTCTCCAACTTATGCCCAAGTCGTGCAGGACTTATGAAACGCTCTCCGAACTTGATTGTGTTCGTTTCAACCTACCTCCGGAATGGTCATAATACTGTTTTTTCACTTAACTAAAGTGTATAGCCATGATACTAGCTCGAAGTAACACAGTCATGACCTGAGATTCCATGCACAAGTTTGTCATAGCGCCACCTAGTGGTAATTTGTTATTTTCACTTAAAAATACTGTAACCTTACATTTAAAATCATGAGTCATCATGGATTATTCCTTTCATGACTTTGAGTATAATCATTGGTGGATTGCAAGTCACTCCCTAGCAACCAATGAGCATACCCTAGCAACCATTTAGCAAGAGCTGTATCTCTGTATCAGAACATCGTAGAGACATGGGGTTCGCCTCTTTTGACTCATTAACACTATTTTAACATTTTGTGACCCGAGTTTTGCCAATGCAAGCACCACAAACATTTCTTTCATTGTTCCATTTGTCAATGTTCCATGAGAAGAGAGGGAGACATTTCACTGAATGATAGCACTTTTTTGCTGATAACTTTGAACACGTGTGTCTGGTATCTTATTTTCCATCATTTATTTTGTACAATGCAGCAAATCTACACAGCCATGCCCTTAAAGGTCTTAATGTCCCAAATCGCTTGAACCCCGGTAATCGCTGCTTGCAGCTATATTTATTATTATTATTAGGGTTTCGAGCACGAAGTGCTGAAAACCTATTGTATTTGTCTGTTTTTAGGGGTTCAAGCCCGAAGGGCTGAAACCCTATTGTATTTGTATGGATTTTTATTATTATTATTATTTATTATTAGGGGTTCAAGCCCGAAGGGCTGAAACCCTATTGTATTTGTATGGATTTTTATTATTAGGGGTTCAAGCACGAAGTGCTGAAACCCTATTGTAATTGCCAAGGTTTTTATTATTATTATTAGGGGTTCAAGCCCGTAGGGCTGAAACCCTATTGTAATTGTTAAGATTTTTATTATTAATTATTATTATTTTGCCGTAAAACGGAACGTGCAGCCCAAACCGTAAGGCCTAGAGACTTGAAACTTGGCCAAATGGTAGGACCCAATTTGGGGAGAGGTTGATAGAGTATCAACCCGATTGGCCCATAGGTGGCGCTATAGCGATAACAAAGGCGTTGATGATCATAACTCCCACAAATCTTGTCCAAATGTCAAGTGTCTTATATCACTGGAATCCTTGCGTCAAGACGAACAAAACGTATATCTCCGATTTCATTTCCGTTATGAAATTTTTTTCGCTATTTTCGATTTTGTCGAAAAAAATAAAAACGAACTAGTCCTAGGTTTTTTGTCCGATCGGAACCGTTCCAGTGCTGTAATATTCCTTGGAGTCTGAATATGAAAAGTTATCAAAAAAAATGTGAACTTTCGACTCACTGTCGTAAAGCCACGCCCAAACGCCCCCAATGGGCGGAGCCTCTTGGACTTAAATAGCTATAACTTGGGATTGGAAAGAGGTATCGACACCAAATTTGGTACACATATACAGGGGACTATTCTGGGGTCACCTGCAAAAAATTGCGCCGCTTGACCACTAGTTGGCGCTATAACACCACCTCAACTTTGAAGGTCTGTAACTATAGAAATATGCGACCGATCAACTTGACCTTTGGCACCGGTGCTCCTGGTCTAGGGTACTATCTATGTCTAAAAGGAATTTCGCGTAGCTCAAAAAACATGGCCGCCATCGGCCAATCAAGAAAAAGCAGCTATTAGACAGGGTTAACGGAGGCCGATCAAAACGAAACGTGTTGGGCCTGTTTGTCTCTTGGCCATGAAGGTCTGTGCAGAGTAAGAAAAAATTCGGCCTCCGGGAGGCGCTATCACGTTTTTTCAGTGTTTAAGTGATTGTGTATTATGCAGTGTTTCAGATATCAACAAGATCTTTATATCATTTAATAGAGGTACTTATAATGAACAACTTTTTCTCAAGAAGCATTTGTCTCAGTCGAATCGTTTGTTAGATATTCATCATTTTCTTATAAACCTACTTTTGCGAACTAGTCCTAGGTTTTTTGACCGATCTGAACCAATCCAGTGCTGGAATATTCCTTAGACACTGAATATCAATAATTATCAAAAAAAAGTTGAACTTTGCACTCGTCGTTGCAATACCACGGTCAAAAGTACGAAGAAGCGGTGCCACAAATAATTAAATGGCTATCATTTACGATAGGAATCAGATATCAACACGAAATTTGGTACACATATGTATAGACCTAGGCCGAGGTCACATGCAAAAAATTTCAGAGATTGTCCACTAGGTGGCGCTATAACCTAAGAACAAAGAACGATGAATATAGCATATGTATACGACACATAAATATTTGTCTGACCTACTTTTTATTTTGCACTTAAAATCTGCTTTCAGATTCTTATAAGGGTCTATTAGGATAATTACATATCTTAGAAAACATGAGACCAACAGCCAGCCAGCATTAACCATGTACGAGTCCAGTGTAATGGTGTGCGATTACAACTAAACTGATGGGCCTGTTTGTCTTATGTTCTCAAGTGTCTGTGAGAATTTTTGGCTCATCATTCCGGAAATATTTGCATCTAGAACAACGGGTGTTACGTTAACTGTCCCCTAGATCAGTGGTTCTCAAAATTATTCCTGGAGGCCCACTGCTCTGCACATATACAAAAGTCTTCTATTTTAAACAAATCTACTTTAATCATCAGTAGAGATTTGTATGAACTGAACTGATTGTGTCAGATGAGAGAATCATACAAAATTTGCCGAGCATTGGGTCTCGAGAAACCACTGCGTTTCAGTGAGTTGAAAGTACTTCTCTAGATGTTTATGTTTATATGAAAAACTATTTTGTGAATTTACTGTACTATATCTATTTTATTTTATAATCAAATCATCAAAATGTATTAAAACTAATTAAAATCTAATTATCTCCACTTCTGTTTTCAAATTAAAATATGAAAAATGTATATATATATATATTAATTTTAGAAACTCATTACTATAATATTACAATCAAATAGTTTAAATTAAAACTTGTTTAAAGGTTGAAATGCAGATTAGTATGGTTTACATCTAGGCAAATATTCATTTCTACATTCATTTCTGTTCTTATAAAAAAGTTATTAATTTTTTTTCTACAACCCCAAAACAGAAAAAGTTGGGACACTGTAGAAATTGTGAGTAAAAAATGAATGGAATAATTTACAAATCTCATAAACTTATATTTTATTCACAGTAGAATATAGATAACATATCAAATGTTGAAAGGAAGATATTTTGAAATGTCATGCCAAATATTGGCTCATTTTGGATATCATGAGAGCTACACATTCCAAAAAAAGTTGGGACAGGTAGCAATAAGAGGCCAGAAAATTTAAATGTACATATAAGGAACAGTTGAAGGACCAATTTGCAACTTATTAGGTCAATTGGCAACATGATTGGGTATAAAAAGAGCCTCTCAGAGTGGCAGTGTTTCTCAGAAGTCAAGATGGGCAGAGAATCACGAATTCCCCCAATGCTGCAGCAAAAAATAGTTTTCTGAGTTTCTCAGAGAAAAATTGCAAAGAGATTGAAGTTATCATCATCTACAGTGCATAATATCATCCAAAGATTCAGAGAATCTGGAGCAATCTCTGTGCGTAAGGGTCAAGGCTGGAAAACCATACTGGATACCTGTGATCTTCGGGCCCTTAGACGGCACTGCATCACATACAGGAATGCTACTGTAATGGAAATCATAACATGGGCTCAGGAATACTTCCAGAAAACATTGTCAGTGAACACAATCCACCGTGTCATTCGCTGTTGCCAGCTAAAACTCTGTAGGTCAAAAAAGAAGCCATATCTAAACATGATCCAGAAGTGCAGGCGTTTTCCCTGGGCGAGGCTCATTTAAAATGGACTTTGGCAAAGTGGAAAACTGTTCTGTGGTCCAACGAATCAAAATTTGAAGTTCTTTTTGAAAAACTGGGATGCCATTTCATCCGGACTAAAGAGGACAATGACAACCCAAGTTGTTATTAGCGCTCATTTCAGAAACCTCCATCACTGATGGTTTTGGGTGGCATGAATACATGTGGCATGGGCAGCTTACACATCTGGAAAGGCACCATCAATGCTGAAAGGTTTATCCAAGTTCTAGATACATATGATCCCATTCAGACGTCGTCTCTTTCAGGGAAGACCTTGCATTTTCCAACATGACAATGCCAGACATCATACTGCATCAATTACAACATCAAGACTGCATAGAAGAAGGATTTGAGTACTGAAATGGCCAGCCTGCAGTCCAGATCTTTCACCCATAGAAAACATTTGGTGCATCATAAAGAGGAAGATGCGACAAAGAAGACTTAAGACAGTTGAGCAACTAGAAGTCTGTATTGGACAAGAATAGGACAACATTCCCATTCCTAAACATTGGTCCTCCTCCAGCTGTTCCTTTATATGCACTAGACCTGTTCGAGTCGTGACTCACTCGGATCTTTAACCCGGATCTTTAAATTAACTCATGAGTCGCGAGTCTCTAGTGTCATTAACCCGGATCAGTTGAGTCCTACTACAATTCAATGTAAAACCATAAACAGCGCCACCACACACACATACCTCTTTTAACATTATTGATGAGACTTCGCTCGCACTACAAATCCACTCGTAACCGGCTGATCTGCGCGAGAACTGACCCGAGATTCTCACTCAGAGCCGGAAACATTGCAAACTCGAGAGACCTGCGGATCTGCGCGAGCCGCGAATTTACCCGAGATTCTCACTCAGAGCCGGAAACATTGCAAACTCGAGAGACCCATGGATCCGCGCGAGCCGCGAACTGACCCGAGATTCTCACCCAGAGCCGGAAACCATGCGGACTCGAGAGACATGCGAATCTGCTCTGACTCGAGAGTCTCTCAACTCGTAACCGGCTGATCCGTAACCGACTGATCCGTAACCAGCTGATCCGCCGGCTGATCCGTAACCGGCTGATCTGCGCGAACTGCCTCTCCGGCTCTGAGGGCTACAATAGCAGGACAGTTTTATTCTATATTTTCTCTATATTATTATGCTATTGTTATTAGGCTTCTTTTTTAAATGGTTGACCATACACACCAAACCTAAAACCTATAAGCATGTTATTTCAGAAGTGAAAGGCTTTTGTTATGGATTTGCTTTTGAGGATACTTCAGTCGCTCTATAGATCCACTAACCGGCTCCGGCTGATCCACGCGAATCAGCCGGTTAGTGGATCTGTAGAGCGAGTCTCATGTCCATGGTCTGCGAGTCTGCAATGTTTCCGGTCTGAGAATCTCGAGTCGCGTGGATCAGCTGGTTACAAGTGGGTCTGTACTGAGTTTCCTTGGCAATTTAGCAATACTGACTCAAATGACTCAAGTGAATCACACAACCCGGATCACTTTAGTGAGTGACTCACAATAACCCGGATCCTTAAAAGGAATCGAGTTTGCCAGGCCTAATATGCACATTTAACTTTTCTGGCCTCTTATTGCTACCTGTCCCAACTTTTTTTGGAATGTGTAGCTCTCATGAAATCCAAAATGAGCCAATATTTGGCATGACATTTCAAAATATCTTACTTTCAACATTTGATATGTTATCTATATTCTATTGTGAATAAAATATAAGTTTATGAGATTTGTAAATTATTCCATTCCTTTTTTACTCACAATTTCTACAGTGTCCCAACTTTTTCTGTTTTGGGGTTGTATAATATTTACTCTATTAATACATAACTGAGTATTATGTAAGGAGTTACAATCATAAGATGTATAACATTGAAAGAGTTGAATAAGTCCACTAGGTATGGCATCAAATACAACTGCAAATTCTTTAGCAGTTACTGGAATCTTATAGTGATTGAGGAATTCACAATAATTAAAGAGGTGACCATCATCTTTAAATAACTGCCTCACTAATATTATATTATTATCATACCAATTTCTATAAAATAAGGATCTGTTTCTTCTATAGAATATTCTTGTTATTCCAAATAACAGATCTATGTGGAGAAAAGTTATGTTTATATATGAGCATCCAAGAAAAACAAACCTGTTTATGGAAACCTGACAGTTTTATGGGAAACTTGTTTATATCAAAATTGTATCACAAAAAAAATTCCAAACCACCCAATTTCTTAAAAATCATTTCTGGTATGATGTTCCATAAACTACCTTTGCAACTTCAGTAACTTTTTATCCACTTATTTTTAAAAACACAGTTAGCAGTATTAAAATCTAGTAAAAAAAAATGTATCCTCCTTTCTCAACTGGATTGCATAGAATTGACTTTTTAATGTAGTGCTTCACTGCTCGGTCTGTCGTTCATACGTGGATTACTCAGTTAGCTGGATTTCATTGTTGACGATTTAGCTTCATGTTGAATTATTTGTTTGTTCGAAGGTCATCCTAGAGTTGTTGTTATAGTAACATGTCCGTAAGGTTAAAACTGCTCTGGATTCAAATTCAACTTGTTATAAAAAATGATACATTTAATATTTTAGTAATGTTATTTAAAAAACTATATAATATAAAAAACATAATTAAGACTGTGTTTTAAGGACTAGTCTGAAGAATTAGTAGTTAGTTAGGGCTAATCAGTCTTACTATTTGGATTTAAATATAATTTAAATAATTTAAATATTTTTTCACGTGATAATTAAAACAGTTGTGTTAAATCGTGAAGATAAAAATGTATGACTAACTTTGAATAGTAGTCTTAGAGATTAATGTTACTGACCATTGGTTTAAGTGTAGTTCCAGACTAAAATTTAGGCTTAAGTTTTAGTTGTCTTACTTGAAAATAGCTTACACTGGCCTACCTTTAAATATATCTGGGCCATAGTTTTGTCTTAAGATGTACACCAGTAATGTTTTTTATAAGGTTTGTTTGTAAAAAGTACATAAATATTTTTACATAACTAATGGCTAGTCATGCATCAATCTAAACCTGTGGGAAATGTTGTGGCAAAAAGTCTTAGCTTGAATCTTCATAAGAAAAATACTCAGGAGACAAAGGTTCCAGGTGCCAAACAAAAATTACTTTATTCGCTCAAGCCAACAAAGTGAGACAATCAATACCCCTCAAAGAGGTGCTCAAAGATCATCTGCCCTCCCAACATCTGACTCCATTTTTATACAGTAAGATCAAACACTTCTTATCTGAGATGACGTATATTCTTCTCATTGGTCTCGGTCTGCCACAATAAATTTTATTTGTTTGATGTAGCAAAAGTGCAGATTCATCCTGCCTCATATCTAAAATGATATATTCTGCTTATTGGTTTTCATGGCCTTGGCCTAGCTTGCACAGATACCTTATTGTTAATGTAGCGAAGTACAGCTGGACGAATTCTCTAATCTAAAATGACGTACTCTTGTTTATCAGTTGTTTCGACCTTGCTTCTCAAGATAATCGTGGCGAGAACAATCAGGGTATAGTCGCAGGATCGCACCTGGACTCTTTTAATTGGGAAACGAAAGTTAACTGAGAAAACGAAAGTTTAACTGGGTGTCTTATAGCCTTGTGTAGAAACAACAGGCCTTAGGCCTAATATAATATTAATACAGCATATGATCAGTAATTTACCCAACAAAAACTACTATATAAACAACCCAATAAAGTTATAAAGCTTCAAATGTTGTCTTAGAATTTTTCAAATCCTAAAGGTATGAAAAAATTGCTGTAAATATGTGGATCCTTAAAGAACAATAATAGGCCAACATTAGAAATAATAACTAATAGTCATACATAAAGAGAATATATATTTGGTTATCAGTAGCTTTAGTATTCTAATCTACTTTCCAGAACATAAACATGTCATGATGTATCTTATAAAGTTTTTAATAATTGTTTATAGAATTATTGCAATGAAATTGTAATGTTATGATACAATTGGTTATTTTAAATGTAAATGATTTGCTGAAAACTTACTCTAGCACAGCACATGTGTGAACACTAATAAGTGCTTAATAGCAAATCTGACTGACATTTACTTAATGACATCATTTGTTATTAACTCCATTTGATATAAACAACACATCTGTATCAGTTATGTATGGACATAGCCAGCGGTTAAATATAAAACAATGTAGAGCTTTAGTACTACTTTTAGGCCTACTATAATATGACAGAGGCGGTCATCTGAAATACTTGTATGTTTGCACATAATATCTATGTCAAAGAATATATATGTTCTATAAGAACAATTACTTTTGTTAAAAAAATGTCTAAAAGATTTAAACAAGCAAACATTTAGTAAGACCTACAGAATAGATCTCTATGAACTAAAATGGCTGTTTCAGATGAGAGAAACATACAAAATGTGCAGAGCATGTTTGTGTATATGTTCCTTTTGTCCATAAAAATATATACGGTTTAATAACTTGCATACCTCACTTTATTTACCTAATTAAAACAGAAAGCCTTCATGGTACTCGATTAAAGGACATGAACATGAATCTACTAAATGAAATGATATTTGTTATTGACACGATTTAATAACACCATCCACCATTCAGATAACGTATCTGGTTGTTTTATTAAATTGTTTCAGTTCTTACACTCAACAACAGTAAAGCCAGTGCAGTACAATTTTGTCTACACTGTATAAATTATATATATATATATATATATATATATATATATATATATATATCAAATACAAAAACAACTTTGCAAAAGTATAGCTATCACACAGTCATTTTGAAAATGGCCATGACGAACGGCCCCTAAAGCTTATGACAAAGCATACAATGTATTATTGAGATCAGGCAATATACTCAAATTTCTTATTGTGGATTTTAGGTGCAATTTTCCGTTATGTCCACTAGATGGCAGAAGAGGATCAATCACAGGCTGACATTTGAACTCTCAGAAAACACAGATGATGATTACTCTTTAACTAATTCTACTATTAATAGAAATCTGTTCACATTTAAAGGTGCAGTGTGTAATTTTTAGAAGGATCTCTAGACAGAAATGCAAAATGATATACAAAACTATATTATCAGGGGTGTATAAAGACCTTTCATAATGAACCGGTATGTGTTTATTACCTTAGAACGAGACCTTTTAATCTACATACACCAAGGTCCCCTTACATGGAAGTCAATATTTTGTGGCGCCATTTTTCTACAGAAGCCCCTAACGGACAAATTTTTTACTAAGTTGTCTCCGACGATGACATGTTTGTCTGGTGGCGGCTACCGTAGCTTCTCTATGTGTTTCAAAAGCGAGGGGTGAGTAGTGGACTAAGCCATTGGTTGCAATTTGTGACCTCACCACTAGATGCCACTAAAATGTACACACTGCACCTTTAACTTCATGATTTTACTGTTATACTATTAAAATCAAATTTAGTGAAAGACTACCACTTCAATTGTTCTGAGTTGTCAGTTTTATCACTCATGTCACTTTATGATAGCTGTGAAACGTGAACATATTTTTGGAGGCACTTACACGACATTTGCTGTAAGAATTATATTTTTATGTTTTTTATAAAAAAAAACTACATACAAAATGAGTGTGTAATCATGTCAATATTAAGTCTTGTTCTTTAACAGTCTTGTTTCTCCTTTCTCAGGTAAACGTGTGTGTGTACAATATACAATGCAGAATATCTATATGGCCATGTCCTTAAACGTCTTGTGATCCCAAATAGCTTGAACCCCGCTAATCGCTGCTTGCAGCTATATTTAGGGGTTCAAGCACGAAGTGCTGAAACCCTATTGTAATTGCCAAGGTTTTTATTATTATTATTATTATTATTAGTTATTATTATTCTGCCGTAAAACGGAACGTGCAGACCAAACCGTAAGGCCTAGAGACTTGAAACTTGGCCAAATGGTAGGACCCAATTTGGGGAGAGGTTGATAGAGTATCAACCCGATTGGCCCATAGGTGGCGCTATAGCGATAACAAACGCGTTGATGGTCATAACTTCCACAAATCTTATCCAAATGTCAAGTGTCTTATATCCCTGGATTCTTGCGTCAAGGCGAACAAAACGTATATCTCCGATTTCATTTCCGTCATGAATTTTTTTTCGCTATTTTCGATTTTGTCAAAAAAAATAAAAACGAACTCGTCCTAGGTTTTTCGTCCGATCGGAACCGTTCCAGTGCCGTAATATTCCTTGGAGTGTGAATATCAAAAGTTATCAAAAAAAAGTTGAACTTTCGACTCGCCGTCGTCAAGCCACGCCCAAACGCCCCCAATGAGTGGAGCCTCTTGATCTTAAATGGCTATAACTTAGGAAGGGAAGGAGGTATCGACACCAAATTTGGTACACATATACAGGGGACTATTCTGAGGTCAGGTGCAAAAAATTGCGCCGCTTGACCACTAGTTGTCGCTATAACACCACCTCAACTTTGAAGGGCTGTAACTACGGAAATATGGGACCGATCAACTTGACATTTGACAGGTGTGCTCCTGGTCTGGGGTACTATCTATGTTTAAAAGGAATTTTGCGTAACTCAAAAAACATGGCCGCCATCGGCCAATCAAGAAAAGCAGCTATTAGACAGGGTTAACGGAGGCCGATCGAAATGAAACGCGGTGGGCCTGTTTGTCTCTTGGCCATGAAGGTCTGTGCAGAGTAAGAAAAAATTCGGACTCCGGAGGGCGCTATCACGTTTTTTCAGTGTTTAAGTGATTGTGTATTATGCAGTGTTTCAGATATCAACAAGATCCTCATATCATTTATTAGAGGTACTTAAAATGAACAACTTTTCCTCAAGCAGCACTTGTCTCAGTCGAATCGTTTGTTAGATATTCATCATTTTCTTTGAAACCTACTTTTGCGAACTAGTCCTAGGTTTTTTGACCGATCTGAACCGATCCAGTGCTGGAATAGTCCTTAGACACTGATTATCAATAACTATCAAAAAAAAGTTGAACTTTGCACTCATTGTCGCAACACCACGGTCAAAAGTACGAAGAGGCGGTGCCACAAATACTACAATGGCTATCATTTATGATAGGAATGAGATATCAACACGAAACTTGGTACACATATGTATAGACCCAGGCCAAGGTCACATGCAAAAAATTGCAGAGATTGTCCACTAGGTGGCGCTATAACCTAAGAAAAAATAACGATAACTATAGCATATGTATACAACACATAAATATTTGTCTGACCTACTTTTTATTTTGCACATAACATCTGCTTTCAGATTCTTATAAGGGTCTTTTAGGATAATTACATATCTTAGAAAACATGCCGACCAACAGCCAGCCAGCATTAACCATGTACGAGTCCAGCGTAATGGTGTGCCATTACAACTAAACTGATGGGCCTGTTTGTCTTATGTTCTCAAGTGTCTTTGATGATTTTTGGCTCATCATTCCGGAAATATTTGCATCTAGAACAACGGGAGTTACGTTAACTGTGCCCTAGATCAATGGTTCTCAAAATTATTCCTGGAGGCCCACTGCTCTGCACATATACGAAAGTCTTCTATTTTAAACAATTCTACTTTAATCATCAGTAGAGATTTGTATGAACTGAACTGATTGTGTCAGATGAGAGAAACATACAAAATGTGCCGAGCATTGGGTCTTGAGAAACCACTGCGGTTCACTGAGTTGAAAGTACTGCTCTAGATGTTTATGTTTATATGAAAAACAATTTTATGAATTTGCTGTACTATCTGGGCAAATATCAATATGAAACATAAAATAAAATTTTGCCATTGTATTACTGGATTTGATGTGATGTCACATAGTGAGGTGGGCACCATTTGTAACCTGTATTCTTTATTTCATTTGTAGCTGCTGTTATGTTCCTTTTGTCCATGGGTTTGCATCTGCATGAAAGCTATTATAAGATTTAATGATTTGCAGTCATTTACCTCATTAAAACTAAAAGACTTGAGGTAATCAATTCAAGCATTTTGAAATGTGACATTTTCAAAATGGGCCAGACTAAGTATATCTAACTAATTAACTAGTAATGTGAAGCTTATGACAAAATATTAACAGTTTTATTAAGATCAGACAATATATGTCTTTCCAAGACTAGGGCTGGTTGAATAAACATACAGTAGCCATTAAGTAAAGACTGTGTTTTAAGGACTAGTCTGAAGAACTAGTAGTTAGTTAGGGCTAATCAGTCTTACTATTTGGATTTAAATATAATTTAAATAATTTAAATATTTTTTCACATGATACTTAAAGCAGTTATGTTCAATCATGAAGACAAAAATGTATGACTAACTTTAAATACTAGTCTTAGAGATTCATGTTACTGACCATTGGTTTAAGTGTAGTTACAGACTAAAATTAAGGCTTAAGTTTTAGTTATCTTACTTGAAAATAGTTTACACTGGCCTACCTTTAAATATATCTGGGCCATAGTTTTGTCTTAAGATGTACACCAGTAATGTTTTTTATAAGGTTTGTTTGTAAAAAGTACCTAAATGTTTTTACATAACTAATGGCTAGTCATGCATCAATTTAAACCTGTGGGAAACAACCCTATGAAGTTATAAAGCTTCAAATCCTAAAGGCCACTTCACACTGGTCAGACAGACTCCAACAGACGCGTCTGTTGGAGTCTGTCTGACCAGTGTGAAACCCCTGTTGGAAGTTGTTGGATCAAAGTAAATGAGACTTTAGAATGTGGTTGTCTGTTGGTGTCTGTTGGTGTCTGTTGGAGTTGGTAGTTGTCTGACCAGTGTGAACTGGCCTTAAAGGTATGAAAAAGATTGCTGTAAATATGTGGATCCTTAAAGAACAATAATAGGCCAACATTAGAAATAATAACTAATAATCACACATAAAGAGAATAAATATTTGGTTATCAGTAGCTTTAGTATTCTAATCTATTTTCCATAAGATAAACCCATCATGCTGTGTCTTATAAAGTTTTCAATAATTGTTTATAGAATTATTGCAATGAAATTGTAATGTTATGATACACTTGGTTATTTTAAATATAAATGTTTACTGAAAACTTACTCTAGCACAGCACGTGTGTGAACACAAGGCAAGGCAAGGCAAGGCAAGTTTATTTGTATAGCACATTTCATACACAGAGGTCATTCAAAGTGCTTTACATAGAAATGAGAAAACAATATATAAAAGAGAAAAAAGAAAATGTAAAAATAATAGATACACAATAAAATCACAATAAAAAAGATACATGAGAATTTAGAATAACAATTAAAGAAAATGAATGTGATTTTAATAAAAACTGTTTAAAATGTTAAACAGAATAAAACAGGAGTAAAAGTGGCTTGAGTTAAAGGTGCAGTCAGTGTAAAGCAGCACAGTGCTCATTCAGTTGCAGAGTTAAACAGATGTGTTTTTAATCTAGATTTAAAAGTTAGTATTCTAATCTATTTTCTATTTTCTATTTACAAATAAGTGCTTAATAGCAAATCTGACTGACATTTGCTTAATGACATCATATTTGTTATTAACTCCATTTGATATAAACAACACATCTGGATCAGTTATGTATGGACATAGCCAGTTGTTAAATATAAAAAATGTACAGCTTTAGTACTATTTTTAGGCCTACTATAATATGACAGAGGCTGTCATCTGAAAAACTTGTATGTTTGCACATCATATCTATGTCAAAGAATATATATGTTCTATAAGAACAATTACTTTTGTTTAAAAAATAGTCTAAAAGATTTAAACAAGCAACCATTTAGTAAGACCTAGATCTCTATGAATTAAAATGACTGTTTCAGATGAGAGAAACATACAAAATGTGCAGAGCATGTTTGTGTATATGTTCCTTTTGTCCATAAAGATATATACGGTTTAATAACTTGCATACCTCACTTTATTTACCTAACTAAAACAGAAAGCCTTCATGGTACTCGATTAAAGGACATGAACATGAATCTGCTGAATGAAATGATATTTGTTATTGACACAATTTAATAACACCATCCACCATTCAGATAACGTATCTGGTTTTGTTTTATTAAATTGTTTCAGTTCTTACACTCAACAACAGTAAAGCCAGTGCAGTACAATTTTCTCTACACTGTATAATACAAATACAAAAACAACTTTGCAGAAGTATAGCTATCACACAGTCATTTTGAAAACGGCCCTGACGAACGGCCCCTAAAGCTTATGACAAAGCATACAAGTATTATTGAGATCTGGCAATATACTCAAATTCCTTATTGTGATTTTTAGGTGCAATTTTCCGTTATGTCCACTAGATGGCTGTAAAGGATCAATCACTGGCTGACATTTGCACTCACAGAAAACCCAGAAGATGATTACTTTTTAACTAAGTCTACTATTAATAGAACTCTGTACACATTTAAAGGTGCAGTGTGTACGTTTTAGAAGGATCTCTTGACGAAAATGCAAAATTATATACAAAACTATATTATCAGGGGTGTATAAAGACCTTTCATAATGAACCGGTATGTGTTTATTACCTTAGAACGAGACCTTTTTATCTACAAACACTGAGGGTCCCCTTACATAGAAGTCACCATTTTGTGCCGCCATTTTTCTACAGAAGCCCTTAACGGACAAATATTTTTATTAAGTTGTCTCCGACGATGACATGTTTGTCTGGTGGCGGCTACTGTAGCTTCTCTATGTGTTTCAAAAGCGAGGGGTGAGCAGTGGACTAAGCCATTGGTTGCAATTCGTGACCTCACCACTAGGTGCCGCTAAAATGTACACACTGCACCTTTAACTTCATGATTTTACTGTTATAATATTAAAATCACATTTAGTGAAAGACTACCACTTCAATTGTTCTGAGTTATCAGTTTTAACACTCATGTCGTTTTATGATAGCTGTGAAACGTGAACATAATTTTGGAGGCACTTACACGACATTTGCAGTAAGAATTATATATTTTTTGATTTTTATAAAAAAAAAACTACATACCAAATGAGTGTATAACCATGTCAATATTAAGTCTTGTTCTTTAACAGTCTTGTTTCTCCTTTCTCAGGTAAACGTGTGTGTGTACAATATACAATGCAGAATATCTATATGGCCATGTCCTTAAACGTCTTGTGATCTAAATGGCTTGAACCCCGATAATCGCTGCTAGCAGCTATATTTAGGGGTTCAAGCCCGTAGGGCTGAAACCCTATTGTATTTGTATGGATTTTTATTATTCTTTTTATTATTTTTCTTCTGCCGTAAAACGGATCGTGCAGACCAAACCGTAAGGCCTAGAGACTTGAGACTTGGCCAAATGGTAGGTCTCATTCGTGCGCGAAGTTGACAGAGTGTCACCCCAATCGGCCTATGGGGGGCGCTACAGCGATGGCAAACGCGTTGATGCTCATAACTTCCACAATTCTGGTCCAAATGTCAAGTGTCTTATATCCCTGGATTCCTTGCGTCAAGACGAATAAAACGTATATCTCCGATTTCATTTCCGTCATTAAAAATTTTCCGCTATTTTCGATTTTGTCGAAAAAAATAAAAACGAACTAGTCCTAGGTTTTTTGTCCGATCGGAACCGTTCCAGTGCTGTAATATTCCTTGGAGTGTGAATATAAAAAGTTATCAAAAAAAAGTTGAACTTTATGTTCGTCGTCGTCAAGCCACGCCCAGACGCCCCCAATGGGCGGAGCCTCTTTGACTTAAATGGCTATAACTTGGGATTGGAAAGAGGTATCGAAACCAAATTTGGTACACATATACAGCGGGCTATTCTGGGGTCACGTGAAAAAAATTACATTGCTTGACCACTAGTTGGCGCTATAACACTACCTCAACTTTGAAGGGCTGTAACTAGAGAAATATGGGACCGATCAACTTGAGATTTGGCACGGGTACTCTTGGTCTAGGGTACTATCTGTGTGAGAAAGGAATTTCGCGTAGGTCAAAAATACATGGCCGCCATCGGCCAATCAATAAAAAGCAGCTATTAGACAGGGTTAACGGAGCCCGATCGAAACGAAACGCGGTGGGCCTGTTTGTCTCTTGGCCATGAAGGTCTGTGCAGAGTAAGAAAAAATTCGGCCTCCGGGAGGCGCTATCACGTTTTTGCGGTGTTTAAGTGATTCTGTATTATGCAGTGTTTCAGATATCAACAAGATCTTCATATCATTTAATAGAGGTACTTACAATGAATAACTTTTCCTCAAGAAGCACTTGTCTCAGTCGAATCGTTTATTAGATATTCATCATTTTCTTTGAAACCTACTTTTGCGAACTAGTCCTAGGTTTTTTGAGCGATCTGAACCAATCAAGTGCTAGAACATTCCTTAGACACTGAATATCAATAATTATCAAAAAAAAGTTGAACTTTGCACTCCTGGTAGCAACACCACGGTCAAAAGTAAGAAGAGGCGGGGCCACAAATACTACAATGGTTATCATTTATGATAGGAATGAGATATCAACACGAAACTTGGTACACATATGTATAGACCTAGGCTGAGGTCACATGCAAAAAATTCCAAAGATTGTCCACTAGGTGGCGCTATAACCTAAGAACAAAGAACGATGACTATGGCATATGTATACGACACATAAATATTTGTATGACCTACTTGTTATTTTGCACTTAACATCTGCTTTCAGATTCTTATAAGGGTCTATTAGGATAATTACATATCTTAGAAAACATGCCGACCAACAGTCAGCCAGCATTGACCATGTACGAGTCCAGCGTAATGGTGTGCGATTACAACTAAACTGATGGGCCTGTGTGTCTTATGTTCTCAAGTGTCTGTGAGGATTTTTGGCTCATCATTCCGGAAATATTTGCATCTAGAACAACGGGTGTTACGTTAACTGTCCTATTCCTGGATGCCCACTGATCTGCACATATACAAAAGTCTTCTATTTTAAACAAATCTACTTTAATCATTAGTAGAGATTTGTATGAACTGAACTGATTGTGTCAGATGAGATAATCATACAAAATGTGCCGAGCATTGGGTCTCGAGAAACCACTGCATTTCGCTGAGTTGAAAGTACTGCTCTATGTTTATATGAAAAACAATTTTGTGAATTTGCTGTACTATCTGGGCAAATATCAATATGAAACATAAGATAAACTTTTGCCGTTGTATTCCTAGATTTGATGTGATGTCACATAGTGATGTGGGCACCATTTGTAATCTGTATTCGTTATTTCATTTGTAGCTGCTGTTATGTTCCTTTTGTCCATGGGTTTGCATCTGTATAAAAATTATTATAAGATTCAATGATTTGCAGTCATTTACCTCAAAGACTTGAGGTAATCAATTCAAGCATTTTGAAATATGACATTTTCAAAATGGACCAGACTAAGTATATATAACTAATTAACTAGTAATGTGAAGCTTATGACAAAATATTAATAGTTTTATTAAGATCAGACAATATATGTCTTTCCAAGACTAGGGCTGGTTGAATAAACATAAAGTAGCCATTCAGTTAAGACTGTGTTTTAAGGACTAGTCTGAAGAACTAGTAGTTAGTTAGGGCTAATCAGTCTTACAATTTAAACCTGTGGAAAACAACCCAATAAAGTTATAAAGCTTCAAATGTTGTCTTAGAATTCTTCAAATCCTAAAGGTATGAAAAAGATTGCTGTAAATATGTGGATCCTTAAAGAACAGGCCAACATTAGAAATAATAACTAATAATCATACATAAAGAGAATATATATTTGGTTATCAGTAGCTTTAGTATTCTAATCTATTTTCCATGACATAAACATGTCATGATGTGTCTTATAAAGTTTTTAATAATTGTTTATATAATTATTGCAATGAAATTGTAATGTTATGATACAAGTGGTTGTTTTAAATGTAAATGATTTACTGAAAACTTACTCTAGCACAGCACATGTGTGAACACAAATTAGTGCTTGATAGCAAATCTGACTGACATCTGCTTAATGACACCATATTTGTTATTAACTCCATTTGATATAAACAACACATCTGGATCAGTTATGTATGGGCATAGCCAGTGGTTAAATATAAAAATATGTACTTTAGTACTAATTTTAGGCCTACTATAATATGACAGAGACTCTGTCATCTGAAATACTTGTAAGTTTGCACACAATATCTATGTCAAAGAATATATATGTTCTATAAGAACAATTACTTTTGTTAAAAATAGTCTCAAATATTTAAACAAGCAAACAAATGTATGTAATTAAGGTGATGTATTGACATAATGCTTGTGTAGGAATTGACCTTTGCCCTGCTAAAAAACCTTGTTTTGTCTTTGTTGGTCTCTAATGGTATGTATTGGTTTTATTGGTTCTATGTATTGGTTTTGTTGGTTCTATGTATTGTTTCTAATAGAATATGGCCCAAAATACACTATAGTGTAGTGCAGGGGTGGGCAACAGTTTTAGACTGAGGGCCACATTTACTTTGCCAAAGTAAGCGGAGGGCCACACTTGGGAAAACTGCAATTAGACATAGTTACATGACTAATTGGTAAAAATTAATTAATTAAGGCTCCTCTACAGTTACTTTGACAGCCTATTTCAAGGCCTGAAATTTAATTTTGCTAGGCCTGTCTGACCTAGGCTACTCTAACATTACAATAACTGGATTAAATTTCAAGGATTCATTTCCTACCCTGCATATTGTCCTTACGAAAATAAACCATGGTTTTACTACAGTTAAGACCAAAAAACCATTGTTACCGTAGTAAAACCATGGTTTTGCTCATAGTAATCAATTGACCAAAAAAACATGGTTACTACACTTTTACCACAATAAAACCATGGTTACTACAGCAACAGACACACACACACACACACACACACACACACACACACACACACACACACACACACACACACACACGATTTATTATTATTTCTTTTATATTTTATATTGACAACCACAGTGTTTCCCACAGGATTTTGAGAGACTGTGGCGGTGATGACGTCACACCCCGATTAGCATATATGTGACATCATTGCGTTGTGTTTTACTCTTTGATTTGTCACATTATATTGCATTTTAACACAACTGAATGCTATTTTTTTACATATTATCTGTTCTGTTGTCTATAAAATAGTGACTAAACAGGACCCAGTAACTCTTTTTGTTTAATCAAACCAGCTCTTTCTTTAACTGCTGCTAAAAACGCGACATCGTCTGAAAAAATCATCATACATTTACATTGAGGCTGTACTTATGTTGCTCTTCTCATCAGTGTTGTTGTGTTATGACCGCTTTTTTATTTTAAATACGAGTGGTAGTTTTATTCTATATCGCAGACAATTTGTTGCAAATTCAAAAATATGAGAAAATACACGGTTGCTGTTACTACAGAACATGTGCACGGGCATACCGCATCATAGGTGGGGAGAGAGCTCGGACACAGACTCACACCCGAAGGGGGATATGTGGGAAACAATACTGCTAACCTTTTGTTAAGTCATGATGAATATGATCATCCGTCTTCTCTGTTATAACATCCGTGACTGTTGACGTTAATAACGCGAAAAAGAAAGTACACGCAGGAACGTGGAGTTAAAATACTTTTCACTGTTATGTGAGAAAGCTGCGCTGCATGCAACATGAGAGAGGGGAGGGGGCGGGGGCGCGCGCGCGCTGTTGAGGCGCTGCACGTAAGGAGAGAGAGAAAGAGAGAGAGACGAGGCACGCTGAGCGCTGGCTGCAATGAATTAAGACGTTTTAAATGGTAAAAAAAGTGTAAATGGGAATCATGAAAAATCTATGTGGCACCCAGTGTTGATTCTGTCACTGATAAATCAATGTATGGAAACACTGCAACCATGACAGTTTCATCGAAATTGCGAGTGCATCGCGAGGGCCGGATTGAAGCCCTATGCGGGCCGGATCCGGCCCCCGGGCCGTATGTTGCCCATGTATGGTGTAGTGGTTTTAATGGTAAAAGCTAATGGTTCCTATTGGTATTTTAACAGAAACAATTACAATTTTCTGTAATGGTTTTATTGTTTTTTTCAGCAGGGTGGTTTCTTTCTGAATATAAATATGAAAACTAAGAAGTAGAAATCTTACTCTAGACTGACTTTACATGTTTTATCATCTGACTTTTATAACCTATCTTATATTTGTTTTATTTTATAATCAAATCATCAAAATGTATTAAAACTGTTTTTAAAAAAACAACAATAGTATTAAATGACAAATGTGTCTATTAACTTGAAATAAAAT
The DNA here is from genome assembly GCF_030506205.2 of Paramisgurnus dabryanus. Lineage (NCBI taxonomy): Eukaryota > Metazoa > Chordata > Actinopteri > Cypriniformes > Cobitidae > Paramisgurnus > Paramisgurnus dabryanus. The sequence continues at coordinate 50,816,381 of NC_133341.1, forward strand.
CTAATTATCTCCACTTCTGTTATCAAATTAAAATATGAATAATTTCTATATATATATATTAATTTTACAAACTCACTACTATAATATTAAAATCAAAAGTTTAAATTAAAACTTGTTTAAAGGTTGAACTGCAGATTAGAGTTAAACCAACATTAAAATCCAAACTTTGACATTTTATCCACTAGATGGCAGTAGAGGATTAATAATTGGGTAGTTGTTAAAAGCTTTTTTTATTATTCATTTCAAGATCAAAAACATTGCATACATACAAGAGGTTTATAATGTGCTTATTTAACATTCAACATAACAATGGATCAAAAAAATAATAAATAAATTAACAACAACATGGGGATATTCTACAATAATTCAATAAAAGAAAAGGTTTAAAAAATGTTATATATTTGCTTTGCTTTTTTATTTTTTAGACTTTTAATAGTTTCAAAATAATTTCTTAATTCCGTTCTAAATAAAATGCTATTGGGTTTAGTATTTGCCCATTTTTGTTTATGGATGTGAAATTTTCCATATATAATCAATAAGTTGATTAACAAGTCTTTCTCCACACAGTTACTTTTATAATACAAAAATATATCCTTACCCGCCAACTGAATTAATATTTTGTGAGTTTAAATATCAAGTATTCCACATCAATCCAAAAAGATTAAGTAAATATACATGGATAAAAAAATATTTTATGGATTCTACTTCCAAATTGCAAAAAATGCAAGTAAATTCTATATCTCTTTAGAATCTAAAGACTACTTGTTTCACTGGATAAATTAAATGAACCAATTTATAAGTAATTTCTCTAACCTTATTCATGAGACAGTATTTATGTGATAAACTACAAACCTCTTTCCATACACGTTGACTATATAAGGAGTTCCAGTATGGTTTACATCTAGGCAAATATTCATTTCTACATAGTGTTCTTATAAAAAAGTTATTAATTTTTTTTTCTGGAATATTTACTTCTTTGATACATAACTGAGTATTATGTAAGGAGTTACAATCATAAGATGTATAACCTTGAAATAGTTGAATAAGTCCACTAGGTATGGCATCAAATACAACTGCAAATTCCTTAGCAGTTACTGGAATCTTATAGTGATTGAGGAATTCACAATTATTAAATAGGTGACCATCATCTTTAAATAACTGCCTCACTAATATTATTTTATTATCATACCAATTTCTATAAAATAAGGATTTGTTTTTGTATAGAATATTCTTGTTATTCCAAATAACAGATCTATGTGGAGAAAAGTTTATATCAAAATTGTATCGCAAAAAAATTCCAAACCACCCAATTTCTTAAAAATCATTTCTGGTATGATGTTCCATATACTACCTTTGCAACTTCAGTAACTTTTTATCCACTTATTTAAAAAAAACACAGTTAGCAGTATTAAAATCTAGTACATTTTAAACTCCTTCCTCAACTGGATTGCATAGAATTGACTTTTTAATGTAGTGCGGTCTGTTCTTCCATATGAAATTAAACAAAATAATATCCACCTCTTTTATAACTGATTGTGGGACTTCTAAAGCAAGAGCTGTATACACTATAGTTGTTAAAAGCTTTCACTGCTGGGTCCGTTGTTCATACGTAGATTACTCGGTTAGCTGGATTTCATTGTTGACAATTTAGCTTCATGTTGAATTATTTGGTTCTTCGAAGCTCATCCTAGAGTTGTTGTTATAGTAACATGTCTGTTAGGTTAAAACTGCTCAGGATTCAAATTCAACTCGTAATAAAAAATGATACATACTATTTTAGTAATGTTATTTAAAAAACTATATAATATAAAAAATATAATTAAGACTTTAAGGACTAGTCTGAATAACTAGTAGTTAGTTAGGGCTAATCAGTCTTACTATTTGGATTTAAATATAATTTAAATAATTTAAATATTTTTTCACATGATAATTAAAACAGTTATTTTCAATCAAAAAGGTAAAAATGTATTACTAACTTTGAATACTAGTCTTAGAGATTAATGTTAATGACCATTGGTTTAAGTGTAGTTCCAGACTAAAATTTAGGCTTAAGTTTTAGTTGTCTTACTTGAAAATAGCTTACACTGGCCTACCTTTAAATATATCAGGGCCATAGTTTTGTCTTAAGATGTACACCAGTAATGTTTTTATAAGGTTTGTTTGTAAAAAGTACCTAAATGTTTTTACATAACTAATGGCTAGTCATGCATCAATTTAAACCTGTGGGAAACAACCCAATAAAGTTATAAAGCTTCAAATGTTGTCTTAGAATTCTTAAAATCCTTTATTACCTTAGAACGAGACCTTTTTATCTACATACACCTAGGGTCCCCTTACATGGAAGTCACCATTTTGTTCTGCCATTTTTCTACAGAAGCCCTTAACGGACATTTTTTTTACTAAGTTGTCTCCGAAGATGAAATGTTTGTCTGGTGGCGGCTCCGTAGCTTCTCTATGTGTTTCAAAAGCGAGGGGTGAGCAGTGTAATAAGGCATTGGTTGCATTTCGTGACATCACCACTAGATGCCGCTAAAATTTACACACTGCACCTTTAACTTCATGATTTTACTGTTATAATATTAAAATCACATTTAGTGAAAGACTACCACTTCAATTGTTCTCAGTTATCAGTTTTAACACTCATGTCACTTTATGATAGCTGTGAAACGTGAACATAATTTTGGAGGCACTTACATGACATTTGCAGTAAGACTTTTTTTATTTTAAAAAACTACATACCAAATGAGTGTGTAACCATGTCAATTTTAAGTCTTGTTCTTTAACAGTCTTGTTTCTCCTTTCTCAGGTAAATGTGTGTGTGTACAATATACAATGCAGAATATCTAAATGGCCATGTCCTTAAACGTCTTGTGATCCCAAATAGCTTGAACCCCGGTAATCGCTGCTTGCAGCTATATTTAGGGGTTCAAGCCCGTAGGGCTGAAACCCTATTGTATTTGTATGGATTTTTATTATTCTTTTTATTATTTTTCTTCTGCCGTAAAACGGATCGTGCAGACCAAACCGTAAGGCCTAGAGACTTGAGACTTGGCCAAATGGTAGGTCTCATTCGTGCGCGAAGATGACAGAGTGTCACCCCAATCGGCCTATGGGTGGCGCTATAGCGATAACAAACGCGTTGATGCTCATAACTCCCACAAATCTTGTCCAAATGTCAAGTGTCTTATATCCCTGGATTCCTTGCGTCAAGACGAACAAAACGTATATCTCCGATTTCATTTCCGTCATGAAAATTTTTTCGCTATTTTCGATTTTGTCGAAAAAAATAAAAACGAACTAGTCCTAGGTTTTTTGTCTGATCGGAACCGTTCCAGTGCTGTAATATTCCTTGGAGTGTGAATATGAAAAGTTATCAAAAAAAGTTGAACTTTATACTCGTCGTCGTCAAGCCACGCCCAAACGCCCCCAATGGGCGGAGCCTCTTGGACTTCAATGGCTGTAAATTGGGATTGGAAAGAGGTATCGAAACCAAATTTGGTACACATATACAGCGGACTATTCTGGGGTCACGTGCAAAAAATTGCATCGCTTGACCACTAGTTGGCGCTATAACACTACTTCAACTTTGAAGAGCTGTAACTAGAGAAATATGGGACCGATCAACTTGAGATTTGGCACGGGTGCTCTTGGTCTAGGGTACTATCTGTGTGGGAAAGGAATTTCGCGTAGCTCAAAAAACATGGCCGCCATCGGCCAATCAAGAAAAAGCAGCTATTGGGCAGGGTTAACGGAGGCCGATCGAAACGAAACGTGGTGGACCTGTTTGTCTCTTGGCCATGAAGGTCTGTGCAGAGTAAGAAAAAATTCGGCCTCCGGGAGGCGCTATCACGTTTTTTCAATGTTTAAGTGATTGTGTATTATGCAGTGTTTCAGATATCAACAAGATCTTTATATCATTTAATAGAGCTACATTTAATGAACAACTTTTCCTCAAGAAGCACTTGTCTCAGTCGAATCGTTTGTTAGATATTCATAATTTTCTCTTAAACCTACTTTTGCGAACTAGTCCTAGGTTTTTTGACCGATCTGAACCAATCCAGTGCTGGAATATTCCTTAGACACTGAATATCAATAATTATCAAAAAAAGTTGAACTTTGCACTCGTCGTCGCAACACTACGGTCAAAAGTACGAAGAGGCGGGGCCACAAATACTTAAATTGCTATCATTTATGATAGGAATGAGATATCAACATGAAACTTGGTACACATATGTATAGACCCAAGCTGAGGTCACATGCAAAAAATTGCAGAGATTGTCCATTAGGTGGCGCTATAACTTAAGAACAAATAACCATAACTATAGCATATGTATATGACACATAAATATTTGTCTGACCTACTTGTTATTTTGCACATTACATCTACTTTCAGGTTCTTATAATGGTCTATGAGGATAATTATTTATCTTTGAAAACATGCCACTCAACAGCCAACCAGTATTAACCATGTACGAGTCAAGCCTAATGGTGTGTGATTACAACTAAACTCATGGGACTGTTGGTCTTATGTTTCCAAGTGTCTGTGAGGATTTTTAGTTCATCTTTCTGAAAATCTTTGCATCTAACACAATGTGTGCAAAGTAAACAGTTCTCTAGATCAGTGGTTCTCAACACACCTGCTTCACATAATCAGCACAATAGTAGAGATCTCTATTAACTAAACTGATTGTGTCAGATGAGAGAAACATACAAAATGTGCAGAGCAGTGGTTCTCCAGAAACGGAGTAGAGAACCACTGCTCTATATGTTTATGTTTATATGAAAAAACTATTTTGTGAACTAATACTTGATTTTTCACTCAACACCACTAAAGCCAATGCAATACAATTTCCTGTAGTCTGTGAGCAAATATGAATGCCAAATTGTTATCACCAATTGTACGTCTTATTCCTTTAGTTGTTTAGCTTTGAATTACAAAAACAACTTTTCAAAACTACTAGAATTTTTTCAGTCAACAACAATAAAATCAGCGCAGTACATTTTTCTGTCCTCTGTGTGTAAAGGTATATCAAATACAAAATGTAATGAATTTGAATACCTGCTTTTGTAAGCATAGATTTCATGTGATGTCACACATTGGTGTAGGTGCCATTTGTACGACTGAATTGCAGCATGTGTGTTTAAAGGAACTCATAAAGATATGGATTAAAGTTTTTCATTATCTCCATTTATTTACATCAGTAGCATTAGGATTCTATTCTACCTTCCATGACATAAACGTGTCCTGACATGATGTATAATACAAAGTTGTTACATTTTTATATGTTATTTTTCAAATATTGCACCAAAAACTTCATGTGATAATGCAATTGGTTATTATTCACATAAATGACCTGCTAGAACCCAACTAAAAAGCAGCACTTTATGAAAGTAACACAGACAAATGCTCACCAGCAAATCTGCTGCAAATCTACTAAATAACATGACATTTGTTATTGACATAATTTGATATTGAAAACATATCTGGATCAGTTATTTATTGGCCCAGCCTAAAATCACATGAAAATAATTGCAGAGCTATACCACTATTTGACAATTTAACATGACAGAGCCTAAAAATGTTTCTATTAAAATATGTAACTTTGCTTTATTGTTTCCAAATCCATAAATTAGTATTCTCTTACAATAACACAATAAAAGGATTATATGAAAAATATATACTCTCTGTGTGAAACACAGACCCTCATTAATATACTTAAGAGCATGCTTATCAGGATTTGAGTTAAAAATGTGTCTACCTTTATTTACTTTTAAATATTCAATACTAATTTTATGTTAAATTAATTGTAAAAGGAAAACAATAATTTTAGCCAACAGATGGCAGAAGGTCATCTTCTGCCATCTGCTGGCTAAAATTATTATTTATTATTTAAAATGTATACTCAATGAAATTGTGTTCACAGGTTTCATCAATGGATGCATGATTTAACTTTATGAAGTCAGTATTATTATGTTAAAATAACATTTTGTCAATCATTCTGACGGTATCCGTTTTAACAGTCATGTGACATTCGAACATAGGATAAACATTTAAATAGGTTGATGAACTCTTAAAGGACACCAAGCATATGGAGATTGGTCATTTATTTCAAAGTCTTATTTCCTAACCCTGCCATTTCTGCTTCTGTGTGTAAATGCATGTATGTGTTTTAGCTTATTCTTCATCATTGCTGTGTTATAGATTAGCCATATGAGACCTATATCTCTATATCAGAACATCGTAGAGAAATTGTGGTGGGCTGTTTTGTCTCATGTTAACAATTTTTGAAACATTTTGTGTGACAAATCTTGCAACAGCATGCACCACATAATTTTCTCTTCAGAAAATTTACCTAATTGGTAACATGTTAGTATTTCATATTCTAAGTATATTTGATAACAATGCAGCAAATCTAAACAGGCATGCCCTTAAAGGTCTTAAAGGTTCATATAATGAGATTTTTTAAAGATGTAAAATAAATTGTTTGTGTACCCAGAGTGTGTATGTGAAGTGTTATCTCAAAATATTCCACAGATCATTTATTATAGCATGTTAAAATTGACACTTTGTAGGCCTGAGCAAAATTGTGCAGTTTTTGGGTGTTTCCTTTAAAATGCAAATGAGTGGATGAAATGCAAACACTGATCACAATGATGGTGGTTTGTTGTAATTGAAATTCAATTGTGCTCTCGATTATTTTATTTTTTATCTTTTTCATGTTTTCTAGGTTGATATAAGCACTGGGGACCCAATTATAGCACTTACACTTGGAAAAAGTCAGATTTTCACGCTATGACCCCTTTAAGGTCCCAGATCGCTTGAACCCCGCTAATCGCTGCTTGCAGCTATATTTAGGGGTTCAAGCCCGAAGGGCTGAAACCCTATTGTATTTGTACTGATTTTTATTCTTTTTATTATTTTTCTTCTGCCGTGAAACGGATCGTGCAGACCAAACCGTAAGGCCTAGAGACTTGAGACTTGGCCAAATGATAGGTCTCATTCGTGCGCGAAGTTGACAGAGCATGAACCCAATCGGCCTATGGGGGGCGCTACAGCGATGGCAAACGCGTTTAGGCTCATACCTCCCACATTTCTTGTCCAAATGTCAAGTGTCTCATATCCCTGGATTCCTTGCATCAAGACGAACAAAATGTATATCTCCGATTTTATTTCCGCCATAAAAAATTTTCCGCTATTTTCGATTTTGTTGAAAAAAATAAAAACGAACTAGTCCTTGGTTTTTCGCCCGATCGGAATCATTCCAGTGCTAAAATGTTCCTTGGAGTTTGAATATCAATAATTATTAAAAAAAAGTTGAACTTTCGACTCACGGTCAACATGCCACGCCCAAACGTCTGAATTGTGGGCAGGCACTAGAACATTATTGGCTATAACTGGGGACAGAGAATGAAGTATCAACACGACACTTGGTACTTGTGATGAGAGTCATGGCCTGAGGTTTCATGCAGCGTTTCGTCACAGCGCCACCTAGTGGTCAGACGAATCAAATAATGCTTATAACTTAGGCTGAGTTTAACGTATTTTCATTCGACTTTTTTCCTTGGAGTCCTGAATTGTTGCCGAGTCCAACGATACCAAGCATGCCAGGTTTTGCTTTACGGTTGGTTCTGCACAGGAAATTAGCGCTTAAAAAACACGTGCGAATAACTCCGCGAGGGTTATTCCGATCGACTCGAAACGACCATAGGAAGAACATTGTATTACCTTCTGAACAAAAAGTTCTATTGGCGTTATGTTAAAATTTCCATCAGAAATGGCCGAAAATTGCAAAAAACGAAAAGTTACCTCAAAATTTTGTGTTTTTTACACATAAATGGTTATAACTCCGCAACAGAATGATATTTTTTCACCAGATTTGATACGCTGATGTCTGAGCACAGTCTGAGCCAATACAAAAAAAAATGGTATGCCTGCACCACTAGTTGGCCTCATAATTGAACAAAACCTTTGACATTGAGCAAGCCCAATGGTCATACAACTGTTTTTTCACTAAACTAAAGTGTATAGCCATTATACTAGCTAGATGTAACACAGTCATGACCTGAGATTCCATGCACGACTTTGTCATAGCGCCAACTAGTGGTAATTTGTTATTTTCACTTAAAAATACCGTAACCTTACATTTAAAATCATGAGTCATCATGGATTATTCCTTTCATGACTTTGAGTATAATCATTGGTGGATTGCAAGTCACTCCCTAGCAACCAATGAGAATACCCTAGCAACCATTTAGCAAGAGCTGTATCTCTGTATCAGAACATCGTAGAGACATGGGGTTCAGCTCTTTTGACTCACAAACACTATTTTAACATTTTGTGACCCGAGTTTTGCCAATGCAAGCACCACAAACATTTCCTTCAGTGTTCCATTTGTCAATGTTCCGTGAGAAGAGAGGGAGACATTTCACTGAATGATAGCACTTTTTTGCTGATACTTTGAACACGTGTGTCTGGTATCTTATTTTTCATCATTTATTTTGTACAATGCAGCAAATCTACACAGCCATCCCCTTAAAGGTCTTAATGTCCCAAATCGCTTGAACCCCGGTAATCGCTGCTTGCAGCTATATTTATTATTATTTTTATTATTTTTCTTCTGCCGTAAAACGGATCGTGCAGACCAAACCGTAAGGCCTAGAGACTTGAGACTTGGCCAAATGGTAGGTGTCATTCGTGCGCGAAGATGACAGAGTGTCATCCCAATCGGCCTATGGGGGGCGCTACAGCGATGGCAAACGCGTTAATGCTCATAACTTCCACAATTCTTGTCCAAATGTCAAGTGTCTTATATCCCTGGATTCCTTGCGTCAAGACGAACAAAATGTATATCTCCGATTTCATTTCCGTCATTAAAAATTTTCCGCTATTTTCGATTATGTCGAAAAAAATTAAAACGATCTAGTCCTAGGTTTTTCACTCGATCGGAATCGTTTCGGTGCTGAAATGTTCCTTGGAGTTCGAATATCAATAATTATTGAAAAAAAGTTGAACTTTCGACTCACGGTGGACATGCCACGCCCAAACGTCTGAAGTGTGCGCAGCCACTAGGGATTTATTGGCTATAACTGCAGACAGGAATGAAGTATCAACAAGACACTTGGTACTTGTGATGACAGTCATGGCCTGAGGTGGCATGGGTCGTTTCGTCACAGCGCCACCTAGTGGTCAGACGAATCATTTAAACGCTTATAACTTAGGCTGAGTTTAACGTATTTTCATGCAACTTTTTTCCTTGGAGTCCTGAATTGTTGCCGAGTCCAACGATACCAAGCATACCAGGTTTTGCTTTACGGTTAGTTCTGCACAGGAAAATAGCGCTTAAAAAACATGCGCGAATAACTCCGCGAGGGTTATTCCGATCGACTCGAAACGACCATAGGAAGAACATTGTATTACCTTCTGAACAAAAAGTTCTATTGGCGTTATGTTAAAATTTCCATCAGAAATGGCCGAAAATTGCAAAAAACGAAAAATTACCTCAAAATTTTGTGTTTTTACACATAAATGGTTATAACTCCGCAACGAAATGATATTTTTTCACCAGATTTGATACTCTGATGTATGAGCACAGTCTGAGGCAATACAAAAAAAATGGTATGCCTGCACCACTAGTTGGCCTCCTAATTGAACAAAACCTTTGACATTGAGCAAGCCCAATGGTCATAAAACTGTTTTTTCACTAAACTAAAGTGTGTAGCCATGATACTAGCTCGATGTAACACAGTCATGACCTGAGATTCCATGCACGAGTTTGTCATAGCGCCACCTAGTGGTAATTTGTTATTTTCACTTAAAATACTGTAACCTTACATTTAAAATCATGAGTCATCATGGATTATTCCTTTCATGACTTTGAGTATAATCATTGGTGGATTGCAAGTCACTCCCTAGCAACCAATGAGCATACCCTAGCAACCATTTAGCAAGAGCTGTATCTCTGTATCAGAACATCGTAGAGACATGGGGTTCAGCTTTTTTGACTCATTAACAGTATTTTAACATTTTGTGACCCGAGTTTTGCCAATGCAAGCACCACAAACATTTCTTTCATTGTTCAATGTTCCGTGAGAAGAAAGGGAGACATTTCACTGAATGATAGCACTTTTTTGCTGATAACTTTGAACACGTGTGTCTGGTATCTTATTTTTCATCATTTATTTTGTACAATGCAGCAAATCTACACAGCCATGCCCTTAAAGGTCTTAATGTCCCAAATCGCTTGAACCCCGGTAATCGCTGCTTGCAGCTATATTTATTATTAGGGGTTCAAGCCCGTAGGGCTGAAACCCTATTGTATTTGTATGGATTTTTATTATTATTAGGGGTTCAAGCCCGTAGGGCTGAAACCCTATTGTAATCGTTAAGATTTTTATTATTAATTATTATTATTTTGCCGTAAAACGGAACGTGCAGCCCAAACCGTAAGGCCTAGAGACTTGAAACTTGGCCAAATGGTAGGACCCAATTTGGGGAGAGGTTGATAGAGTATCAACCCGATTGGCCCATAGGTGGCGCTATAGCGATAACAAAGGCGTTGATGATCATAACTCCCACAAATCTTGTCCAAATGTCAAGTGTCTTATATCACTGGAATCCTTGCGTCAAGACGAACAAAACGTATATCTCCGATTTCATTTCCGTTATGAATTTTTTTTCGCTATTTTCGATTTTGTCGAAAAAAAAAAAACGAACTAGTCCTAGGTTTTTTGTCCGATCGGAACCGTTCCAGTGCTGTAATATTCCTTGGAGTGTGAATATCAAAAGTTATCAAAAAAATGTGAACTTTCGACTCACTGTCGTAAAGCCACGCCCAAACGCCCCCAATGGGCGGAGCCTCTTGGACTTAAATAGCTATAACTTGGGATTGGAAAGAGGTATCGACACCAAATTTGGTACACATATACAGGGGACTATTCTGGGGTCACCTGCAAAAAATTGCGCCGCTTGACCACTAGTTGGCGCTATAACACCACCTCAACTTTGAAGGTCTGTAACTATAGAAATATGCGACCGATCAACTTGACCTTTGGCACCCGTGCTCCTGGTCTAGGGTACTATCTATGTCTAAAAGGAATTTCGCGTAGCTCAAAAAACATGGCCGCCATCGGCCAATCAAGAAAAAGCAGGTATTAGACAGGGTTAACGGAGGCCGATCAAAACGAAACGCGTTGGGCCTGTTTGTCTCTTGGCCATGAAGGTCTGTGCAGAGTAAGAAAAAATTCGGCCTCCGGGAGGCGCTATCACGTTTTTTCAGTGTTTAAGTGATTGTGTATTATGCAGTGTTTCAGATATCAACAAGATCTTCATATCATTTAATAGAGCTACATTTAATGAACAACTTTCCCTCAAGAAGCATTTGTCTCAGTCGAATCGTTTGTTAGATATTCATAATTTTCTTATAAACCTACTTTTGCGAACTAGTCCTAGGTTTTTTGACCGATCTGAACCAATCCAGTGCTGGAATATTCCTTAGACACTGAATATCAATAATTATCAAAAAAAAGTTGAACTTTGCACTCATCGTCGCAATACCACGGTCAAAAGTATGAAGAGGTGGTGCAACAAATACTTAAATGGCCATCATTTATGATAGGAATGAGATATCAACACGAAATTTGGTATACATATGTATAGACCTAGGCCGAGGTCACATGCAAAACATTTCAGAGATTGTCCACGAGGTGGCGCTATAACCTAAGAACAAAGAACGATGACTATAGCATATGTATACGACACATAAATATTTGTCTGACCTACTTGTTATTTTGCACTTAACATCTGCTTTCAGATTCTTATAAGGGTCTATTAGGATAATTACATATCTTAGAAAACATGAGACCAACAGCCAGCATTAACCATGTACGAGTCCAGTGTAATGGTGTGCGATTACAACTAAACTGATGGGCCTGTTTGTCTTATGTTCTCAAGTGTCTGTGAGGATTTTTGGCTCATCATTCCAGAAATATTTGCATCTAGAACAACGGGTGTTACGTTAACTGTCCCCTAGATCAGTGGTTCTCAAAGTTATTCCTGGAGGCCCACTGCTCTGCACATATACAAAAGTCTTCTATTTTAAACAAATCTACTTTAATCATCAGTAGAGATTTGTATGAACTGAACTGATTGTGTCAGATGAGAGAATCATACAAAATGTGCCGAGCATTGGGTCTCGAGAAACCACTGCGTTTCAATGAGTTGAAAGTACTTCTCTAGATGTTTATGTTTATATGAAAAACTATTTTGTGAATTTACTGTACTATATCTATTTTATTTTATAATCAAATCATCAAAATGTATTAAAACTAATTAAAATCTAATTATCTCCACTTCTGTTTTCAAATTAAAATATGAAAAATGTATATATATATATATTAATTTTAGAAACTCATTACTATAATATTACAATCAAATAGTTTAAATTATAACTTGTTTAAAGGTTGAACTGCAGATTAGTAAGATTCCTTAGCAGTTACTGGAATCTTATAGTGATTGAGGAATTCACAATAATTAAAGAGGTGACTATCATCTTTAAATAACTGCCTCACTAATATTATATTATTATCATACCAATTTCTATAAAATAAGGATCTGTTTCTTGTATATAATATTCTTTTTATTCCAAATAACAGATCTATGTGGAGAAAAGTTATGTTTATATATGAGCATCCAAGAAAAACAAACCTGTTTATGGAATCCTGACAATTTTATGGGAAACTTGTTTATATCAAAATTGTATCGCAAAAAAAATTCCAAACCACCCATTTTCTTAAAAATCATTTCTGGTATGATGTTCCATATACTACCTTTGCAACTTCAGTAACTTTTTATCCACTTATTTTTAAAAACACAGCAGTATGAAAATCTAGTAAAAAAATGTATCCTCCTTTCTCAACTGGATTGCATAGAATTGACTTTTTAATGTAGTGCTTCACTGCTGGGTCTGTCATTCATACGTGGATTACTCAGTTAGCTGGATTTCATTGTTGACGATTTAGCTTCATGTTGAATTATTTGTTTCTTCGAAGGTCATCCTAGAGTTGTTGTTATAGTAACATGTCCGTAAGGTTAAAACCGCTCGGGATTCAAATTCAACTCGTAATAAAAAATGATACATTTAATATTTTAGTAATGTTATTTTAAAAACTATATAACATAAAAAACATAATTAAGACTGTGTTTTAAGAACTAGTCTGAAGAACTAGTAGTTAGTTAGGGCTAATCAGTCTTACTATTTGGATTTAAATATAATTTAAATAATTTAAATATTTTTTCACGTGATAATTAAAACAGTTATGTTCAATCGTAAAGATAAAAATGTATGACTAACTTTATATACTAGCCTTAGAGATTAAAGTTACTGACCATTGATTTAAGTGTAGTTCCAGACTAAAATTTAGGCTTAAGTTTAGGCTTGAAAATAGCTTACACTGGCCTACCTTTAAATATATCTGGGCCATAGTTTTGTCTTAAGATGTACACCAGTAATGTTTTTATAAGGTTTGTTTGTAAAAAGTACCTAAATGTTTTTACATAACTAATGGCTAGTCATGCATCAATCTAAACCCGTGGGAAACAACCCAATAAAGTTATAAAGCTTCAAATGTTGTCTTAGAATTTTTCAAATCCTAAAGGTATGAAAAAGATTGCTGTAAATATGTGGATCCTTAAGGAACAATAATAGGCCAACATTAGAAATAATAACTAATAATCATACATAAAGAGAATATATATTTGGTTATCAGTAGCTTTAGTATTCTAATCTATTTTCCATGACATAAACATGTCATGATGTGTCTTATCAAGTTTTTAATAATTGTTTATAGAATTATTGGTTGTTTTAAATGTAAATGATTTACTGAAAACTTACTCTAGCACAGCACATGTGTGAACAAAAATAAGTGCTTAATAGCAAATCTGACTGACATTTGCTTAATGACATCATATTTGTTATTAACTCCATTTGATATAAGCAACACATCTGGATCAGTTATGTATGGGCATAGCCAGTGGTTAAATATAAAAATATGTAGAGCTTTAGTGCTATTTTTAGGCCTACTATAATATGACAGAGGCTGTCATCTGAAATACTTGTACGTTTGCACATAATATCTATGTCAAAGAATATCTATGTTCTATAAGAACAATTACTTTTGTTAAAAAATAGTCTAATACATTTAAACAAGCAAACATTTAGTAAGACCTACAGAATAGATCTCTATGAACTAAAATGACTGTTTCAGATGAAAGAAACATACAAAATGTGCAGAGCATGTTTGTGTATATGTTCCTTTTGTCCATAAAAATATATACGGTTTAATAACTTGCATACCTCACTTTATTTACCTAATTAAAACAGAAAGCCTTCATGGTACTCGATTAAAGGACATGAACATGAATCTGCTAAATGAAATGATATTTGTTATTGACACGATTTAATAACACCATCCACCATTCAGATAACGTATCTGGTTGTTTTATTAAATTGTTTCAGTTCTTACACTCAACAACATTAAAGCCAGTGCAGTACAATTTTCTCTACACTGTATAAATTAATTTATATATATTTATATATATCAAACACAAAAAAACTTTGAAAAAGTATAGCTATCACACAGTCATTTTAAAAATGGCCCTGATGAACGGCCCCTAAAGTTTATGACAAAGCATACAATGTATTATTGAGATCAGGCAATATACCCAAATTCCTTATTGTGGTTTTTAGGTGCAATTTTCCGTTATGTCCACTAGATGGAAGAAGAGGATCAATCACTGGCTGACATTTGAACTCACAGAAAACACAGAAGATGATTACTCTTTAACTATTTCTACTATTAATAGAAATCTGTTCACATTTAAAGGTGCAGTGTGTAATTTTTAGAAGGATCTCTTGACAGAAATGCAAAATGATATACAAAACTATATTATCAGGGGTGTATAAAGACCTTTCATAATGAACCGGTATGTGTTTATTACCTTAGAACGAGACCTTTTTATCTACATACACCAAGGTCCCCTTACATGGAAGTCAACATTTTGTGGCGCCATTTTACTACAGAAGCCCCTAACGGACAAATTTTTTACTAAGTTGTCTCTGGCGATGACATGTTTGTCTGGTCGCGGCTACCGTACCTTCTCTATGTGTTTCAAAAGCGAGGGGTGAGTAGTGGACTAAGCCATTGGTTGCAATTCGTGACCTCACCACTAGATGCCACTAAAATGTACACACTGCACCTTTAACTTCATGATTTTACTGTTATAATATTAAAATCAAATTTAGTGAAAGACTACCACTTCAATTGTTCTGAGTTGTCAGTTTTATCACTCATGTCACTTTATGATAGCTGTGAAACGTGAACATAATTTTGGAGGCACTTACACGACATTTGCAGTAAGATTATATTTTTATGTTTTTTATTAAAAAAATCTACATACATACAAAATGAGTGTGTAACCATGTCAATATTAAGTCTTGTTCTTTAACCTCTTCAACCCTGAGGACCCTGTCCCGGGTCCAGAATTTCGTATTTTGACTTAATATAAAAGATTCTTTTAATCTTTAATGCTCCGTCATGGACCGCAGTAACACATATGAGATACTGTTTGAAAGCTTAGAGTCTCTACTTTCTGCAGAAATGCATCACTTTGACACATCTTTTACTATAAGAAAGTTATTTACACTTAATTTACACTATCACCCCCCCAATATTTTTTGATATCATATAATATTCACATATTTCATATTTTTCAAAAATGACAAACATGGGCAAGTCTTATATCAAATGAAAGCTCTCACTCTCAGGAATAAGGCTACAGCGTTATTTTTGTTCTAATATCAACACATATCCAACAATCATCGAATGAATAATAAGGTAAAAAATGGTCTTTTGTAAACATATGTGAAACTTGAGTGTGAACTGCCTCAGATAGCCACAAATGATACACCATCTTTTATCTTAGGTCCTACTCTAAACAATGAGTCCATTCACAGCATTTTCTTTGGTTGTTTGCATAATTAATCCCTGGCTATTTATTATATGTGCAAAACAAAAAATTAATATTTTTATGAAAAATGTATTTCCGCACCCTTCAGTAAAATAAGAATATCTTTTGAATGCGACATGATAAAGAGTTCATTCTTTTTTTGGGTGTTTACTGTCTGCTGCTGGTAACAACCAGAACTGTCTGCAGTCTGCTAGAGCATCCAGAACCAGAGTTATACACTATCAAAGACAGTATTTACAACATAAAAAATAAAATTTGGTGTTTCATCATATGAAAAACAACATAAATAACAATATTTGTCACAAACAGCAGCTTTTTATGTAACTTCAAAGGGTTTTCTTTAACCTCTTAAGCCTCGTCCTATCCTTTAGAGTGGGGGGGTGAAAAATTGAAGTGCATGTTCAAATGAATATAACTCTGGCATTTTTTGGTCTAGAAGCCTAATCTTTATCTTGTTTTAAAGAAGACAATTCAAGATTTTTGACTGAAGTGTAAGCAGCTGAAAATATTTAACAGAAAATTTGTTATAGCAGTTTAAATTTATTTTAATAAATACAAATAATCCAATAAAATATTAATTTTATTCAAAAAATTATAAAAAGGTAAATTATTCAAAAAAGTAATAATGTAAACATGAAGCCATATGTCTCAAGCAGTTGTGATCCAAATTTCAAGTTAAAATCACAAAAAATGAGGTTTGTATCACAGTTTTAGTGGTTTTACCAACAACGGCCAGTAGGTGTCAACGGTTTGCTGCATACTCTTGTCATAAATGAATCAATTGCTGTCACTGCATTATTATTACTGCTAAAACATTTTGAAATATGAAAACTACATTCTAAGAGCTTTCCAATGATATATAGTTTGTCAAAATTTTTGTAGATTTATACTAGTATATAGTGTTATGAATATAGAAAATTAATATGCATTCCTATGGGGGGGTGGCATGTAACAAAAAACTGTCACTAAATTATTTCTATCATCAAATGACTTTGACATATGAAAACTACATTCTGAGAGCTTTCCAGTGATATATAGTTTATCAAGATTTTTGGGGTTTAGGGTGGGGGGTTTAGTGTTAGAAAAATGTAAAAACATATTGGGCCTACATCTGGGCCCGTGACCTTTTTGAAACTGACTCTCACTACATCATTTTTTTCTTAAAATGGTGAAGATATATGATAACTACACTCTTAGAGCTTTCCAATGATATATAGTTTGTCAAAATTGTTTAGGTTTGGAATAGGGTATTATTGCTATACATATGTAAAAACAAACTGGGTTCACCTGTGGCCCGATGACATTTTAGAAACTGACTCTCACTCTCTCATAATTTCTCCAAAATGGTGATAAAATATGAAAACTACACTCTCAGAGCTTTCCAATGATATATAGTTTGTCAAGAAATTTTAGGTTTAGATAGGGTATTCGTGTTACCAATATATAATAACAACATGGGTCCACCTGTGGACCTGTGGCATTTTAGAAAATGGCTCTCACTATGTCATTTCTTTCCCAAAATTCTGATGATAAATCGAAACTACACCCTTAGAGCTTTCAAATGATATATAGTTTGTCAGGATTGGATAAGAATTCACATGGAAAACACTGAAGTAAACGTAGGCGCCCCACTGGCGAAACAGTGACATTTAGCAGGATAAAAATGTTTTGAGGCGCACTCTCTTCATAAATGAATCAATTACTCTCTCTACATAATTTATTTTATAAAACACTGTTAAAATGTCTATTCTAGAGGCTTAGACCTTTCCAACAATATATAGTTTGTAGTGATAGATTAACATTTACCTGAACAATATTGACGTAAAGTTAGGTGTCCCGTATACGGGACGGTGACGCTTAACAGATTAAAATGATATAAAGATATTGCATTTATTACACTGTATGTGGTTATGGGGACACTTCAAATGTTTTTTGGCAGAAATTGTACACCATAAGCGTATTATTCCTCCCATCAGTTGGAGTAAAATAACTTTTGCATATATTATGATAGAGAAAAAATTCCTTTTTCCTCTGTAAGCTGACAATTGCTGGAATCAAACAAAACTGTCTGTAGGGACCTGAGATACCCAGAACCAGAGTTATATACTTTCAAATAAAAACTTTAGAAAAAAAACATAAAAAGCGCCTATTTATTTTTGTGTTTATTAGAGGCCTGACATCACATACAACCATGTTTAGCACTTTCAACAGTGTTTTATGTAATTTCAAAGGGTTTCCTGTAAAATGATACCAAACTTTTGTATGTAAACCTCTGCATGTGGGTATGGGAAGCTTTTGAAATTGGGTAGGCCAAATCCAGGCGAAAATCCCCAAAATAGCTTCAGGGTGGAAGAAGTTAACAGTCTTGTTTCTCCTTTCTCGGGTAAACGTGTGTGTGTACAATATACAATGCAAAATATCTATATGGCCATGTCCTTAAACGTCTTGTGATCCCAAATAGCTTGAACCCCGCTAATCGCTGCTTGCAGCTATATTTAGGGGTTCAAGCCCGTAGGGCTGAAACCCTATTGTAATTGTTAAGATTTTTATTTATTATTATTATTTTGCCGTAAAACGGAACGTGCAGACCAAACCGTAAGGCCTAGAGACTTGAAACTTGGTCAAATGGTAGGACCCAATTTGGGGAGAGGTTGATAGAGTATCAACCCGATTGGCCTATAGGTGGCGCAATAGCGATAACAAACGCGTTGATGATCATAACTCCCACAAATCTTGTCCAAATGTCAAGTGTCTTATATCACTGGAATCCTTGCGTCAAGTCGAACAAAACGTATATCTCCGATTTCATTTCCGTCATGAAATTTTTTTCGCTATTTTCGATTTTGTCGAAAAAAATAAAAACGAACTAGTCCTAGGTTTTTTGTCCGATCGGAACCGTTCCAGTGCTGTAATATTCCTTGGAGTGTGAATATCAAAAGTTATCAAAAAAAATGTGAACTTTTGACTCACCGTCGTAAAGCCACGCCCAAACGCCCCCAATGGGCGGAGCCTCTTGGACTTAAATGGCTATAACTTGGGATTGGAAAGAGGTATCGACACCAAATTTGGTACAAATATACAGGGCACTATTCTGGGGTCACGTGCAAAAAATTGCGCCGCTTGACCACTAGTTGGCGCTATAACACCACCTCAACTTTAAAGGGCTGTAACTACAGAAATATGGGGCCGATCAACTTGACCTTTGGCACCGGTGCTCCTGGTCTAGGGTACTATCTGTGTCTAAAAGGAATTTCGTGTAGCTCAAAAAACATGGCCGCCATCGGCCAATCAAGAAAAAGCAGCTATTAGGCAGGGTTAACGGAGGCCGATCGAAACGAAACGTGGTGGGCCTGTTTGTCTCTTGGCCATGAAGGTCTGTGCAGAGTAAGAAAAAATTCGGCCTCCGGGAGGCGCTATCACGTTTTTTCAGTGTTTAAGTGATTGTGTATTATGCAGTGTTTTAGATATCAACAAGATCCTCATATCATTTAATAGAGGTACTTATAATGAACAACTTTTCCTCAAGCAGCACTTGTCTCAGTCGAATCCTTTGTTAGATATTCATCATTTTCTTATAAACCTACTTTTGCGAACTAGTCCTAGGTTTTTTGACCGATCTGAACCAATCCAGTGCTGGAATATTCCTTAGACACTGAATATCAATAATTATCAAAAAAAAGTTGAACTTTGCACTCGTCGTCGCAATACCACAGTCAAAAGTACGAAGAGGCGGTGCCACAAATACTTAAATGGCTATCATTTATGATAGGAATCAGATATCAACACGAAATTTGGTACACATATGTATAGACCTAGGCCGAGGTCACATGCAAAAAATTTCAGAGATTGTCCACTAGGTGGCGCTATAACCTAAGATCAAAGAACGATGACTATAGCATATGTATACGACACATAAATATTTGTCTGACCTACTTGTTATTTTGCACTTAACATCTGCTTTCAGATTCTTATAAGGGTCTATTAGGATAATTACATATCTTAGAAAACATGAGACCAACAGCCGCCAGCATTAACCATGTACCAGTCCAGTGTAATGGTGTGCGATTACAACTAAACTGATGTGCCTGTTTGTCTTATGTTCTCAAGTGTCTGTGAGGATTTTTGGCTCATCATTCCGGAAATATTTGCATATAGAACAACGGGTGTTACGTTAACTGTCCCCTAGATCAGTGGTTCTCAAAATTATTCCTGGAGGCCCACTGCTCTGCACATATACAAAAGTCTTCTATTTTAAACAAATCTACTTTAATCATCAGTAGAGATTTGTATGAACTGAACTGATTGTGTCAGATGAGAGAATCATACAAAATGTGCCGAGCATTGGGTCTCGAGAAACCACTGCGTTTCAGTGAGTTGAAAGTACTTCTCTAGATGTTTATGTTTATATGAAAAACTATTTTGTGAATTTACTGTACTATATCTATTTTATTTTATAATCAAATCATCAAAATGTATTAAAACTAATTAAAATCTAATTATCTCCACTTCTGTTTTCAAATTAAAATATGAACAATTTATATATATATATATATTAATTTTAGAAACTCATTACTATAATATTACAATCAAATAGGTTAAATCAAAACTTGTTTAAAGGTTGAACTGCAGATTAGTATGGTTTACATCTAGGCAAATATTCACTTCTACATTCATTTCTGTTCTTATAAAAAAGTTATTACTTTTTTTTCTAGAATATTTACTCTATTAATACATAACTGAGTATTATGTAAGGAGTTACAATCATAAGATGTATAACATTGAAAGAGTTGAATAAGTCCACTAGGTATGGCATCAAATACAACTGCAAATTCCTTAGCAGTTACTGGAATCTTATAGTGATTGAGGAATTCACAATAATTAAAGAGGTGACCATCATCTTTAAATAACTGCCTCACTAATATTATATTATTATCATACCAATTTCTATAAAATAAGGATCTGTTTCTTGTATAGAATATGTTTGTTATTCCAAATAACAGATCTATGTGGAGAAAAGTTATGTTTTTATATGAGCATCCAAGAAAACAAACCTGTTTATGGAAACCTGACAGTTTTATGGGAAACTTGTTTCTATCAAAATTGTATCGCAAAAAAAATTCCAAACCACCCAATTTCTTAAAAATCATTTCTGGTATGATGTTCCATATACTACCTTTGCAACTTCAGTAACTTTTTATCCACTTATATTTAAAAACACAGTTAGCAGTATTAAAATCTAGTAAAAAAAGTATCCTCCTTTCTCAACTGGATTGCATAGAATTGACTTTTTAATGTAGTGCTTCACTGCTGGGTCTGTCGTTCATACGTGGATTACTCAGTTAGCTGGATTTCATTGTTGACGATTTAGCTTCATGTTGAATTATTTGTTTCTTCGAAGGTCATCCTAGAGTTGTTGTTATAGTAACATGTCCGTAAGGTTAAAACTGCTCGGGATTCAAATTCAACTCGTAATAAAAAATGATACATTTAATATTTTAGTAATGTTATTTAAAAAAACTATATAATATAAAAAACATAATTAAGACTGTGTTTTAAGGACTAGTCTGAAGAATTAGTAGTTAGTTAGGGCTAATCAGTCTAACTATTTAAATTTAAATACATTTTAAATAATTTAAATATTTTTTCACATGATACTTAAAGCAGTTATGTTCAATCATGAAGACAAAAATGTATGACTAACTTTGAATACTAGTCTTAGAGATTAATGTTACTGACCATTGGTTTAAATGTAGTTCCAGACTAAAATTTAGGCTTAAGTTTTAGTTGTCTTACTTGAAAATAGCTTACACTGGCCTACCTTTAAATATATCTGGGCCATAGTTTTGTCTTAAGATGTACACCAGAAATGTTTTTTATAAGGTTTGTTTGTAAAAAGTACCTAAATGTTTTTACATAACTAATGGCTAGTCATGCTTCAATCTAAACCTGTGGGAAAAAACCCAATAAAGTTATAAAGCTTCAAATGTTGTCTTAGAATTTTTCAAATCCTAAAGGTATGAAAAAGATTGCTGTAAATATGTGGATCCTTAAAGAACAATAATAGGCCAACATTAGAAATAATAACTAATAATCATACATAAAGAGAATATATATTTGGTTATCAGAAGCTTTAGTATTCTAATCTACTTTCCAGAACATAAACATGTCATGATGTATCTTATAAAGTTTTAAATAATTGTTTATAGAATTATTGCAATGAAATTGTAATGTTATTATACAATTGGTTATTTTAAATGTAAATGATTTGCTGAAAACTTACTCTAGCACAGCACATGTGTGAACACTAATAAGTGCTTAATAGCAAATCTGACTGACATTTGCTTAATGACATCATTTGTTATTAACTCCATTTGATATAAACAACACATCTGTATCAGTTATGTATGGACATAGCCAGTGGTTAAATATAAAAAATGTAGAGCTTTAGTACTACTTTTAGGTCTACTATAATATGACAGAGGCTGTTATCTGAAATACTTGTATGTTTGCACATAATATCTATGTCAAAGAATATATATGTTCTATAAGAACAATTACTTTTGTTAAAAAAATGTCTAAAAGATTTAAACAAGCAAACATTTAGTAAGACCTACAGAATAGATCTCTATTAACTAAAATGACTGTTTCAGATGAGAGAAACATACAAAATGTGCAGAACATGTTTGTGTATATGTTCCTTTTGTCCATAAAAATATATACGGTTTAATAACTTGCATACCTCACTTTATTTACCTAATTAAAACAGAAAGCCTTCCTGGTACTCGATTAAAGGACATGAACATGAATCTGCTAAATGAAATGATATTTGTTATTGACAGGATTAAATAACACCATCCACCATTCTGATAACGTATCTGGTTGTTTTATTAAATTGTTTCAGTTCTTACACTCAACAACAGTAAAGCCAGTGCAGTACAATTTTCTCTACACTGTATATATATATATATATATATATATATATATATATATATATATATATATATATATATATATATATATATATATATATATATATATATATATATATCAAATACAAAAACAACTTTGCAAAAGTATAGCTATCACACAGTAATTTTGAAAATGACCCTGACGAACGGCCCCTAAAGCTTATGACAAAGCATACAATGTATTATTGAGATCAGGCAATATACTCAAATTCCTTATTGTGGATTTTAGGTGCAATTTTCCGTTATGTCCACTAGATGGCAGAAGAGGATCAATCACTGGCTGACATTTGAACTCACAGAAAACACAGAAGATGATTACTCTTAAACTAATTCTACTATTAATAGAAATCTGTTCACATTTAAAGGTGCAGTGTGTTATTTTTAGAAGGATCTCTTGACAGAAATGCAAAATGATATACAAAACTATATTATCAGGGGTGTATAAAGACCTTTCATAATGAACCGGTATGTGTTTATTAGCTTAGAACGAGACCTTTTTATCTACAAACACCAAGGTCCCCTTACATGGAAGTCAACATTTTGTGGCGCCATTTTTCTACAGACGGACACATTTTTTACTAAGTTGTCTCCGACGATGACATGTTTGTCTGGTGGCGGCTACCGTAGCTTCTCTATGTGTTTCAAAAGCGAGGGGTGAGCAGTGGACTAAGCCATTGGTTGCATTTCGTGACCTCACCACTAGATGCCACTAAAATGTACACACTGCACCTTTAACTTCATGATTTTACTGTTATAATATTAAAATCAAATTTAGTGAAAGACTACCACTTCAATTGTTCTGAGTTGTCCGTTTTATCACTCATGTCACTTTATGATAGCTGTGAAACGTGAACATAATTTTGGAGGCACTTACACGACATTTGCAGTAAGAATTATATTTTTATGTTTTTTATAAAAAAAAACTACATACAAAATTAGTGTGTAACCATGTCAGTATTAAGTCTTGTTCTTTAACAGTCTTGTTTCTCCTTTCTGAGGTAAACGTGTATGTGTATAATATACAATGCAGAATATCTATATGGCCATGTCCTTAAACGTCTTGTGATCCCAAATAGCTTGAACCCCGCTAATCGCTGCTTGCCGCTATATTTAGGGGTCAAGCCCCGAAGGGGCGTAGAACCCTATTGTTATTGTTAGTTTTCTTATTCTTATTATTATTATTATTATTTTTCTTCCTCGTTCTTCCGCCGAAAGTCAATGGCAGCCCATAAAACCGTACATAGGAAAGTTATGAATTTTGGCACACATGTAGAGGACAGTCTCAGAAGTTACTATAGCAACATTGGTGTGTCTGACTTAAACCCTCTAGCGCCACCAACAGTCCAAAAATCCACTTATGTTCATGCTCATAACTTCTGGCCCATGAGTCCTAGAAACTAAATTCTTGTTTCCTCTAAATCCCTGGCTCATGATGATTCAAATGCACACATTGATGTCATTTGTGTCATGCACATCTTTCCGCCATTTTGAATTTTTCGTAAAACCTACTTTTTCGAACTCCTCCTAGAGCGTTGTCCGATTTGCATGTCCTTTGGTATGTAGCATCTAGAGACACCCCAGACAAAAAGTTATCAAAAGCTTTTTGATAGACCAATGCGTTCTCGTATAAATTGACAACATATATGGCGGCGAGCACGCCAAAACGGACGTGAGGCCGTATCTTCGCAAAACTTTATTGTATCGACACGAAACTTGGTATATGTCATTACAGTCATGACCTGAGGGTGCCTGCAACGTTTCGTCGCAGCGCCACCTAGTGGTCACGAGATTCGAAAAATGCCTATTTTTGCTTATAACTTCTTCAAACTTGAGTCTAAAATCATGAAGGTGGTCTTGTTAGATTCCTTGAAGCATGCAGAGTCAAACGATACCAAACGGTTTTCGGTCGGCCATTTTGGGTGTCGGCCATTTTGAATTTTCTCATTAAGTTCAGTATTTCACAAACAGATTGGCTTATCGCTACGAAATTTGGCATGGTTCATCAGTGACATGTTCTGAGCGCACCTATAAATCTTTAGGACGGCGCCACCTAGTGGTCAGGATATGTAAAATAAATTTTTAAAATCTTTATATCATTTGATTAAATTGCCACTATGACATAAGACTTCACTCTATTGATTCCTTGGCTCATGCTGAGTCCGACTGTACCAAATATGTCAGAGTCAAACCTACTTCCTGTCGGCCATTTTGATTTATATTGAACAGCTACTTTTTCGAACTCCTCCTAGAGCGCTCGTGTGATTGACTTGATTTTTGGTATGCATCATCTAGAGACACTCTAGACAAAAAGTTATCAAAAGATTTTCGGTAGACCTATCCGTTGTCGTATAACGCATCAAAGAATGCGAGGGCGAGCACGCCAAAATGTGTTTGAGCCTGTATCTTCGCAAAACTTTTGCGTATTAATATGAGACTTGGTATATGTCATAACAGTGATGACTTGAGGGTGCATGCACCATTTCGTCACACTGCCCCCTACTGGTCACGAGATATAAAAAATGTCTATTTTTGGTTATAACTACTGCAAATTTGAATGTAAAATTATGAGACTGGTCTTGTTAGATTTCATGAGGCACGCCGAGTCAAACGATACCAAATGGTTTTTGGTCGGCCATTTTGTGTGTCGGCCATTTTGAATTTTTCTTTAAGTTCAAGTATTTCAGAAACGCAATTGCGTATTGTTATGAAACTTGGTATGGTTCATCAGCAACATGTTCTGGGAGGACTTGTAAACTTTTCGGTGCCCCCTAGTGGTCAAGAGATTTGAAGCTATATCTCTGCATCTCTTTATCGTATTTACACCAAATTTGGTGGGTGTCATCACAATCAAGACCTGAGTCACAATTTATTTTTTGGTCAGTGCCCCCTAGTGGTCAAGTCATTTAAGGCTATATCTCTGCATCTCTTCATTGTATTCACACCAAATTTGGTGGGTGTCATCACAATCAAGACCTGAGTCACAATTTATTTTTTGGTCAGTGCCCCCTAGTGGTCAAGTCATTTAAGGCAATATCTCCGTATCGCTTTATTGTATTTACACTAAATTTGAAATGTGTCATCACAGTCATGACCTGAGGCACCATCTATTCTTTCGGCACAGTGCCACCTAGTGGTCTCAAGATACGAAAAAATTGCTTTTTTTCATAAAACTAATGCAAACTTAGATGTTAAATCATGGCAGTCATCACGTATGAATCATTTTTTGCCATATTTGGCTTGACCCCGGTATCGCTGCTTGCAGCTATATTTATTCTAGTTATTATTATTTTTATTATTTTTATTCTGCCGTAAAACGGATCGTGCAGACCAAACCGTAAGGCCTAGAGACTTGAGACTTGGCCAAATGGTAGGTCTCATTCGTGCGCGAAGTTGACAGAGTGTCATCCCAATCGGCCTATGGGGGGCGCTACAGCGATGGCAAACGCGTTGATGCTCATAACTTCCACAATTCTTGTCCAAATGTCAAGTGTCTTATATCCCTGGATTCCTTGCGTCAAGACGAACAAAATA
The DNA here is from genome assembly GCF_030506205.2 of Paramisgurnus dabryanus. Classification (NCBI taxonomy): domain Eukaryota; kingdom Metazoa; phylum Chordata; class Actinopteri; order Cypriniformes; family Cobitidae; genus Paramisgurnus; species Paramisgurnus dabryanus. The sequence continues at coordinate 50,842,904 of NC_133341.1, forward strand.
TATATCTCCGATTTCATTTCCGTCATTAAAAATTTTCCGCTATTTTCGATTTTGTCGAAAAAAATAAAAACGAACTAGTCCTAGGTTTTTCGCTCGATCGGAATCGTTTCGGTGCTAAAATGTTCCTTGGAGTTCGAATATCAATAGTTATTGAAAAAAAGTTGAACTTTCGACTCACGGTCGACATGCCACGCCCAAACGTCTGAAGTGTGCGCAGCCACTAGGGATTTATTGGCTATAACTGCGGACAGGAATGATGTATCAACACGACACTTGGTACTTGTGATGACAGTCATGGCCTGAGGTGGCATGCGTCGTTTCGTCACAGCGCCACCTAGTGGTCAGACGAATCATTTAAACGCTTATAACTTAGGCTGAGTTTAACGTATTTTCATGCGACTTTTTTCTTTGGAGTCCTGAATTGTTGCCGACTCCAACGATACCAAGCATGCCAGGTTTTGCTTTACGGTTGGTTCTGCACAGGAAAATAGCGCTTAAAAAACATGTGCGAATAACTCCGCGAGGGTTATTCTGATCGACTCGAAACGACCATAGGAAGAACATTGTATTACCTTCTGAACAAAAAGTTCTATTGGCGTTATGTTAAAATTTCCATCAGAAATGGCCGAAAATTGCAAAAAACGAAAAATTACCTCAAAATTTTGTGTTTTTACACATAAATGGTTATAACTTCGCAACGAAAAGATATTTTTTCCCCAGATTTGATACGCTGATGTCTGAGCACAGTCTGACGCAATACAAAAAAAAATGGTATGCCTGCACCACTAGTTGGCCTCATAATTGAACAAGACCTTTGACATTGAGCAAGCCCAATGGTCATAAAACTGTTTTTTCACTAAAACAAAGTGTAAAGCCATGATACTAGCTCGATGTAACAAGTCATGACCTGAGATTCCATGCACAAGTTTGTCATAGCGCCACCTAGTGGTAATTTGTTGTTTTCACTTAAAAATACTGTAACCTTACATTTAAAATCATGAGTCATCATGGATTATTCCTTTCATGACTTTGAGTATAATCATTGGTGGATTGCAAGTCACTCCCTAGCAACCAATGAGCATACCCTAGCAACCATTTAGCAAGAGCTGTATCTCTGTATCAGAACATCGTAGAGACATGGGGTTCAGTTCTTTTGACTCATTAACACTATTTTAACATTTTGTGACCCGAGTTTTGCCAATGCAAGCACCACAAACATTTCTTTCAGTGTTCCATTTGTCAATGTTCCGTGAGAAGAGAGGGAGACATTTCACTAAATAATAGCACTTTTTTGCTGATAACTTTGAACACGTGTGTCTGGTATCTTATTTTTCATCATTTATTATTTATTCATCATCTACACAGCCATGCCCTTAAAGGTCTTAATGTCCCAAATCGCTTGAACCCCGGTAATCGCTGCTTGCAGCTATATTTCTATTTATTATTTTTCTTCTGCCGTAAAACGGAACGTGCAGACCAAACCGTAAGGCCTAGAGACTTGAGACTTGGCCAAATGGTAGGTCTCATTCGTGCGCGAAGTTGACAGAGTGTCACCACAATCGGCCTATGGGGGGCGCTATAGCGATGGCAAACGCGTTGATGCTCATAACTTCCACAATTCTTGTCCTAATGTCAAGTGTCTTATATCACTGGATTCCTTGCGTCAAGACGAACAAAATGTATATCTCCGATTTCATTTCCGTCATTAACAATTTTCCGCTATTTTCGATTTTGTCGAAAAAAATAAAAATGAACTAGTCCTAGGTTTTTTGTCCGATCGGAACCGTTCCAGTGCTGTAATATTCCTTGGAGTGTGAATATAAAAAGTTATCAAAAAAAGTTGAACTTTATACTCGTCGTCGTCAAGCCACGCCCAAACGCCCCCAATGGGCGGAGCTTCTTGGACTTAAATGACTATAACTTGGGACTGGAAAGAGGTATCGAAACCAAATTTGGTACACATACACAGCGGACTATTCTGGGGTCACGTGAAAAAAATTGCATCGCTTGACCACTAGTTGGCGCTATAACACCACCTCAACTTTGAAGGGCTGTAACCAGAGAAATATGGAACCGATCAACTTAAGATTTGGCACCGGTGCTCCTGGTCTAGGGTGCTATCTATGTCTCAAAGGAATTTCGCGTAGGTCAAAAAACATGGCCGCCATCGGCCAATCAAGAAAAAGCAGCTATTAGGCAGGGTTAACGGAGGCCGATCGAAACGAAACGCGGTGGGCCTGTTTGTCTCTTGGCCATGAAGGTCTGTGCAGAGTAAGAAAAAATTCGGCCTCCGGGGGGCGCTATGACGTTTTTTCAGTGTTTAAGTGATTGTGTATTATGCAGTGTTTCAGATATCAACAAGATCCTCATATCATTTAATAGAGGTACTTAAAATGAACAACATTGCCTCAAGAAGCACTTGTCTCAGTCGAATCGTTTGTGAGATATTCATCATTTTCTTTTAAACCTACTTTTGCGAACTAGTCCTAGGTTTTTTGACCGATCTGAACCAATCCAGTGCTGGAATATTCCTTAGACACTGAATATCAATAATTATCAAAAAAAAGTTGAACTTTGCACTCGTCGTCTCAACACCATGGTCAAAAGTACGAAGAGGCGGGGGCACAAATACTTAAATGGCTATCATTTATGATAGGAATGAGATATCAACACAAAACTTGGTACACATATGTATAGACCTAGGCCGAGGTCACATGCAAAAAATTGCAGAGATTGTCCACTAGGTGGCGCTATAAACTAAGAACAAAGAACGATGACTATAGCATATGTATACGACACATAAATATTTGTCTGACCTACTTGTTATTTTGCACATAACATATGCTTTCAGATTCTTATAATGGTCTATTAGGATAATTACATATCTTAGAAAACATGCCAACCAACAGCCAACCAGCATTTACCATGTACGAGTCAAGCGAAATGGTGTGAGATTACAACTAAACTGATGGGCCTGTTTGTTTTATGTTCTCAAGTCTCTGTGAGGATTTTTAGTTCATCTTTCTGAAAATCTTTGCGTCTAACACAATGTGTGCAAAGTAAACAGATCAGTGGTTCTCAACACACCTGCTTCAAATAATCAGCACAATAGTAGAGATTTCTATGAACTAAACTGATTGTGTCAGATGAGAGAAACATACAAAATGTGCAGAGCAGTGGTCCTCCAGAAACAGAGTAGAGAACCATTGCTCTAGATGTTCATGTTTATATGAAAAAAAATATTTTGTGAACTAATACTTGGTTTTTCACTCAACAACAGTAAAGCCAATGCAGTACAATTTCCTGTAGTCTGTGAGCCATTATAAATGACAAATTTTGATTACCAATTGTAAGTCTTATTCCTTTAGTTGTTTAAGTTTGAATTACAAAAACCATTTTTCAAAACTCATCCTAGGTTTTTCAGACAACAAAAATAAAATCAGTGTAGTAAATTTTTTCTGTCCTCTGTGTGTATAGATTTATCAAGTACAAAATGTAATGAATTTGAATATCTGCTGTTGTATGCATAGATTTCATGTGATGTCACACAGTGGTGTAGGTGCCATTTGTACGATTGAATTGCAGCATGCATGTTTAAAGGAAATCATAAAGATATGGATTAAAGTTTTCCATTATCCCCAAAACTCTGAGCATAATCAGAAATGAATTGCTGCTATCAAGATGATATACAGTCTTGTTCAAAATAATAGCAGTACAATGTGACTAACCAGAATAATCAAGGTTTTTAGTATATTTTTTATTGTTACGTGGCAAACAAGTTACCAGTAGGTTCAGTAGATTCTCAGAAAACAAACAAGACCCAGCATTCATGATATGCACACTCTTAAGGCTGTGCAATTGGGCAATTAGTTGAAAGGGGTGTGTTCAAAAAAATAGCAGTGTCTACCTTTGACTGTACAAACTCAAAACTATTTTGTACAAACATTTTTTTTTCCTGTGAATCACTAAACTAATATTTAGTTGTATGACCACAGTTTTTTAAAACTGCTTGACATCTGTGTGGCATGGAGTCAACCAACTTGTGGCACCTCTCAGCTGTTATTCCACTCCATGATTCTTTAACAACATTCCACAATTCATTCACATTTCTTGGTTTTGCTTCAGAAACAGCATTTTTGATATCACCCCACAAGTTCTCAATTGGATTAAGGTCTGGAGATTGGGCTGGCCACTCCATAACATAAATTTTGTTGGTTTGGAACCAAGACTTTGCCCATTTACTAGTGTGTTTTGGGTCATTGTCTTGTTGAAACAACCATTTCAAGGGCATGTCCTCTTTAGCATAGGGCAACATGACCTCTTCAAGTATTTTAACATATGCAAACTGATCCATGATCCCTGGTATGCGATAAATAGGCCCAACACCATAGTAGGAGAAACATGCCCATATCATGATGCTTGCACCTCCATGCTTCACTGTCTTCACTGTGTACTGTGGCTTGAATTCAGAGTTTGGGGGTCGTCTCACAAACTGCCTGTGGCCCTTGGACCCAAAAAGAACAATTTTACTCTCATCAGTCCACAAAATGTTCCTCCATTTGTCTTTAGGCCAGTTGATGTGTTCCTTGGCAAATTGTAACCTCTTCTGCACATGCCTTTTTTTAACAGAGGGACTTTGCGGGGGATCCTTGAAAATAGATTAGCTTCACACAGACGTCTTCTAACTGTCACAGTACTTACAGGTAACTCCAGACTGTCTTTGATCATCCTGGAGGTGATCATTGGCTGAGCCTTTGTCATTCTGGTTATTCTTCTATCCATTTTGATGGTTGTCTTCCGTTTTCTTCCACGTCTCTCTGGTTTTGCTCTCCATTTTAAGGCATTGGAGATAATTTTAGCTGAACAGCCTATCATTTTTTGCACCTCTTTATAGGTTTTCCCCTCTCCAATCAACTTTTTAATCAAAGTACGCTGTTCTTCTGAACAATGTCTTGAACGACCCATTTTCCTCAGCTTTCAAATGCATGTTCAACAAGTGTTGGCTTCATCCTTAAATAGGGGCCACCTGATTCACACCTGTTTCTTCACAAAATTGATGACCTCAGTGATTGAATACCACACTGCTATTTTTTTGAACACACCCCTTTCAACTAATTCAACTAATTGCCCAATTGCACAGCCTTAAGAGCGTGCATATCATGAATGCTGGGTCTCATTTGTTTTCTGAGAATCTACTGAACCTACTGGTAACTTGTTTGCCACGTAGCAATAAAAAATAAACTAAAAACCTTGATTATTCTGGTTAGTCACATTGTACTGCTATTATTTTGAACAAGACTGTATGTCTGGCTGTATTTACATCAGTAGCATTAGGATTCTAGTCTACCTTCCATGACATAAACGTGTCATGACATGATGTATAATACAAAGTAGTTACATTTTTATACGTTCTTTTTAAAATATTGCAGCCCAAAACTTCACGTAATAATGCATTTGGATATTATTCACACAAATGACCTGCCAGAACCCAACTAAATGGCTGCACTTTATGAAAGTGACCACAGACAAATGCTCACCAGCAAATATGCTGCAAGTCTACTAAATGACATGACATTTGTTATTGACAGAATTTGATATTGAAAACATAGTTGGATCAGTTATGTATTGGCCCAGCCTATAATCACATACCAATGATTGCAGAGCTATACCACTATTTGACAATTTAACATGACAGAGCCTGAAAATGTTTTTATTAAAATATGTAACATTGCTTTATTGTTTCCAAATCCAAAATGTGTTCACAGGTTTCATCAATGGATACATGATTTATGAAGTCCCTATTATTATGTTAAAATAACATTTCATCAATCATTCTGTTGGTATCCGTTTTAACAGTCATGTGACAATCGGACAAGGGTTAAACATTTAAATAGGTTGATGGAATCTTCAAGGACACCAAGCATATGGAGATTGGTCATTTATTTCAAAGTATTATTTCCTAACCCTGCCATTTCTGCTTCTGTGTGTGTGTTAGCTTATTCTTCACCATTGCTGTGTTATAGGTTAGCCCTGTGAGACGTATATCTCTATATCAGAACATCGTAGAGAACTTGTGGTGGGCTGTTTTGTCTCTTGTTAACAATTTTTGAAACCTTTTGTGTGGCAAATCTTGCCATGGCATGCACCACATCATATTCTCTACAGAAAATTGGTAACATGTTAGTATTCCAGATTCTAAGTAGCAGAAAATCTACACAGGCATGCCCTTAAAGGGGTCATATTATGAGATTTTATTAAGATGTAAAATAAATTGTTTGTGTCCCCAGAGTGTGTATGTGAAGTGTTACCTCAAAATACTCCACAGACCATTTATGATTGCATGTTAAAATTGACACTTTGTAAGCCGGAGCAAAAGTGTGCCGTTTTTGGCTGTTTCCTTTAAAATGCAAATGAGTGGATGAAATGCAAACACTAATCACAATGATGGTGGTTTGTTGTAATTGAATCTCAATTGTGAGGTCAATTATTTTTTTCCCTTCTTTCTCTCTGCACTAAATGGCAGTGCTGTGGTTGGATAGTGCAGATAAAGGGGGCAGTATTATTGTAATTCGCTTTGCTACCTACCTCACAAAACAGGTCAAATTTGAACTACGTAAATTTTCACATGCTTACAGAGAATGGTTTTCCCAAAGAAAGTTACTGGGTTGATCTGTTTTACGTTGTCTAGGTTGATAGAAGAACTGGGGAGCCAATTATAGCACTTCCACATGGAAAAGTGAGATTTTCACGCTATGACCCCTTTAAGGTCCCAGATCGCTTGAACCCCGCTAATCGCTGCTTGCAGCTATATTTATTAGGGGTTCAAGCCCGTAGGGCTGAAACCCTATTGTAATTGTTAAGATTTTTATTATTAATTATTATTATTTTGCCGTAAAACGGAACGTGCAGACCAAACCGTAAGGCCTAGAGACTTGAAACTTGGCCAAATGGTAGGACCCAATTTGGGGAGAGGTTGATAGAGTATCAACCCGATTGGCCTATAGGTGGCGCTATAGCAATAACAAACGCGTTGATGATCATAACTCCCACAAATCTTGTCCAAATGTCAAGTGTCTTATATCACTGGAATCCTTGCGTCAAGACGAACAAAACGTTAATTTTTTTTCGCTATTTTCGATTTTGTCGAAAAAAAGAAAAACGAACTAGTCCTAGGTTTTTTGTCCGATCGGAACCGTTCCAGTGCTGTAATATTCCTTGGAGTGTGAATATCAAAAGTTATCAAAAAAAAATTGAACTTTCGACTCACCGTCGTAAAGCCACGCCCAAACGCCCCCAATGGGCGGAGCCTCTTGGACTTAAATGGCTATAACTTGGGATTGGAAAGAGGTATCGACACCAAATTTGGTACACATATACAGGGGACGATTCTGGTGTCACGTGCAAAAAATTGCGCCGCTTGACCACTAGTTGGCGCTATAACACCACCTCAACTTTGAAGGTCTGTAACTATAGAAATATGCGACCGATCAACTTGACCTTTGGCACCGGTGCTCCTGGTCTAGGGTACTATCTATGTCTAAAAGGAATTTCGCGTAGCTCAAAAAACATGGCCGCCATCGGCCAATCAAGAAAAAGCAGCTATTAGACAGGGTTAACGGAGGCCGATCAAAACGAAACGTGTTGGGCCTGTTTGTCTCTTGGCCATGAAGGTCTGTGCAGAGTAAGAAAAAATTCGGCCTCCGGGAGGCGCTATCACGTTTTTTCAGTGTTTAAGTGATTGTGTATTATGCAGTGTTTCAGATATCAACAAGATCTTTATATCATTTAATAGAGGTACTTATAATGAACAACTTTTTCTCAAGAAGCATTTGTCTCAGTCGAATCGTTTGTTAGATATTCATCATTTTCTTATAAACCTACTTTTGCGAACTAGTCCTAGGTTTTTTGACCGATCTGAACCAATCCAGTGCTGGAATATTCCTTAGACACTGAATATCAATAATTATCAAAAAAAAGTTGAACTTTGCACTCGTCGTTGCAATACCACGGTCAAAAGTACGAAGAAGCGGTGCCACAAATAATTAAATGGCTATCATTTACGATAGGAATCAGATATCAACACGAAATTTGGTACACATATGTATAGACCTAGGCCAAGGTCACATGCAAAAAATTTCAGAGATTGTCCACTAGGTGGCGCTATAACCTAAGAACAAAGAACGATGAATATAGCATATGTATACGACACATAAATATTTGTCTGACCTACTTTTTATTTTGCACTTAAAATCTGCTTTCAGATTCTTATAAGGGTCTATTAGGATAATTACATATCTTAGAAAACATGAGACCAACAGCCAGCCAGCATTAACCATGTACGAGTCCAGTGTAATGGTGTGCGATTACAACTAAACTGATGGGCCTGTTTGTCTTATGTTCTCAAGTGTCTGTGAGAATTTTTGGCTCATCATTCCGGAAATATTTGCATCTAGAACAACGGGTGTTACGTTAACTGTCCCCTAGATCAGTGGTTCTCAAAATTATTCCTGGAGGCCCACTGCTCTGCACATATACAAAAGTCTTCTATTTTAAACAAATCTACTTTAATCATCAGTAGAGATTTGTATGAACTGAACTGATTGTGTCAGATGAGAGAATCATACAAAATTTGCCGAGCATTGGGTCTCGAGAAACCACTGCGTTTCAGTGAGTTGAAAGTACTTCTCTAGATGTTTATGTTTATATGAAAAACTATTTTGTGAATTTACTGTACTATATCTATTTTATTTTATAATCAAATCATCAAAATGTATTAAAACTAATTAAAATCTAATTATCTCCACTTCTGTTTTCAAATTAAAATATGAAAAATGTATATATATATATATTAATTTTAGAAACTCATTACTATAATATTACAATCAAATAGTTTAAATTAAAACTTGTTTAAAGGTTGAAATGCAGATTAGTATGGTTTACATCTAGGCAAATATTCATTTCTACATTCATTTCTGTTCTTATAAAAAAGTTATTAATTTTTTTTCTACAACCCCAAAGCAGAAAAAGTTGGGACACTGTAGAAATTGTGAGTAAAAAATGAATGGAATAATTTACAAATCTCATAAACTTATATTTTATTCACAGTAGAATATAGATAACATATCAAATGTTGAAAGGAAGATATTTTGAAATGTCATGCCAAATATTGGCTCATTTTGGATATCATGAGAGCTACACATTCCAAAAAAAGTTGGGACAGGTAGCAATAAGAGGCCAGAAAATTTAAATGTACATATAAGGAACAGTTGAAGGACCAATTTGCAACTTATTAGGTCAATTGGCAACATGATTGGGTATAAAAAGAGCCTCTCAGAGTGGCAGTGTTTCTCAGAAGTCAAGATGGGCAGAGAATCACGAATTCCCCCAATGCTGCAGCAAAAAATAGTTTTCTGAGTTTCTCAGAGAAAAATTGCAAAGAGATTGAAGTTATCATCATCTACAGTGCATAATATCATCCAAAGATTCAGAGAATCTGGAGCAATCTCTGTGCGTAAGGGTCAAGGCTGGAAAACCATACTGGATACCTGTGATCTTCGGGCCCTTAGACGGCACTGCATCACATACAGGAATGCTACTGTAATGGAAATCATAACATGGGCTCAGGAATACTTCCAGAAAACATTGTCAGTGAACACAATCCACCGTGTCATTCGCTGTTGCCAGCTAAAACTCTGTAGGTCAAAAAAGAAGCCATATCTAAACATGATCCAGAAGTGCAGGCGTTTTCCCTGGGCGAGGCTCATTTAAAATGGACTTTGGCAAAGTGGAAAACTGTTCTGTGGTCCAACAAATCAAAATTTGAAGTTCTTTTTGAAAAACTGGGATGCCATTTCATCCGGACTAAAGAGGACAATGACAACCCAAGTTGTTATTAGCGCTCATTTCAGAAACCTCCATCACTGATGGTTTTGGGTGGCATGAATACATGTGGCATGGGCAGCTTACACATCTGGAAAGGCACCATCAATGCTGAAAGGTTTATCCAAGTTCTAGATACATATGATCCCATTCAGACGTCGTCTCTTTCAGGGAAGACCTTGCATTTTCCAACATGACAATGCCAGACATCATACTGCATCAATTACAACATCAAGACTGCATAGAAGAAGGATTTGAGTACTGAAATGGCCAGCCTGCAGTCCAGATCTTTCACCCATAGAAAACATTTGGTGCATCATAAAGAGGAAGATGCGACAAAGAAGACTTAAGACAGTTGAGCAACTAGAAGTCTGTATTGGACAAGAATAGGACAACATTCCCATTCCTAAACATTGGTCCTCCTCCAGCTGTTCCTTTATATGCACATTTAACTTTTCTGGCCTCTTATTGCTACCTGTCCCAACTTTTTTTGGAATGTGTAGCTCTCATGAAATCCAAAATGAGCCAATATTTGGCATGACATTTCAAAATATCTTACTTTCAACATTTGATATGTTATCTATATTCTATTGTGAATAAAATATAAGTTTATGAGATTTGTAAATTATTCCATTCCTTTTTTACTCACAATTTCTACAGTGTCCCAACTTTTTCTGTTTTGGGGTTGTATAATATTTACTCTATTAATACATAACTGAGTATTATGTAAGGAGTTACAATCATAAGATGTATAACATTGAAAGAGTTGAATAAGTCCACTAGGTATGGCATCAAATACAACTGCAAATTCTTTAGCAGTTACTGGAATCTTATAGTGATTGAGGAATTCACAATAATTAAAGAGGTGACCATCATCTTTAAATAACTGCCTCACTAATATTATATTATTATCATACCAATTTCTATAAAATAAGGATCTGTTTCTTCTATAGAATATTCTTGTTATTCCAAATAACAGATCTATGTGGAGAAAAGTTATGTTTATATATGAGCATCCAAGAAAAACAAACCTGTTTATGGAAACCTGACAGTTTTATGGGAAACTTGTTTATATCAAAATTGTATCACAAAAAAAATTCCAAACCACCCAATTTCTTAAAAATCATTTCTGGTATGATGTTCCATAAACTACCTTTGCAACTTCAGTAACTTTTTATCCACTTATTTTTAAAAACACAGTTAGCAGTATTAAAATCTAGTAAAAAAAAATGTATCCTCCTTTCTCAACTGGATTGCATAGAATTGACTTTTTAATGTAGTGCTTCACTGCTCGGTCTGTCGTTCATACGTGGATTACTCAGTTAGCTGGATTTCATTGTTGACGATTTAGCTTCATGTTGAATTATTTGTTTCTTCGAAGGTCATCCTAGAGTTGTTGTTATAGTAACATGTCCGTAAGGTTAAAACTGCTCTGGATTCAAATTCAACTTGTTATAAAAAATGATACATTTAATATTTTAGTAATGTTATTTAAAAAACTATATAATATAAAAAACATAATTAAGACTGTGTTTTAAGGACTAGTCTGAAGAATTAGTAGTTAGTTAGGGCTAATCAGTCTTACTATTTGGATTTAAATATAATTTAAATAATTTAAATATTTTTTCACGTGATAATTAAAACAGTTGTGTTAAATCGTGAAGATAAAAATGTATGACTAACTTTGAATAGTAGTCTTAGAGATTAATGTTACTGACCATTGGTTTAAGTGTAGTTCCAGACTAAAATTTAGGCTTAAGTTTTAGTTGTCTTACTTGAAAATAGCTTACACTGGCCTACCTTTAAATATATCTGGGCCATAGTTTTGTCTTAAGATGTACACCAGTAATGTTTTTTATAAGGTTTGTTTGTAAAAAGTACATAAATATTTTTACATAACTAATGGCTAGTCATGCATCAATCTAAACCTGTGGGAAATGTTGTGGCAAAAAGTCTTAGCTTGAATCTTCATAAGAAAAATACTCAGGAGACAAAGGTTCCAGGTGCCAAACAAAAATTACTTTATTCGCTCAAGCCAACAAAGTGAGACAATCAATACCCCTCAAAGAGGTGCTCAAAGATCATCTGCCCTCCCAACATCTGACTCCATTTTTATACAGTAAGATCAAACACTTCTTATCTGAGATGACGTATATTCTTCTCATTGGTCTCGGTCTGCCACAATAAATTTTATTTGTTTGATGTAGCAAAAGTGCAGATTCATCCTGCCTCATATCTAAAATGATATATTCTGCTTATTGGTTTTCATGGCCTTGGCCTAGCTTGCACAGATACCTTATTGTTAATGTAGCGAAGTACAGCTGGACGAATTCTCTAATCTAAAATGACGTACTCTTGTTTATCAGTTGTTTCGACCTTGCTTCTCAAGATAATCGTGGCGAGAACAATCAGGGTATAGTCGCAGGATCGCACCTGGACTCTTTTAATTGGGAAACGAAAGTTAACTGAGAAAACGAAAGTTTAACTGGGTGTCTTATAGCCTTGTGTAGAAACAACAGGCCTTAGGCCTAATATAATATTAATACAGCATATGATCAGTAATTTACCCAACAAAAACTACTATATAAACAACCCAATAAAGTTATAAAGCTTCAAATGTTGTCTTAGAATTTTTCAAATCCTAAAGGTATGAAAAAATTGCTGTAAATATGTGGATCCTTAAAGAACAATAATAGGCCAACATTAGAAATAATAACTAATAGTCATACATAAAGAGAATATATATTTGGTTATCAGTAGCTTTAGTATTCTAATCTACTTTCCAGAACATAAACATGTCATGATGTATCTTATAAAGTTTTTAATAATTGTTTATAGAATTATTGCAATGAAATTGTAATGTTATGATACAATTGGTTATTTTAAATGTAAATGATTTGCTGAAAACTTACTCTAGCACAGCACATGTGTGAACACTAATAAGTGCTTAATAGCAAATCTGACTGACATTTACTTAATGACATCATTTGTTATTAACTCCATTTGATATAAACAACACATCTGTATCAGTTATGTATGGACATAGCCAGCGGTTAAATATAAAACAATGTAGAGCTTTAGTACTACTTTTAGGCCTACTATAATATGACAGAGGCGGTCATCTGAGATACTTGTATGTTTGCACATAATATCTATGTCAAAGAATATATATGTTCTATAAGAACAATTACTTTTGTTAAAAAAATGTCTAAAAGATTTAAACAAGCAAACATTTAGTAAGACCTACAGAATAGATCTCTATGAACTAAAATGGCTGTTTCAGATGAGAGAAACATACAAAATGTGCAGAGCATGTTTGTGTATATGTTCCTTTTGTCCATAAAAATATATACGGTTTAATAACTTGCATGCCTCACTTTATTTACCTAATTAAAACAGAAAGCCTTCATGGTACTCGATTAAAGGACATGAACATGAATCTACTAAATGAAATGATATTTGTTATTGACACGATTTAATAACACCATCCACCATTCAGATAACGTATCTGGTTGTTTTATTAAATTGTTTCAGTTCTTACACTCAACAACAGTAAAGCCAGTGCAGTACAATTTTGTCTACACTGTATAAATTATATATATATATATATATATATCAAATACAAAAACAACTTTGCAAAAGTATAGCTATCACACAGTCATTTTGAAAATGGCCATGACGAACGGCCCCTAAAGCTTATGACAAAGCATACAATGTATTATTGAGATCAGGCAATATACTCAAATTTCTTATTGTGGATTTTAGGTGCAATTTTCCGTTATGTCCACTAGATGGCAGAAGAGGATCAATCACAGGCTGACATTTGAACTCTCAGAAAACACAGATGATGATTACTCTTTAACTAATTCTACTATTAATAGAAATCTGTTCACATTTAAAGGTGCAGTGTGTAATTTTTAGAAGGATCTCTAGACAGAAATGCAAAATGATATACAAAACTATATTATCAGGGGTGTATAAAGACCTTTCATAATGAACCGGTATGTGTTTATTACCTTAGAACGAGACCTTTTAATCTACATACACCAAGGTCCCCTTACATGGAAGTCAATATTTTGTGGCGCCATTTTTCTACAGAAGCCCCTAACGGACAAATGTTTTACTAAGTTGTCTCCGACGATGACATGTTTGTCTGGTGGCGGCTACCGTAGCTTCTCTATGTGTTTCAAAAGCGAGGGGTGAGTAGTGGACTAAGCCATTGGTTGCAATTTGTGACCTCACCACTAGATGCCACTAAAATGTACACACTGCACCTTTAACTTCATGATTTTACTGTTATACTATTAAAATCAAATTTAGTGAAAGACTACCACTTCAATTGTTCTGAGTTGTCAGTTTTATCACTCATGTCACTTTATGATAGCTGTGAAACGTGAACATATTTTTGGAGGCACTTACACGACATTTGCTGTAAGAATTATATTTTTATGTTTTTTATAAAAAAAAACTACATACAAAATGAGTGTGTAATCATGTCAATATTAAGTCTTGTTCTTTAACAGTCTTGTTTCTCCTTTCTCAGGTAAACGTGTGTGTGTACAATATACAATGCAGAATATCTATATGGCCATGTCCTTAAACGTCTTGTGATCCCAAATAGCTTGAACCCCGCTAATCGCTGCTTGCAGCTATATTTAGGGGTTCAAGCCCGTAGGGCTGAAACCCTATTGTATTTGTATGGATTTTTATTATTATTTTTATTATTTTTCTTCTGCCGTAAAACGGAACGTGCAGACCAAACCGTAAGGCCTAGAGACTTGAGACTTGGCCAAATGGTAGGTCTCATTCGTGCGCGAAGTTGACAGAGTGTCACCCCAATCGGCCTATGGGGGGCGCTATAGCGATGGCAAACGCGTTGATGCTCATAACTTCCACAATTCTTGTCCTAATGTCAAGTGTCTTATATCCCTGGATTCCTTGCGTCCAGACGAACAAAATGTATATCTCCGATTTCATTTCCGTCATTAAAAATTTTCCGCTATTTTCGATTTTGTCGAAAAAAATAAAAATGAACTAGTCCTAGGTTTTTTGTCCGATCGGAACCGTTCCAGTGCTGTAATATTCCTTGGAGTGTGAATATAAAAAGTTATCAAAAAAAAGTTGAACTTTATACTCGTCGTCGTCAAGCCACGCCCAAACGCCCCCAATGGGCGGAGCTTCTTGGACTTAAATGACTATAACTTGGGACTGGAAAGAGGTATCGAAACCAAATTTGGTACACATATACAGCGGACTATTCTGGGGTCACGTGAAAAAAATTGCATCGCTTGACCACTAGTTGGCGCTATAACACCACCTCAACTTTGAAGGGCTGTAACCAGAGAAATATGGAACCGATCAACTTAAGATTTGGCACCGGTGCTCCTGGTCTAGGGTACTATCTATGTCTAAAAGGAATTTCGCGTAGCTAAAAGAACATGGCCGCCATCGGCCAATCAAGAAAAATCAGCTATTAGACAGGGTTAACAGAGGCCGATCAAAACGAAACGCGTTGGGCCTGTTTGTCTCTTGGCCATGAAGGTCTGTGCAGAGTATGAAAAAATTCGGCCTCCGGCAGGCGCTATCGCGTTTTTTCAGTGTTTAAGTGATTGTGTATTATGCAGTGTTTCAGATATCAACAAGATCTTCATATCATTTAATAGAGGTACTTATAATGAACAACTTTCCCTCAAGAAGCATTTGTCTCAGTCGAATCGTTTGTTAGATATTCATCATTTTCTTTTAAACCTACTTTTGCGAACTAGTCCTAGGTTTTTTGACCAATCTGAACCAATCCAGTGCTGGAATATTCCTTAGACACTGAATATCAATAATTATCAAAAAAAGTTGAACTTTGCACTTTTCGTCGCAACACCACGGTTAAAAGTACGAACAGGCGGTGCAACAAATACTTAAATGGCTATCATTTATGATAAGAATCAGATATCAACACGAAACTTGGTACACATATGTATAGACCTAGGCCGAGGTCACATGCAAAAAATTGCAGAGATTGTCCACTAGGTGGCGCTATAACCTAAGAACAAAAACGATGACTATAGCATATGTATACGACACATAAATATTTGTCTGACCTACTTGTTATTTTGCACTTAACATCTGCTTTCAGATTCTTATAAGGGTCTATTAGGATAATTACATATCTTAGAAAACATGAGACTAACAGCCAGCCAGCATTAACCATGTACGAGTCCAGTGTAATGGTGTGTGATTACAACTAAACTGATGGGCCTGTTTGTCTTATGTTCTCAAGTGTCTGTGAGGATTTTTGGCTCATCATTCCGGAAATATTTGCATCTAGAACAACGGGTGTTACGTTAACTGTCCCCTAGATCAGTGGTTCTCAATGTTATTCCTTTGTATATTGTTGTATGTGAGTATTAAGTCTTATTGTCCAACATTGCGATTTCTGCTTGCTTTTATAAATGTGTGTGTGTGTGTGTGTGTGTGTGTGTGTGTGTTTTAGGCCATATACACATGCTGGTTGTATCAGGGCTACAACAACTTAGGATGCCCAAAAAGAGGGCTAAACAATTAGCAACGTACTGTGCCTTGTCTGCCACCATATATGGTAAAGTCGATGCCATTTATATTCATAGCAACTGCAAAAAATGGCAGAGATTGTCCACTAGGTGGTGCTATAACATGAGAACAATGAACAATGTCTATAGCATATGTATATGATATATAATATTGGTCTGACGTAATTGTTATTTGCATATAAAATCTACTTTCAGGTTCATCTTTCTGACAAATGTGTGTGAAGTAAAAGTTCTCTAGATCAGTGGTTCTCAACACACCTGCTTCAAATAATTAGCACAATAGTAGAGATCTCTATGAACTAAACTGATTATGTCAGATGAGAGAAACATTCAAAATGTGCAGAGCAGTGGTCCACTAGAAATGGAGTAGAGAAACACTGCTCTAGATGTTTATGTTTATATGAAAAAACTATTTTGTTAACTAATACTTGGTTTTTCACTCAACAACAGTAAAGACAATGCAGTACAATTTCCTGTAGTCTGTGAGACAATATAAATGCCAAATTGTGATCACCAATTGTAAGTCTTATTCCTTTAGTTGTTTAAGTTTGAATTACAAAAACAACTTTTCAAAATTACTCCTAGGGTTTTCAGTCAACAACAATAAAATCAGTATAGTACATTTTTTCTGTCCTTTGTGTGTAAAGATATATCAAATACAAAATGTAATGAATTTGAATACCTGCTGTTGTATGCAAAGATTTCATGTGATGTCACACAGTGGTGTAGGTGTCATTTGTACGACTGAATTGCAGCACGCATGTTTATAGGAAATCATAAAGATATGGATTAAAGTTTTCCATTTTACCCAAAACTCTGAGCATCATCAGAAATGAATTGCTGCTATCAAGAGGATATATGTCTGGCTGTATTTACATCAGTAGCATTAGTATTCTATTCTACCTTCCATGACATAAACGTGTCCTGACATGATGTATAATATAGTTACATTTTTATACGTTCTTTTTAAAATATTGCACCCAAAACTTCATGTAATTATGCAATTGGTTATTATTCACATACATGACCTGCTAGAACCCAACTAAATAGTTGCACTTTATGAAAGTGAACACAGTCAAATGCTCACCAGCAAATATGCTGCAAATCTTCTAAATGACATGACATTTGTTATTGACACAATTTGATATTGAAAACATATCTGGATAAGTTATTTATGATGCAATTATAGCACTTACACATGGAAAAAGTCAGATTTTCACGCTATGACCCCTTTAAGGTCCCAGATCGCTTGAACCCCGCTAATCGCTGCTTGCAGCTATATTTAGGGGTTCAAGCCCGAAGGGCTGAAACCCTATTGTATTTGTACTGATTTTTATTCTTTTTATTATTTTTCTTCTGCCGTGAAACGGATCGTGCAGACCAAACCGTAAGGCCTAGAGACTTGAGACTTGCCCAAATGATAGGTCTCATTCGTGCACGAAGTTGACAGAGCATGAACCCAATCGGCCTATGGGGGGCGCTACAGCGATGGCAAACGCGTTTAGGCTCATACCTCCCACATTTCTTGTCCAAATGTCAAGTGTCTCATATTTCTGGATTCCTTGCATCAAGACGAACAAAATGTATATCTCCGATTTTATTTCCGCCATGAAAAATTTTCCGCTATTTTCGATTTTGTTGAAAAAAATAAAAACGAACTAGTCCTTGGTTTTTCGCCCGATCGGAATCATTCCAGTGCTAAAATGTTCCTTGGAGTTTGAATATCAATAATTATTAAAAAAAAGTTGAACTTTCGACTCACGGTCAACATGCCACGCCCAAACGTCTGAATTGTGGGCAGGCACTAGAACATTATTGGCTATAACTGGGGACAGAGAATGAAGTATCAACACGACACTTGGTACTTGTGATGAGAGTCATGGCCTGAGGTTTCATGCAGCGTTTCGTCACAGCGCCACCTAGTGGTCAGACGAATCAAATAATGCTTATAACTTAGGCTGAGTTTAACGTATTTTCATTCGACTTTTTTCCTTGGAGTCCTGAATTGTTGCCGAGTCCAACGATACCAAGCATGCCAGGTTTTGCTTTACGGTTGGTTCTGCACAGGAAATTAGCGCTTAAAAAACACGTGCGAATAACTCCGCGAGGGTTATTCCGATCGACTCGAAACGACCATAGGAAGAACATTGTATTACCTTCTGAACAAAAAGTTCTATTGGCATTATGTTAAAATTTCCATCAGAAATGGCCGAAAATTGCAAAAAACGAAAAGTTACCTCAAAATTTTGTGTTTT
This sequence comes from Paramisgurnus dabryanus, assembly GCF_030506205.2. Classification (NCBI taxonomy): domain Eukaryota; kingdom Metazoa; phylum Chordata; class Actinopteri; order Cypriniformes; family Cobitidae; genus Paramisgurnus; species Paramisgurnus dabryanus. The sequence continues at coordinate 50,861,601 of NC_133341.1, forward strand.
TTACACATAAATGGTTATAACTCCGCAACAGAATGATATTTTTTCACCAGATTTGATACGCTGATGTCTGAGCACAGTCTGAGCCAATACAAAAAAAATGGTATGCCTGCACCACTAGTTGGCCTCATAATTGAACAAAACCTTTGACATTGAGCAAGCCCAATGGTCATACAACTGTTTTTTCACTAAACTAAAGTGTATAGCCATTATACTAGCTAGATGTAACACAGTCATGACCTGAGATTCCATGCACGACTTTGTCATAGCGCCAACTAGTAGTAATTTGTTATTTTCACTTAAAAATACCGTAACCTTACATTTAAAATCATGAGTCATCATGGATTATTCCTTTCATGACTTTGAGTATAATCATTGGTGGATTGCAAGTCACTCCCTAGCAACCAATGAGAATACCCTAGCAACCATTTAGCAAGAGCTGTATCTCTGTATCAGAACATCGTAGAGACATGGGGTTCAGCTCTTTTGACTCACAAACACTATTTTAACATTTTGTGACCCGAGTTATTTTAACATTTTGTGACCCGAGTTTTGCCAATGCAAGCACCACAAACATTTCCTTCAGTGTTCTATTTGTCAATGTTCCGTGAGAAGAGAGGGAGACATTTCACTGAATGATAGCACTTTTTTGCTGATACTTTGAACACGTGTGTCTGGTATCTTATTTTTCATCATTTATTTTGTACAATGCAGCAAATCTACACAGCCATCCCCTTAAAGGTCTTAATGTCCCAAATCGCTTGAACACCGGTAATCGCTGCTTGCAGCTATATTTATTATTATTTTTATTATTTTTCTTCTGCCGTAAAACGGATCGTGCAGACCAAACCGTAAGGCCTAGAGACTTGAGACTTGGCCAAATGGTAGGTCTCATTCGTGCGCGAAGTTGACAGAGTGTCATCCCAATCGGCCTATGGGGGGCGCTACAGCGATGGCAAACGCGTTGATGCTCATAACTTCCACAATTCTTGTCCAAATGTCAAGTGTCTTATATCCCTGGATTCCTTGCGTCAAGACGAACAAAATGTATATCTCCGATTTCATTTCCGTCATTAAAAATTTTCCGCTATTTTCGATTTTGTCGAAAAAAATAAAAACGAACTAGTCCTAGGTTTTTCGCTCGATCGGAATCGTTTCAATGCTAAAATGTTCCTTGGAGTTCGAATATCAATAATTATTGAAAAAAAGTTGAACTTTCGACTCACGGTCGACATGCCACGCCCAAACGTCTGAAGTGTGCGCAGCCACTAGGGATTTATTGGCTATAACTGCGGACAGGAATGATGTATCAACACGACACTTGGTACTTGTGATGACAGTCATGGCCTGAGGTGGCATGCGTCGTTTCGTCACAGCGCCACCTAGTGGTCAGACGAATCATTTAAACGCTTATAACTTAGGCTGAGTTTAACGTATTTTCATGCGACTTTTTTCTTTGGAGTCCTGAATTGTTGCCGACTCCAACGATACCAAGCATGCCAGGTTTTGCTTTACGGTTGGTTCTGCACAGGAAAATAGCGCTTAAAAAACATGTGCGAATAACTCCGCGAGGGTTATTCTGATCGACTCGAAACGACCATAGGAAGAACATTGTATTACCTTCTGAACAAAAAGTTCTATTGGCGTTATGTTAAAATTTCCATCAGAAATGGCCGAAAATTGCAAAAAACGAAAAATTACCTCAAAATTTTGTGTTTTTACACATAAATGATTATAACTTCGCAACGAAAAGATATTTTTTCCCCAGATTTGATACGCTGATGTCTGAGCACAGTCTGACGCAATACAAAAAAAATGGTATGCCTGCACCACTAGTTGGCCTCATAATTGAACAAAACCTTTGACATTGAGCAAGCCCAATGGTCATAAAACTGTTTTTTCACTAAAACAAAGTGTAAAGCCATGATACTAGCTCAATGTAACAAGTCATGACCTGAGATTCCATGCACAAGTTTGTCATAGCGCCACCTAGTGGTAATTTGTTGTTTTCACTTAAAAATACTGTAACCTTACATTTAAAATCATGAGTCATCATGGATTATTCCTTTCATGACTTTGAGTATAATCATTGGTGGATTGCAAGTCACTCCCTAGCAACCAATGAGCATACCCTAGCAACCATTTAGCAAGAGCTGTATCTCTGTATCAGAACATCGTAGAGACATGGGGTTCAGTTCTTTTGACTCATTAACACTATTTTAACATTTTGTGACCCGAGTTTTGCCAATGCAAGCACCACAAACATTTCTTTCAGTGTTCCATTTGTCAATGTTCCGTGAGAAGAGAGGGAGACATTTCACTAAATAATAGCACTTTTTTGCTGATAACTTTGAACACGTGTGTCTGGTATCTTATTTTTCATCATTTATTATTTAGTCATCATCTACACAGCCATGCCCTTAAAGGTCTTAATGTCCCAAATCGCTTGAACCCCGGTAATCGCTGCTTGCAGCTATATTTATTATTATTAGGGGTTCAAGCCCGAAGGGCTGAAACCCTATTGTATTTGTATGGATTTTTATTATTATTATTATTATTATTATTTTTATTATTTTTCTTCTGCCGTAAAACGGATCGTGCAGACCAAACCGTAAGGCCTAGAGACTTGAGACTTGGCCAAATGGTAGGTCTCATTCGTGCGCGAAGTTGACAGAGTGTCATCCCAATCGGCCTATGGGGGGCGCTACAGCGATGGCAAACGCGTTGATGCTCATAACTTCCACAATTCTTGTCCAAATGTCAAGTGTCTTATATCACTGGATTCCTTGCGTCAAGACGAACAAAATGTATATCTCCGATTTCATTTCCGTCATTAAAAATTTTCCGCTATTTTCAATTTTGTCGAAAAAAATAAAAACGAACTAGTCCTAGGTTTTTCGCTCGATCGGAATCGTGTTGGTGCTAAAATGTTCCTTGGAGTTCGAATATCAATAATTATTGAAAAAAAGTTGAACTTTCGACTCACGGTCGACATGCCACGCCCAAACGTCTGAAGTGTGCGCAGCCACTAGGGATTTTATTGGCTATAACTGCGGACAGGAATGAAGTATCAACACGACACTTGGTACTTGTGATGACAGTCATGGCCTGAGGTGGCATGCGTCGTTTCGTCACAGCGCCACCTAGTGGTCAGACGAATCATTTAAACGCTTATAACTTAGGCTGAGTTTAACGTATTTTCAAGCATACCCTAGCAACCATTTAGCAAGAGCTGTATCTCTGTATCAGAACATCGTAGAGACATGGGGTTCAGCTTTTTTGACTCATTAACAGTATTTTAACATTTTGTGACCCGAGTTTTGCCAATGCAAGCACCACAAACATTTCTTTCATTGTTCCATTTGTCAATGTTCCGTGAGAAGAAAGGGAGACATTTCACTGAATGATAGCACTTTTTTGCTGATAACTTTGAACACGTGTGTCTGGTATCTTATTTTTCATCATTTATTTTGTACAATGCAGCAAATCTACACAGCCATGCCCTTAAAGGTCTTAATGTCCCAAATCGCTTGAACCCCGGTAATCGCTGCTTGCAGCTATATTTATTATTATTATTATTATTATTATTATTATTATTATTATTATTATTATTATTATTTTTATTATTTTTCTTCTGCCGTAAAACGGATCGTGCAGACCAAACCGTAAGGCCTAGAGAATTGAGACTTGGCCAAATGGTAGGTGTCATTCGTGCGCGAAGATGACAGAGTGTCATCCCAATCGGCCTATGGGGGGCGCTACAGCGATGGCAAACGCGTTAATGCTCATAACTTCCACAATTCTTGTCCAAATGTCAAGTGTCTTATATCCCTGGATTCCTTGCGTCAAGACGAACAAAATGTATATCTCCGATTTCATTTCCGTCATTAAAAATTTTCCGCTATTTTCGATTATGTCGAAAAAAATTAAAACGAACTAGTCCTAGGTTTTTCACTCGATCGGAATCGTTTCGGTGCTGAAATGTTCCTTGGAGTTCGAATATCAATAATTATTGAAAAAAAGTTGAACTTTCGACTCACGGTGGACATGCCAGGCCCAAACGTCTGAAGTGTGCGCAGCCACTAGGGATTTATTGGCTATAACTGCGGACAGGAATGAAGTATCAACAAGACACTTGGTACTTGTGATGACAGTCATGGCCTGAGGTGGCATGCGTCGTTTCGTCACAGCGCCACCTAGTGGTCAGACGAATCATTTAAACGCTTATAACTTAGGCTGAGTTTAACGTATTTTCATGCAACTTTTTTCCTTGGAGTCCTGAATTGTTGCCGAGTCCAACGATACCAAGCATGCCAGGTTTTGCTTTACGGTTGGTTCTGCACAGGAAAATAGCGCTTAAAAAACATGCGCGAATAACTCCGCGAGGGTTATTCCGATCGACTCGAAACGACCATAGGAAGAACATTGTATTACCTTCTGAACAAAAAGTTCTATTGGCGTTATGTTAAAATTTCCATCAGAAATGGCCGAAAATTGCAAAAAACGAAAAATTATCTCAAAATGTTGTGTTTTTACACATATATGGTTATAACTCAGCAACGAAATGATATTTTTTCACCAGATTTGATACGCTGATGTCTGAGCACAGTCTGAGGCAATACAAAAAAATGGTATGCCTGCACCACTAGTTGGCCCCATAATTTAACAAAACCTATGACATTGAGCAAACCCAATGGTCATACAACTGTTTTTTCAATAAACTAAAGTGTACAGCCATGATACTAGCTAGATGTAACACAGTCATGACCTGAGATTCCATGCACAAGTTTGTCATAGCGCCACCTTGTGGTAATTTGTTATTTTCACTTAAAAATACTGTAACCTTACATTTAAAATCATGAGTCATCATGGATTATTCCTTTCATGACTTTGAGTATAATCATTGGTGGATTGCAAGTCACTCCCTAGCAACCAATTTGAATACCCTAGCAACCATTTAGCTAGAGCTGTATCTCTGTATCAGAACATCGTAGAGACATGGGGTTCAGCTCTTTGACTCATAAACACTATTTTAACATTTTTTGACCCGAGTTTTGCCAATGCAAGCACCACAAACATTTCCTTCAGTGTTCCATTTGTCAATGTTCAGTGAGAAGAGAGGGAGACATTTCACTGAACGATAGCACTTTTTTGCTGATAACTTTGAACACGTGTGTCTGGTATCTTTTTTTTCATCATTTATTTTGTACAATGCAGCAAATCTACACAGCCATGCCCTTAAAGGTCTTAATGTCCCAAATCGCTTGAACCCCGGTAATCGCTGCTTGCAGCTATATTTATTAGGGGTTCAAGCCCGAAGGGCTGAAACCCTATTGTATTTGTACTGATTTTTATTATTATTATTATTATTATTATTAGGGGTTCAAGCCCGAAGGGCTGAAACCCTATTGTATTTGTACTGATTTTTATTAGGGGTTCAAGCCCGTAGGGCTGAAACCCTATTGTATTTGTATGGATTTTTATTATTCTTTTTATTATTTTTCTTCTGCCGTAAAACGGATCGTGCAGACCAAACCGTAAGGCCTAGAGACTTGAGACTTGGCCAAATGGTAGGTCTCATTCGTGCGCGAAGTTGACAGAGTGTCACCCCAATCGGCCTATGGGGGGCGCTACAGCGATGGCAAACGCGTTGATGCTCATAACTTCCACAATTCTGGTCCAAATGTCAAGTGTCTTATATCCCTGGATTCCTTGCGTCAAGACGAATAAAACGTATATCTCCGATTTCATTTCCGTCATTAAAAATTTTCCGCTATTTTCGATTTTGTCGAAAAAAATAAAAACGAACTAGTCCTAGGTTTTTTGTCCGATCGGAACCGTTCCAGTGCTGTAATATTCCTTGGAGTGTGAATATAAAAAGTTATCAAAAAAAAGTTGAACTTTATGTTCGTCGTCGTCAAGCCACGCCCAGACGCCCCCAATGGGCGGAGCCTCTTTGACTTAAATGGCTATAACTTGGGATTGGAAAGAGGTATCGAAACCAAATTTGGTACACATATACAGCGGGCTATTCTGGGGTGACGTGAAAAAAATTACATTGCTTGACCACTAGTTGGCGCTATAACACTACCTCAACTTTGAAGGGCTGTAACTAGAGAAATATGGGACCGATCAACTTGAGATTTGGCACGGGTACTCTTGGTCTAGGGTACTATCTGTGTGAGAAAGGAATTTCGCGTAGGTCAAAAATACATGGCCGCCATCGGCCAATCAATAAAAAGCAGCTATTAGACAGGGTTAACGGAGCCCGATCGAAACGAAACGCGGTGGGCCTGTTTGTCTCTTGGCCATGAAGGTCTGTGCAGAGTAAGAAAAAATTCGGCCTCCGGGAGGCGCTATCACGTTTTTGCGGTGTTTAAGTGATTCTGTATTATGCAGTGTTTCAGATATCAACAAGATCTTCATATCATTTAATAGAGGTACTTACAATGAATAACTTTTCCTCAAGAAGCACTTGTCTCAGTCGAATCGTTTATTAGATATTCATCATTTTCTTTGAAACCTACTTTTGCGAACTAGTCCTAGGTTTTTTGAGCGATCTGAACCAATCAAGTGCTAGAACATTCCTTAGACACTGAATATCAATAATTATCAAAAAAAAGTTGAACTTTGCACTCCTGGTAGCAACACCACGGTCAAAAGTAAGAAGAGGCGGGGCCACAAATACTACAATGGTTATCATTTATGATAGGAATGAGATATCAACACGAAACTTGGTACACATATGTATAGACCTAGGCTGAGGTCACATGCAAAAAATTCCAGAGATTGTCCACTAGGTGGCGCTATAACCTAAGAACAAAGAACGATGACTATGGCATATGTATACGACACATAAATATTTGTATGACCTACTTGTTATTTTGCACTTAACATCTGCTTTCAGATTCTTATAAGGGTCTATTAGGATAATTACATATCTTAGAAAACATGCCGACCAACAGTCAGCCAGCATTGACCATGTACGAGTCCAGCGTAATGGTGTGCGATTACAACTAAACTGATGGGCCTGTGTGTCTTATGTTCTCAAGTGTCTGTGAGGATTTTTGGCTCATCATTCCGGAAATATTTGCATCTAGAACAACGGGTGTTACGTTAACTGTCCTATTCCTGGAGGCCCACTGATCTGCACATATACAAAAGTCTTCTATTTTAAACAAATCTACTTTAATCATTAGTAGAGATTTGTATGAACTGAACTGATTGTGTCAGATGAGATAATCATACAAAATGTGCCGAGCATTGGGTCTCGAGAAACCACTGCATTTCGCTGAGTTGAAAGTACTGCTCTATGTTTATATGAAAAACAATTTTGTGAATTTGCTGTACTATCTGGGCAAATATCAATATGAAACATAAGATAAACTTTTGCCGTTGTATTCCTAGATTTGATGTGATGTCACATAGTGTTGTGGGCACCATTTGTAATCTGTATTCGTTATTTCATTTGTAGCTGCTGTTATGTTCCTTTTGTTCATGGGTTTGCATCTGTATAAAAATTATTATAAGATTCAATGATTTGCAGTCATTTACCTCAAAGACTTGAGGTAATCAATTCAAGCATTTTGAAATATGACATTTTCAAAATGGACCAGACTAAGTATATATAACTAATTAACTAGTAATGTGAAGCTTATGACAAAATATTAATAGTTTTATTAAGATCAGACAATATATGTCTTTCCAAGACTAGGGCTGGTTGAATAAACATAAAGTAGCCATTCAGTTAAGACTGTGTTTTAAGGACTAGTCTGAAGAACTAGTAGTTAGTTAGGGCTAATCAGTCTTACAATTTAAACCTGTGGAAAACAACCCAATAAAGTTATAAAGCTTCAAATGTTGTCTTAGAATTCTTCAAATCCTAAAGGTATGAAAAAGATTGCTGTAAATATGTGGATCCTTAAAGAACAGGCCAACATTAGAAATAATAACTAATAATCATACATAAAGAGAATATATATTTGGTTATCAGTAGCTTTAGTATTCTAATCTATTTTCCATGACATAAACATGTCATGATGTGTCTTATAAAGTTTTTAATAATTGTTTATATAATTATTGCAATGAAATTGTAATGTTATGATACAAGTGGTTGTTTTAAATGTAAATGATTTACTGAAAACTTACTCTAGCACAGCACATGTGTGAACACAAATTAGTGCTTGATAGCAAATCTGACTGACATCTGCTTAATGACACCATATTTGTTATTAACTCCATTTGATATAAACAACACATCTGGATCAGTTATGTATGGGCATAGCCAGTGGTTAAATATAAAAATATGTACTTTAGTACTAATTTTAGGCCTACTATAATATGACAGAGACTCTGTCATCTGAAATACTTGTAAGTTTGCACACAATATCTATGTCAAAGAATATATATGTTCTATAAGAACAATTACTTTTGTTAAAAATAGTCTCAAATATTTAAACAAGCAAACAAATGTATGTAATTAAGGTGATGTATTGACATAATGCTTGTGTAGGAATTGACCTTTGCCCTGCTAAAAAACCTTGTTTTGTCTTTGTTGGTCTCTAATGGTATGTATTGGTTTTATTGGTTCTATGTATTGGTTTTGTTGGTTCTATGTATTGTTTCTAATAGAATATGGCCCAAAATACACTATAGTGTAGTGGTTTTAATGGTAAAAGCTAATGGTTCCTATTGGTATTTTAACAGAAACAATTACAATTTTCTGTAATGGTTTTATTGTTTTTTTCAGCAGGGTGGTTTCTTTCTGAATAGAAATATGAAAACTAAGAAGTAGAAATCTTACTCTAGACTGACTTTACATGTTTTATCATCTGACTTTTATAACCTATCTTATATTTGTTTTATTTTATAATCAAATCATCAAAATGTATTAAAACTGTTTTTAAAAAAACAACAATAGTATTAAATGACAAATGTGTCTATTAACTTGAAATAAAATCTAATTATCTCCACTTCTGATATCAAATTAAAATATGAATAATTTCTATATATATATATATTAATTTTACAAACTCACTACTATAATATTAAAATCAAATAGTTTAAATTAAAACTTGTTTAAAGGTTGAACTGCAGATTAGAGTTAAACCAACATTAAAATCCAAACTTTGACATTTTATCCACTAGATGGCAGTAGAGGATTAATAATTGGGTAGTTGTTAAAAGCTTTTTTTATTATTCATTTCAAGATCAAAAACATTGCATACATACAAGAGGTTTATAATGTGCTTATTTAACATTCAACATAACAATGGATCAAAAAAATAATAAATAAATTAACAACAACATGGGGATATTCTACAATAATTCAATAAAAGAAAAGGTTTAAAAAATGTTATATATTTGCTTTGCTTTTTTATTTTTTAGACTTTTAATAGTTTCAAAATAATTTCTTAATTCCGTTCTAAATAAAATGCTATTGGGTTTATTATTTGCCCATTTTTGTTTATGGATGTGAAATTTTCCATATATAATCAATAAGTTGATTAACAAGTCTTTCTCCACACAGTTACTTTTATAATACAAAAATATATCCTTACCCGCCAACTGAATTAATATTTTGTGAGTTTAAATATCAAGTATTCCACATCAATCCAAAAAGATTAAGTAAATATACATGGATAAAAAAATATTTTATGGATTCTACTTCCAAATTGCAAAAAATGCAAGTAAATTCTATATCTCTTTAGAATCTAAAGACTACTTGTTTCACTGGATAAATTAAATGAACCAATTTATAAGTAATTTCTCTAACCTTATTCATGAGACAGTATTTATGTGATAAACTACAAACCTCTTTCCATACACGTTGACTATATAAGGAGTTCCAGTATGGTTTACATCTAGGCAAATATTCATTTCTACATAGTGTTCTTATAAAAAAGTTATTAATTTTTTTTTCTGGAATATTTACTTCTTTGATACATAACTGAGTATTATGTAAGGAGTTACAATCATAAGATGTATAACCTTGAAATAGTTGAATAAGTCCACTAGGTATGGCATCAAATACAACTGCAAATTCCTTAGCAGTTACTGGAATCTTATAGTGATTGAGGAATTCACAATTATTAAATAGGTGACCATCATCTTTAAATAACTGCCTCACTAATATTATTTTATTATCATACCAATTTCTATAAAATAAGGATTTGTTTTTGTATAGAATATTCTTGTTATTCCAAATAACAGATCTATGTGGAGAAAAGTTTATATCAAAATTGTATCGCAAAAAAATTCCAAACCACCCAATTTCTTAAAAATCATTTCTGGTATGATGTTCCATATACTACCTTTGCAACTTCAGTAACTTTTTATCCACTTATTTAAAAAAAACACAGTTAGCAGTATTAAAATCTAGTACATTTTAAACTCCTTCCTCAACTGGATTGCATAGAATTGACTTTTTAATGTAGTGCGGTCTGTTCTTCCATATGAAATTAAACAAAATAATATCCACCTCTTTTATAACTGATTGTGGGACTTCTAAAGCAAGAGCTGTATACACTATAGTTGTTAAAAGCTTTCACTGCTGGGTCCGTTGTTCATACGTAGATTACTCGGTTAGCTGGATTTCATTGTTGACAATTTAGCTTCATGTTGAATTATTTGGTTCTTCGAAGCTCATCCTAGAGTTGTTGTTATAGTAACATGTCTGTTAGGTTAAAACTGCTCAGGATTCAAATTCAACTCGTAATAAAAAATGATACATACTATTTTAGTAATGTTATTTAAAAAACTATATAATATAAAAAATATAATTAAGACTTTAAGGACTAGTCTGAATAACTAGTAGTTAGTTAGGGCTAATCAGTCTTACTATTTGGATTTAAATATAATTTAAATAATTTAAATATTTTTTCACATGATAATTAAAACAGTTATTTTCAATCAAAAAGGTAAAAATGTATTACTAACTTTGAATACTAGTCTTAGAGATTAATGTTAATGACCATTGGTTTAAGTGTAGTTCCAGACTAAAATTTAGGCTTAAGTTTTAGTTGTCTTACTTGAAAATAGCTTACACTGGCCTACCTTTAAATATATCAGGGCCATAGTTTTGTCTTAAGATGTACACCAGTAATGTTTTTATAAGGTTTGTTTGTAAAAAGTACCTAAATGTTTTTACATAACTAATGGCTAGTCATGCATCAATTTAAACCTGTGGGAAACAACCCAATAAAGTTATAAAGCTTCAAATGTTGTCTTAGAATTCTTAAAATCCTTTATTACCTTAGAACGAGACCTTTTTATCTACATACACCTAGGGTCCCCTTACATGGAAGTCACCATTTTGTTCTGCCATTTTTCTACAGAAGCCCTTAACGGACATTTTTTTTACTAAGTTGTCTCCGAAGATGAAATGTTTGTCTGGTGGCGGCTCCGTAGCTTCTCTATGTGTTTCAAAAGCGAGGGGTGAGCAGTGTAATAAGGCATTGGTTGCATTTCGTGACATCACCACTAGATGCCGCTAAAATTTACACACTGCACCTTTAACTTCATGATTTTACTGTTATAATATTAAAATCACATTTAGTGAAAGACTACCACTTCAATTGTTCTCAGTTATCAGTTTTAACACTCATGTCACTTTATGATAGCTGTGAAACGTGAACATAATTTTGGAGGCACTTACATGACATTTGCAGTAAGACTTTTTTTATTTTAAAAAACTACATACCAAATGAGTGTGTAACCATGTCAATTTTAAGTCTTGTTCTTTAACAGTCTTGTTTCTCCTTTCTCAGGTAAATGTGTGTGTGTACAATATACAATGCAGAATATCTATATGGCCATGTCCTTAAACGTCTTGTGATCCCAAATAGCTTGAACCCCGGTAATCGCTGCTTGCAGCTATATTTCTTTTTATTATTTTTCTTCTGCCGTGAAACGGATCGTGCAGACCAAACCGTAAGGCCTAGAGACTTGAGACTTGGCCAAATGATAGGTCTCATTCGTGCGCGAAGTTGACAGAGCATGAACCCAATCGGCCTATGGGGGGCGCTACAGCGATGGCAAACGCGTTTAGGCTCATACCTCCCACATTTCTTGTTCAAATGTCAAGTGTCTCATATCCCTGGATTCCTTGCATCAAGACGAACAAAATGTATATCTCCGATTTTATTTCCGCCATGAAAAATTTTCCGCTATTTTCGATTTTGTTGAAAAAAATAAAAACGAACTAGTCCTTGGTTTTTCGCCCGATCGGAATCATTCCAGTGCTAAAATGTTCCTTGGAGTTTGAATATCAATAATTATTAAAAAAAAGTTGAACTTTCGACTCACGGTCAACATGCCACGCCCAAACGTCTGAATTGTGGGCAGGCACTAGAACATTATTGGCTATAACTGGGGACAGAGAATGAAGTATCAACACGACACTTGGTACTTGTGATGAGAGTCATGGCCTGAGGTTTCATGCAGCGTTTCGTCACAGCGCCACCTAGTGGTCAGACGAATCAAATAATGCTTATAACTTAGGCTGATTTTAACGTATTTTCATTCGACTTTTTTCCTTGGAGTCCTGAATTGTTGCCGAGTCCAACGATACCAAGCATGCCAGGTTTTGCTTTACGGTTGGTTCTGCACAGGAAATTAGCGCTTAAAAAACACGTGCGAATAACTCCGCGAGGGTTATTCCGATCGACTCGAAACGACCATAGGAAGAACATTGTATTACCTTCTGAACAAAAAGTTCTATTGGCGTTATGTTAAAATTTCCATCAGAAATGGCCGAAAATTGCAAAAAACGAAAAGTTACCTCAAAATTTTGTGTTTTTTACACATAAATGGTTATAACTCCGCAACAGAATGATATTTTTTCACCAGATTTGATACGCTGATGTCTGAGCACAGTCTGAGCCAATACAAAAAAAATGGTATGCCTGCACCACTAGTTGGCCTCATAATTGAACAAAACCTTTGACATTGAGCAAGCCCAATGGTCATACAACTGTTTTTTCACTAAACTAAAGTGTATAGCCATTATACTAGCTAGATGTAACACAGTCATGACCTGAGATTCCATGCACGACTTTGTCATAGCGCCAACTAGTGGTAATTTGTTATTTTCACTTAAAAATACCGTAACCTTACATTTAAAATCATGAGTCATCATGGATTATTCCTTTCATGACTTTGAGTATAATCATTGGTGGATTGAAAGTCACTCCCTAGCAACCAATGAGAATACCCTAGCAACCATTTAGCAAGAGCTGTATCTCTGTATCAGAACATCGTAGAGACATGGGGTTCAGCTCTTTTGACTCACAAACACTATTTTAACATTTTGTGACCCGAGTTTTGCCAATGCAAGCACCACAAACATTTCCTTCAGTGTTCCATTTGTCAATGTTCCGTGAGAAGAGAGGGAGACATTTCACTGAATGATAGCACTTTTTTGCTGATACTTTGAACACGTGTGTCTGGTATCATATTTTTCATCATTTATTATTTATTCATCATCTACACAGCCATGCCCTTAAAGGTCTTAATGTCCCAAATCGTTTGAACCCCGGTAATCGCTGCTTGCAGCTATATTTAGGGGTTCAAGCCCGTAGGGCTGAAACCCTATTGTAATTGTTAAGATTTTTATTTATTATTATTATTTTGCCGTAAAACGGAACGTGCAGACCAAACCGTAAGGCCTAGAGACTTGAAACTTGGTCAAATGGTAGGACCCAATTTGGGGAGAGGTTGATAGAGTATCAACCCGATTGGCCTATAGGTGGCGCTATAGCGATAACAAACGCGTTGATGATCATAACTCCCACAAATCTTGTCCAAATGTCAAGTGTCTTATATCACTGGAATCCTTGCGTCAAGACAAACAAAACGTATATCTCCGATTTCATTGCCGTCATGAAATTTTTTTCGCTATTTTCGATTTTGTCGAAAAAAATAAAAACGAACTAGTCCTAGGTTTTTTGTCCGATCGGAACCGTTCCAGTGCTGTAATATTCCTTGGAGTGTGAATATCAAAAGTTATCAAAAAAAATTTGAACTTTCGACTCACCGTCGTAAAGCCACGCCCAAACGCCCCCAATGGGCGGAGCCTCTTGGACTTAAATAGCCATAACTTGGGATTGGAAAGAGGTATCGACACCAAATTTGGTACACATATACAGGGGACTATTCTGGGGTCACCTGCAAAAAATTGCGCCGCTTGACCACTAGTTGGCGCTATAACACCACCTCAACTTTGAAGGTCTGTAACTATAGAAATATGCGACCGATCAACTTGACCTTTGGCACCGGTGCTCCTGGTCTAGGGTACTATCTATGTCTAAAAGGAATTTCGCGTAGCTCAAAAAACATGGCCGCCATCGGCCAATCAAAAAAAGCAGGTATTAGACAGGGTTAACGGAGGCCGATCAAAACGAAACGCGTTGGGCCTGTTTGTCTCTTGGCCATGAAGGTCTGTGCAGAGTAAGAAAAAATTCGGCCTCCGGGAGGCGCTATCACGTTTTTTCAGTGTTTAAGTGATTGTGTATTATGCAGTGTTTCAGATATCAACAAGATCTTCATATCATTTAATAGAGGTACTTATAATGAACAACTTTCCCTCAAGAAGCACTTGTCTCAGTCGAATCGTTTGTTAGATATTCATAATTTTCTTATAAACCTACTTTTGCGAACTAGTCCTAGGTTTTTTGACCGATCTGAACCAATCAAGTGCTAGAATATTCCTTAGACACTGAATATCAATAATTATCAAAAAAAGTTGAACTTTGCACTCGTGGTCGCAACACCATGGTCAAAAGTACGAAGAGGCGGTGCCACAAATACTTAAATGGCTATCATTTATGATAGGAATGAGATATCAACACGAAATTTGGTACACATATGTATAGTCCTAGGCCGAGGTAACATGCAAAAAATTTCAGAGGTTGTCCACCAGGTGGCGCTATAACCAAAGAACAAAGAACGATGACTATAGCATATGTATACAACACATAAATATTTGTCTGACCTACTTGTTATTTTGCACATAACATCTGCTTTCAGATTCTTATAAGGGTCTATTAGGATAATTACATATCTTAGAAAACATGACGACCAACAGCCAGCCAGCATTAACCATGTAGGAGTCCAGCGTAATGGTCTGCGATTACAACTAAACTGATGGGCCTGTTTGTATTATGTTCTCAATTGTCTGTGAGGATTTTTGGCTCATCATTCCGGAAATATTTGCATCTAGAACAACGGGTGTTACGTTAACTGTCCCCTAGATCAGTGGTTCTCAAAACTATTCCTGGATGCCCACTGCTCTGCACATATACAAAAGTCTTCTATTTTAAACAAATCCACTTTAATCATCAGTAGAGATTTGTATGAACTGAACTGATTGTGTCAGATGAGAGAATCATACAAAATGTGCCGAGCATTGGTCTCGAGAAACCACTGTGGTTCACTGAGTTGAAAGTACTCTAGATGTTTATGTTTATATGAAAAGCAATTTTGTGAATTTGCTGTACTATCTGGGCAAATATCAATATGAAACATAAAAAAAACTTTTGTATTCAAAGATTTGATGTGATGTCACATAGTGATGTGGGCACCATTTGTAACCTGTATTCGTTATTTAATTTTTAGATGCTGTTATGTTCCTTTTGTCCATGGGTTGCATCTGCATGAAAATTATTATAAGATTCAATGATTTGCAGTCATTTGCCTCATTAAAACTAAAAGACTTGAGGTAATCAATTCAAGCATTTTGAAATGTGGCATTTTCAAAATGGGCCAGACTAAGTATTTCTAACTAATGAACTAGTAATCTGGGCATAGCCAGTGGTTAAATATAAAAATATGCAGAGCTTTAGTGCTATTTTTAGGCCTACTATAATATGACAGAGGCTGTCATCTAAAATACTTGTACGTTTGCACATAATATCTATGTCAAAGAATATATATATGTTCTATAAAAACAATTACTTTTGTTAAAAAATAGTCTAATACATTTAAACAAGCAAACATTTAGTAAGACCTACAGAATAGATCTCTATGAACTAAAATGACTGTTTCAGATGAGAGAAACATACAAAATGTGCAGAGCATGTTTGCGTATATGTTCCTTTTGTCCATAAAAATATATACGGTTTAATAACTTGCATACCTCACTTTATTTACCTAATTAAAACAGAAAGCCTTCATGGTACTCGATTAAAGGACATGAACATGAATCTGCTAAATGAAATGATATTTGTTATTGACACGATTTAATAACACCATCCACCATTCAGATAACGTATCTGGTTGTTTTATTAAATGTTTCAGTTCTTACACTCAACAACATTAAAGCCAGTGCAGTACAATTTTCTCTACACTGTATAAATTAATTTATATATATTTATATATATCAAATACAAAAACAACTTTGAAAAAGTATAGCTATCACACAGTCATTTTGAAAATGGCCCTGACGAACGGCCCCTAAAGTTTATGACAAAGCATACAATGTATTATTGAGATCAGGCAATATACTCAATTTGTCCTTATTGTGGTTTTTAGGTGCAATTTTCCATTATGTCCACTAGATGGCAGAAGAGGATCGATCACTGGCTGACATTTGAACTCACAGAAAACACAGAAGATGATTACTCTTTAACTAATTCTACTATTAATAGAAATCTGTTCACATTTAAAGGTGCAGTGTGTAATTTTTAGAAGGATCTCTTGACAGAAATGCAAAATGATATACAAAACTATATTATCAGGGGTGTATAAAGACCTTTCATAATGAACCGGTATGTGTTTATTAGCTTAGAACGAGACCTTTTTATCTACATACACCAAGGTCCACTTACATGGAAGTCAACATTTTCTGGCGCCATTTTTCTACAGAAGCCCCTAACGGACAAAATTTTTACTAAGTTGTCTCCGACGATGACATGTTTGTCTGGTTGCGGCTACCGTAGCTTCTCTATGTGTTTCAAAAGCGAGGGGTGAGTAGTGGACTAAGCCATTGGTTGCAATTTGTGACCTCACCACTAGATGCCACTAAAATGTACACACTGCACCTTTAACTTCATGATTTTACTGTTATAATATTAAAATCAAATTTAGTGAAAGACTACCACTTCAATTGTTCTGAGTTGTCAGTTTTATCACTCATGTCACTTTATGATAGCTGTGAAACGTGAACATTATTTTGGAGGCACTTACACGACATTTGCAGTAAGAATTATATTTTTATGTTTTTTATTTAAAAAAACAACTACATACAAAATGAGTGTGTAACCATGTCAATATTAAGTCTTGTTCTTTAACAGTCTTGTTTCTCCTTTCTCAGGTAAACGTGTATGTGTATAATATACAATGCAGAATATCTATTTGGCCATGTCCTTAAACGTCTTGTGATCCCAAATAGCTTGAACCCCGCTAATCGCTGCTTGCAGCTATATTTAGGGTTTCGAGCACGAAGTGCTGAAAACCTATTGTATTTGTCTGTTTTATTATTATTATTATTATTATTATTATTATTTTTCCGCCATAAAACGCGTCGCCCAGCACAAACCGTAAGTCGTAGAAACTTGCCACTTGGTCAACTGGTTGTATATTAGCAGGCTACTCAGATACAGTGAACCAGCCAAATCGGCCCATAGGTGGCGCTATAGCAATGCCCGACGCGTTTGGGCTCATTACTCCTAAACCGGCCATCATACACTCAAGTGTTTGATATCATTGTAATCCCTGGCTCCAAACTTAAAAAATGTATATCTCCGTTTTCATTTCCGTCATGAAAAATTTTCCTCTATTTTCGATTTTGTCGAAAAAAATAAAAACGAACTAGTCCTAGGTTTTTCGCCCGATCGGAATCATTCCAGTGCTAAAATGTTCCTTGGAGTTTGAATATCAATAATTATCAAAAAAAAGTTGAACTTTCGACTCAGGGTCAACATGCCACGCCCAAACGTCTGAATTGTGGGCAGGCACTAGAACATTATTGGCTATAACTGGGGACAGGAATGAAGTATCAACACGACACTTGGTACTTGTGATGAGAGTCATGGCCTGAGGTTTCATGCATCGTTTCGTCACAGCGCCACCTAGTGGTCATACGAATCTAATAATGCTTATAACTTAGGCTGAGATTAACGTATTTTCATGCAACGTTTTTCCTTGGAGTCCTGAATTGTTGCCGAGTCCAACGATACCAAGCATGCCAGGTTTTGCTTTACGGTTGGTTCTGCACAGGAAAATAGCGCTTAAAAAACATGCGCGAATAACTCCGCGAGGGTTCATCCGATCGACTCGAAACAACCATAGGAAGAATATTGTATTACCTTCTGAACAAAAAGTTCTATTGGCATTATGTTAAAATTTCCATCAGAAATGGCCGAAAATTGCAAAAAACGAAAAATTTACTCCAAATTTTGTGTTTTTTACACATAAATGGTTATAACTCCGCAACGAAATGATATTTTTTTACCAGATTTGATACGCTGATGTCTGAGCAGAGTCTGAGGCAATACAAAAAAAATGGTATGCCTGCACCACTAGTTGGCCTTATAATTGAACAAAACCTTTGACGTTGAGCTAGCACAATGGTCATACAACAGTTTTTTTCACTAAACTTAAGTGTATAGCCATGATACTAGCTAGATGTAACACATTCATGACGTTGCATGCACAAGTTTTTCATAGCGCCACCTAGTGGTTATTTGTTATTTTGACTTAAAAATACTGCAACCTTATATCTAAAATCATGAGTCATCGTGGATTATGCCTTTCATGGCTTTGAGTATAACCATTGGTGGATTGCAATTCACTCCCAACCAATCAGAATACCCTAGCAACCATTTAGCAAGAGCTGTATCTTTGTATCAGAACATCGTAGAGATATGGGGTTCGGCTCGTTTGACTTTTTTACACTATTTTAACATTTTGTGACCCAAGTTTTGCCACTGTAAGCACCACAAACATTTCATTCAGTGTTCTATTTGTCAATGCTTCGTGAGAAGAGAGGGAGACATTTCACTGAATGATAGCACCTTTTTTGCTGATGACTTTGAACAGGTGTGTGAGGTAGCTTATTTTTTATAATTTATTTTGTACAATTCAGCAAAACTACACAGGCATGCCCTTAAAGGTCTTAAGGTCCCAAATCGCTTGAACCCGACTCAATGGCCTTGTAATTCAACTAAACACGGCCATTTCTGAATTGTATTTTACGGTATAAATCTGAAAAACTAATTCTCGTTAACAAATTATCAGATTGACTTAACATTAAGGATGTGACATGTTTGTCCTATAGGTGCACCTGTGTGTAAGCTACATAGTCTGTCTGAACCGTTTCTGACCATCTCTTACGTTTTTCTGGATGCGATGTGGTGTATCAGCCTGGTCGACGACATCTGACATGTTGTATGTGCTTTAATGCTCGAAACCCGGTAAACGCTGCTTGCAGCTTTAATTATTATTATTTTTATTATTTTTCTTCTGCCGTAAAACGGATCGTGCAGACCAAACCGTAAGGCCTAGAGACTTGAGACTTGGCTAAATGGTAGGTCTCATTCGTGCGCAAAGATGACAGAGTGTCATCCCAATCGGCCTATGGGGGGCGCTACAGCGATGGCAAACGCGTTGATGCTCATAACTTCGACAATTCTTGTCCAAATGTCAAGTGTCTTATATTCCTGGATTCCTTGCTTCAAGACGAACAAAATTTATATCTCCGATTTCATTTCCGTCATTAAAAATTTTCCGCTATTTTTGATTTTGTCGAAAAAAATAAAAACGAACTAGTCCTAGGTTTTTCGCTCGATCGGAATCGTTTCGGTGCTAAAATGTTCCTTGGAGTTCGAATATCAATAATTATTGAAAAAAAGTTGAACTTTCGACTCACGGTCGACATGCCACGCCCAAACGTCTGAAGTGTGCGCAGCCACTAGGGATTTATTGGATATAACTGCGGACAGGAATGAAGTATTAACACGACACTTGGTACTTGTGATGACAGTCATGGCCTGAGGTGGCATGCGTCGTTTCGTCACAGCGCCACCTAGTGGTCAGACGAATCATTTAAACGCTTATAACTTAGGCTGAGTTTAACATATTTTCATGCAACTTTTTTCTTTGGAGTCCTGAATTGTTGCCGAGTCCAACGATACCAAGCATGCCAGGTTTTGCTTTACGGTTGGTTCTGCACAGGAAAATAGCGCTTAAAAAACACGCGCGAATAACTCCGCGAGGGTTATTCCGATCGACTCGAAACGACCATAGGAAGAACATTGTATTACCTTCTGAACAAAAAGTTCTATTGGCGTTATGTTAAAATTTTCATCAGAAATGGCCGAAAATTGCAAAAAACGAAAAATTACCTCAATATTTTGTGTTTTTACACATAAATGGTTATAACTCCGCAACGAAATGATATTTTTTCACCAGATTTGATACGCTGATGTCTGAGCACAGTCTGAGGCAATACAAAAAAAAATGGTATGCCTGCACCACTAGTTGGCCTCATAATTTAACAAAACCTATGACATTGAGCAAACCCTATGGTCAAACAACTGTTTTTTCAATAAACTAAAGTGTACAGCCATGATACTAGCTAGATGTAACACAGTCATGACCTGAGATTCCATGCACGAGTTTGTCATAGCGCCACCTAGTGGTAATTTGTTATTTTCACTTAAAAATACTGTAACCTTACATTTAAAATCATGAGTCATCATGGATTATTCCTTTCATGGCTTTGAGTATAATCATTGATGGATTGCAAGTCACTCCCTAGCAACCAATGAGAATACCCTAGCAACCATTTAGCAAGCTGTATCTCTGTATCAGAACATCGTAGAGACGTGGGGTTCGGCTCTTTTGACTCATTAACCCTATTTTAACATTTTGTGACCCGAGTTTTGCCATTGCAAGCACCACAAACATTTCCTTCAGTGTTCTATTTGTCAATGTTCCGTGAGAAGAGAGGGAGACATTTCACTGAACGATAGCAATTTTTGCTAATAACTTTGAACACGTGTGTCTGGTATCTTATTTTTCATCATTTATTTTGTACAATGCAGCAAATCTACACAGCCATGCCCTTAATGGTCTTAATGTCCCAAATCGCTTGAACCCCGGTAATCGCTGCTTGCAGCTATATTTATTATTATTAGGGGTTCAAGCCCGAAGGGCTGAAACCCTATTGTATTTGTACTGATTTTTATTAGGGTTTCGAGCACGAAGTGCTGAAAACCTATTGTATTTGTCTGTTTTATTATTAGGGTTTCGAGCACGAAGTGCTGAAAACCTATTGTATTTGTCTGTTTTATTATTATTAGGGGTTCAAGCGCGAAGCGCTGAAACCCTATTGTAATTGTTAAGATTTTTATTATTATTATTCTGCCGTAAAACGGAACGTGCAGACCAAACCGTAAGGCCTAGAGACTTGAAACTTGGCCAAATGGTAGGACCCAATTTGGGGAGAGGTTGACAGAGTATCAACCCGATTGGCCTATAGGTGGCGCTATAACGACGGAAATCACGTTTATGCTCATAACTCCCAGAAAGCTTGTCCAAATGTCAAGTGTCTTATATCACTGGAATCCTTGCGTCAAGACGAACAAAACGTATATCTCCGATTTTATTTGCGCCTAGAATTTTTTTTCGCTATTTTCGATTTTGTCGAAAAAAATAAAAACGAACTAGTCCTAGGTTTTTCGACCGATCGGAACCATTCCAGTGCTGTAATATTCCTTGGAGCGTGAATATCAAAAGTTATCAAAAAAAAGTTGAACTTTCGACTCACCGTCGTAAAGCCACGCCCAAACGCCCCCTATGGGCGGAGCCTCTAGGCCTTAAATGGCTATAACTTGGGATTAGAAAGAGGTATCGACACCAAATTTGGTGTATATATACAGGGGACTATTCTGGGCTCACGTTCAAATAATTGCGCCGCTTGACCACTAGTTGGCGTTATAACACCACCTCAACCTTTGAAGGGCTGTAGCTACAAAAGTGTAGGACCGATCAACTTGAAATTTGGCACGGTTGCTCTTGGTCTAGGGTACTATTAATGTCTAAAAGGAATTTTGCATGGCTCAAGAAACATGGCCGCCATCGGCCAATCAAGAAAAAGCAGCTATTAGACAGGGTTAACGAAGGCCGATCGAAACGAAACGCGGTGGGCCTGTTTGTCTCTTGGCCATGAAGGTCTGTGCAGAGTAAGAAAAAATTCGGCCTCCGGGGGGCGCTATCACGTTTTTTTAGTGTTTAAATTATTGTGTATTATGTAGTGTTTTAGATATCCACAAGATCCTCATATCATTTAATAGAGGTACTTACAATGAACAACTTTCCCTCAAGAAGCAACTGTCTCAGTAGAATCGTTTGTTAGATATTCATCATTTTCTTTTAAACCTACTTTTGCGAACTAGTCCTAGGTTTTTTGACCAATCTGAACCAATACAGTGCTGGAATATTCCTTAGACATTGAATATCAATAATTATCAAAAAAAAGTTGAACTTTGCACTCGTCGTCGCAACACCACGGTCAAAAGTACGAAGAGGCGGTATCACAAATACTTAAATGGCTATCATTTATGATAGGAATGAGATATCAACACGAAACTTGGTACACATATGTATAGACCTAGACTGAGTTCACATGCAAAAAATAGCAGAGATTGTCCACTAGGTGGCGCAATAACCTAAGAACAAAGAACGATGACTATAGCATATGTATACGACACATAAATATTTGTCTCACCTACTATTTTGCACATAACATCTGCTTTCAGATTCTTATAAGGGTCTATTAGGATAATTACATATCTTAGAAAACATGCCGACCAACAGCCAGCCAGCATTAACCATGTACGAGTCCAGCGATTACAACTAAACTGATGGGCTTTTTTGTCTTATGTTCTCAAGTGTCTCTGAGGATTTTTGGCTCATCATTCCGGAAATATTTGCATCTAGAACAATGGGTGTAACGTTAACTGTCCCCTAGATCAGTGGTTTTCAAAAGTATTCCTGGAAGCCCACTGCTCTGCACATATACAAAAGTCTTCTATTTTAAACAAATCCACTTTAATCATCAGTAGAGATTTGTATGAACTGAACTGATTGTGTCAGATGAGGGAATCATACAAAATGTGCTGAGCATTGGGTCTGGAGAAACCACTGTGTTTCACTTAGTTGAAAGTACTGCTCTAGATGTTTATGTTTATATGAAAAACAATTTTTGTGAATTTGCTGTACTATCTGGGCAAATATCAATATGAAACATAAAATAAACTTTTGCCGTTGTATTCCTAGATTTGATATGATGTCTCACAGTGATGTGGGAACCATTTCTAACCTGTATTCGTTATTTCATTTGTAACTGCTGTTATGTTCCTTTTGTCCATGGGTTTGCATCTGCATGAAAATTATTATAAGATTCAATGATCTGCAGTCATTTACCTCATTAAAACTAAAAGACTTGAGGTTATCAATTCAAGCATTTTGAAATGTGACATTTTCAAAATGGGCCAGACTAAGTATATCTAACCAATTAACTAGTAATGTGAAGCTTATGACAAAATATTAATAGTTTTATTAAGATCAGACAATATATGTCTTTCCAAGACTAGGGCTGGTTGAATAATTAAGTTAAAACTGTGTTTTAAGGACTAGTCTGAAGAACTAGTAGTTAGTTAGGGCTAATCAGTCTTACTATTTGGATTTAAATATAATTTAAATAATTTAAATATTTTTTCACATGATACTTAAAGCAGTTATGTTCAGTCATGAAGACAAAAATGTATGACTAACTTTTAAGACTAGTCTTAGAGATTAATGTTACTGACCATTGGTTTAAGTGTAGTTACAGACTAAAATTTAGGTTTATGTTTTAGTTGTCTTACTTGAAAATAGCTTACAATGGCCTATCTTTAAATATATCAGGGCCATAGTTTTGTCTTAAGATGTACACCAGTAATGTTTTTAAAAGGTTTGTTTGTAAAAAGTACCTAAATGTTTTTAAATAACTAATGGCTAGTCATGCATCAATTTAAACCTGTGGGAAACAACCCAATAAAGTTATAAAGCTTCAAATGTTGTCTTAGAATTCTTCAAATCCTAAAGGTATGAAAAAGATTGCTGTAAATATGTGGATCCTTAAAGAACAGGCCAACATTAGAAATAATTACTAATAATCACACATAAAGAGAATATATATTTGGTTATCAGTAGCTTTAGTATTTTAATCTATTTTCCATGACATAAACATGTCATGATGTGTCTTATAAAGTTTTTAATAATTGTTTATAGAATTATTGCAATGAAATTGTAATGTTATGATATAATTGGTTGTTTTAAATGTAAATGATTTACTGAAAACTTACTCAAGCACAGCACATGTGTGAACACAAATAAGTGCTTAATAGCAAATCTGACTGACATTTGCTTAATGACATCATATTTGTTATTAACTCCATTGGATATAAACAACACATCTGGATCAGTTATGTATGGGCATAGCCAGTGGTTAACTCTTTCACCGCCAGCGTTTTTAAAAAAAGTTGCCAGCCAGCGCCAGCGTTTTTCATGATTTTCACCAAAGTTTATTGCCTTCCAGAAAATGTTCTTCTTTAAATATATAAACATATAATATACCAAATGAAAGAACAGACCCTCTGCTTTCAAACAGAAAAAAACGTTTCATCTTACCTTTAGTGGTTCTTTTGCAATCAGCTTTTGAATATGGGTAGGTTTTTGCAAAAACACCATATTTTGAGCAAAAAGCAGAGACAATTTCATTTTTTTGACGGACTTTTCATAGAGATCCCATTCAGAGCGATCTTTAAAACAGACACGGACATGCAGCAGCTTGGCATAGGGCAATACTTCCGGTTTTAAAAAGTTGCGGAAGGGCGCCAACTGGTGGATAATAGCGGTATTGCGGAAAGACGGATCTCGTCATTGGCGGGGAAGCGTTTTCTCTTAATTGACGAGATATCTCGTCAATGGCGGGGAAAGAGTTAAATATAAAAATATGTAGAGCTTTAGTACTATTTAGCTTTTTTCATTATTCATTTCAAGAACAAGAACATTGCATACATACAAGAGGATTACAATGTGCTTATTTAACATTTAACATAACAATGGATCAAATAAAATAAAAATAAAAAAATAAATTAACAATAACATGGGGATATTCTACAATAATTCAATAAAACAAAAGGTTTCAAAAATGTTATATATTTGCTTTGCTTTTTTTGACTTTTAACAGTTTCAAAATAATTTCTTAATTCCGTTCTAAATAAAATGCTATTGGGTTTATTATTTGCCCATTTTTGTTTATGGATGTGAAATTTTCCATATATAATCAATAAGTTGATTAACAAGTCTTTCTCCACACATTTACTTTTATAATACAAAAATATATCCTTACCAGATAACCGAATTATTATTTTGTGAGTTTAAATATCAAGCATTCCACATCAATCCAAAAAGATTGAGTAAATATACATTGATAAAATAAATGTTTTATGGATTCTACTTCCAAATTGCAAATACAAGTAACCTCCATATCTCTTAAAAATCTGGAGACTACTTGTTTAACTGGATACATTAAATGAACCAATTTATAAGTAATTTGTCACGGTGGAATCCGTGTCATGTTTTGTGTCTGTTCCGATTGTCGTCACCTGGACTCTTGTTAATTAATTACCTGCCTCATCACACCTGTGTATCGTTAGTCTGTTTGTATATATACCCCTGCCTGTTGTATGTTCACTTGCCGGATGATTGTCGCTGATTCCCTGTCTGTTCCTGTGTTCTACGTTTTAGTGGTCCTGTGTTTATTTACCTGCCTGTTGTTTGATTCTAGTGTTTTGTTTCTTGGTTATTATTAAATGTTATTTATTCATCTCGAACTCTGCACATGCGTCCTACTTCCTGATCTCATGTTCCCGGTCGTGACATAATTTCTTTAACCTTATTCGTGAGACAGTATATATTTAATAAACTCCAAACCTCTTTCCATACAAGTTGACTATATAAGGAGTTCCAGTATGGTTTACATCTAGGCAAATATTCATTTCTACATAGTGTTCTTATAAGTTATTACATTTTTTTTCTAGAATATTTACTCCATTAATACATAACTGAGCATTATGTAAGGAGTTACAATCATAAGATGTATAACCTTGAAAGAGTTGAATAAGTCCACTAGGTATGACATCAAATACAACTGCAAATTCCTTAGCAGTTACTGGAATCTTATAGTGATTGAGGAATTTCACAATAATTAAAGAGGTGACCATCATCTTTAAATAACTGCCTCACTAATATTATATTATTATCATACCAATTTCTATAAAATAAGGATTTGTTTTTGTATAGAATATTCTTGTTATTCCAAATAACAGATCTATGTGGAGAAAAGTTATGTTTATATATGAGCATCCAAGATAAACAAACCTGTTTATGGAAACCTGACAGTTTTATGGGAACCTTGTTTATATCAAAATTGAATCGCAAAAAAAATTCCAAACCACCCAATTTCTTAAAAATCATTTCTAGTATGATGTTCCATATACTACCTTTCCAACTTCAGTTACTTTTTATCCACTTATTTTTAAAAACAGTTTTTAAAATCTAGTACATTTTAACCTCCTTCCTCAACTGGATTGCTTATAATTGACTTTTTAATGTCAATACATAACTAATGGCTAGTCATGCATCAATTTAAACCTGTGGGAAACAACCCAATAAAGTTATAAAGCTTCAAATGTTGTCTTAGAATTCTTCAAATCCTAAAGGTATGAAAAAGATTGCTGTAAATATGTGGATCCTTAAAGAACAGGCCAACATTAGAAATAATAACTAATAATCATACATAAAGAGAATATATATTTGGTTATCAGTAGCTTTAGTATTCTAATCTATTTTCCATGACATAAACATGTCATGATGTGTCTTATAAAGTTTTTAATAATTGTTTAAAGAATTATTGCAATGAAATTGTAATGTAATGATACAATTGGTTGTTTTAAATGTAAATGATTTACTGAAAACTTACTCTAGCACAGCACATGTGTGAACACAAATAAGTGCTTAATAGCAAATCTGACTGACATTTGCTTAATGACATCATATTTGTTATTAACTCCATTTGATATAAACAACACATCTGGATTTGTTATGTTTAGGCCTACTATAATATGACAGAGGCTGTCATCTGAAATACTTGTATGTTTGCACATAATATTTATGTCAAAGAATATATATGTTCTATAAGAACAATTACGTTTGTTAATAAAAAAATAGTCTAAAAGATTTAAACAAGCAACCATTTAGTAAGACCTACAGAATATATCTCTATGAACTAAAATGACTGTTTCAGATGAGAGAAACATACAAAATGTGCAGAGCATGTTTGTGTATATGTTCCTTTTGTCCATAAAAATATATACGGTTTAATAACTTGCATACCTCACTTTATTTACCTAATTAAAACAGAAAGCCTTCATGGTACTCGATTAAAGGACATGAACATGAATCTGCTAAATGAAATGATATTTGTTATTGACACGATTTAATAACATCATCCACCATTCAGATAAAGTATCTGGTTATGTTTTATTAAATTGTTTCAGTTCTTACACTCAACAACAGTAAAGCCAGTGCAGTACAATTTTCTCTACACTGTATAAATATATATATATATCAAATACAAAAACAACTTTGCAGAAGTATAGCTATCACACAGTCATTTTGAAAACGGCTCTGACGAACGGCCCCTAAAGCTTATGACAAAGCATACAATGTATTATTGAGATCAGGCAATATACTCAAATTCCTTATTGTGGTTTTTAGGTGCAATTTTCCGTTATGTCCACTAGATGGTAGAAGAGGATCAATCACTGGCTGACATTTGCACTCACAGAAAACACAGATGATGATTACTCTTTAACTAAGTTTACTATTAATAGAAATCTGTTCACATTTAAAGGTGCAGTGTGTAAATTTTAGAAGGATCTCTTGACAGAAATGCAAAATGATATAAAAAACTATATTATCAGGGGTGTATAAAGACCTTTCATAATGAACCGGTATGTGTTTATTACCTTAGAACGAGACCTTTTTATCTACATACACCGAGTGTCCCCTTACATGGAAGTCACCATTTTGTGGCGCCATTTTTCTACAGAAGCCCCTAACGGACATTTTTTTTACTAAGTTGTCTCCGACGATGACATGTTTGTCTGGTGGCGGCTACCGTAGCTTCTCTATGTGTTTCAAAAGCGAGGGGTGAGCAGTGGACTAAGCCATTGGTTGCAATTCGTGACCTCACCACTAGACGCCGCTAAAATGTACACACTGCACTTTTAACTTCATGATTTTACTGTTATAATATTAAAATCACATTTAGTTAAAGACTACCACTTCAATTGTTCTGAGTTATCGGTTTTAACACTCATGTCATTTTATGAAAGCTGTGAAACGTGAACATAATTTTGGAGGCACTTACACGACATTTGCAGTAAGAATTATATATTTTTAGTTTTTTATAAAAAAAACATACCAAATGAGTGTGTAACCATGTCAATATTAAGTCTTGTTCTTTAACAGTCTTGTTTCTCCTTTCTCAGATAAACGTGTGTGTGTACAATATACAATGCAGAATATCTATATGGCCATGTCCTTAAACGTCTTGTGATCTAAATGGCTTGAACCCCGGTAATCGCTGCTAGCAGCTATATTTCTATTTATTATTTTTCTTCTGCCGTAGAACGGATCGTGCAGACCAAACCGTAAGGCCTAGAGACTTGAGACTTGGCCAAATGGTAGGACCCAATTTGGGGAGAGGTTGATAGAGTATCAACCCGATTGGCCTATAGGTGGCGCTATAGCGATAACAAACGCGTTGATGCTCATAACTCCCAGAATTCTTGTCCAAATGTCAAGTGTCTTATATCCCTGGATTCCTTGCGTCAAGACGAACAAAACGTTTATCTCCGATTTCATTTCCGTCATGAATTTTTTTTCGCTATTTTCGATTTTGTCGAAAAAAATAAAAACGAACTAGTCCTAGGTTTTTTGTCCGATCGGAACCATTCCAGTGCTGTAATATTCCTTGGAGTGTGAATATGAAAAGTTATCAAAACAAAGTTGAACTTTATACTCGTCGTCGTCAAGCCACGCCCAAACGCCCCCAATGGGCGGAGCCTCTTGGACTTCAATGGCTGTAACTTGGGATTGGAAAGAGGTATCGAAACCAAATTTGGTACACATATACAGCGGACTATTCTGGGGTCACGTGCAAAAAATTGCATCGCTTGACCACTAGTTGGCGCTATAACACTACTTCAACTTTGAAGAGCTGTAACTAGAGAAATATGGGACCGATCAACTTGAGATTTGGCACGGGTGCTCTTGGTCTAGGGTACTATCTGTGTGGGATAGGAATTTCGCGTAGCTCAAAAAACATGGCCGCCATCGGCCAATCAAGAAAAAGCAGCTATTGGGCAGGGTTAACGGAGGCCGATCGAAACGAAACGTGGTGGACCTGTTTGTCTCTTGGCCATGAAGGTCTGTGCAGAGTAAGAAAAAATTCGGCCTCCGGGAGGCGCTATCACGTTTTTTCAATGTTTAAGTGATTGTGTATTATGCAGTGTTTCAGATATCAACAAGATCTTTATATCATTTAATAGAGCTACATTTAATGAACAACTTTTCCTCAAGAAGCACTTGTCTCAGTCGAATCGTTTGTTAGATATTCATAATTTTCTCTTAAACCTACTTTTGCGAACTAGTCCTAGGTTTTTTGACCGATCTGAACCAATCCAGTGCTGGAATATTCCTTAGACACTGAATATCAATAATTATCAAAAAAAAGTTGAACTTTGCACTCGTCGTCGCAACACTACGGTCAAAAGTACGAAGAGGCGGGGCCACAAATACTTAAATTGCTATCATTTATGATAGGAATGAGATATCAACATGAAACTTGGTACACATATGTATAGACCCAAGCTGAGGTCACATGCAAAAAATTGCAGAGATTGTCCATTAGGTGGCGCTATAACTTAAGAACAAATAACCATAACTATAGCATATGTATATGACACATAAATATTTGTCTGACCTACTTGTTATTTTGCACATTACATCTACTTTCAGGTTCTTATAATGGTCTATGAGGATAATTATTTATCTTTGAAAACATGCCACTCAACAGCCAACCAGTATTAACCATGTACGAGTCAAGCCTAATGGTGTGTGATTACAACTAAACTCATGGGACTGTTGGTCTTATGTTTCCAAGTGTCTGTGAGGATTTTTAGTTCATCTTTCTGAAAATCTTTGCATCTAACACAATGTGTGCAAAGTAAACAGTTCTCTAGATCAGTGGTTCTCAACACACCTGCTTCACATAATCAGCACAATAGTAGAGATCTCTATTAACTAAACTGATTGTGTCAGATGAGAGAAACATACAAAATGTGCAGAGCAGTGGTTCTCCAGAAACGGAGTAGAGAACCACTGCTCTATATGTTTATGTTTATATGAAAAAACTATTTTGTGAACTAATACTTGGTTTTTCACTCAACACCACTAAAGCCAATGCAATACAATTTCCTGTAGTCTGTGAGCAAATATGAATGCCAAATTGTTATCACCAATTGTACGTCTTATTCCTTTAGTTGTTTAGCTTTGAATTACAAAAACAACTTTTCAAAACTACTAGAATTTTTTCAGTCAACAACAATAAAATCAGCGCAGTACATTTTTCTGTCCTCTGTGTGTAAAGGTATATCAAATACAAAATGTAATGAATTTGAATACCTGCTTTTGTAAGCATAGATTTCATGTGATGTCACACATTGGTGTAGGTGCCATTTGTACGACTGAATTGCAGCATGTGTGTTTAAAGGAACTCATAAAGATATGGATTTAAGTTTTTCATTATCTCCATTTATTTACATCAGTAGCATTAGGATTCTATTCTACCTTC
The DNA here is from genome assembly GCF_030506205.2 of Paramisgurnus dabryanus. Classification (NCBI taxonomy): domain Eukaryota; kingdom Metazoa; phylum Chordata; class Actinopteri; order Cypriniformes; family Cobitidae; genus Paramisgurnus; species Paramisgurnus dabryanus. Next base: position 50,892,568 of record NC_133341.1, read on the forward strand.
CATGACATAAACGTGTCCTGACATGATGTATAATACAAAGTTGTTACATTTTTATATGTTATTTTTCAAATATTGCACCAAAAACTTCATGTGATAATGCAATTGGTTATTATTCACATAAATGACCTGCTAGAACCCAACTAAAAAGCAGCACTTTATGAAAGTAACACAGACAAATGCTCACCAGCAAATCTGCTGCAAATCTACTAAATAACATGACATTTGTTATTGACATAATTTGATATTGAAAACATATCTGGATCAGTTATTTATTGGCCCAGCCTAAAATCACATGAAAATAATTGCAGAGCTATACCACTATTTGACAATTTAACATGACAGAGCCTAAAAATGTTTCTATTAAAATATGTAACTTTGCTTTATTGTTTCCAAATCCATAAATTAGTATTCTCTTACAATAACACAATAAAAGGATTATATGAAAAATATATACTCTCTGTGTGAAACACAGACCCTCATTAATATACTTAAGAGCATGCTTATCAGGATTTGAGTTAAAAATGTGTCTACCTTTATTTACTTTTAAATATTCAATACTAATTTTATGTTAAATTAATTGTAAAAGGAAAACAATAATTTTAGCCAACAGAAGGCAGAAGGTCATCTTCTGCCATCTGCTGGCTAAAATTATTATTTATTATTTAAAATGTATACTCAATGAAATTGTGTTCACAGGTTTCATCAATGGATGCATGATTTAACTTTATGAAGTCAGTATTATTATGTTTAAAAAACATTTCGTCAATCATTCTGACGGTATCCGTTTTAACAGTCATGTGACATTCGAACATAGGATAAACATTTAAATAGGTTGATGAACTCTTAAAGGACACCAAGCATATGGAGATTGGTCATTTATTTCAAAGTCTTATTTCCTAACCCTGCCATTTCTGCTTCTGTGTGTAAATGCATGTATGTGTTTTAGCTTATTCTTCATCATTGCTGTGTTATAGATTAGCCATATGAGACCTATATCTCTATATCAGAACATCGTAGAGAAATTGTGGTGGGCTGTTTTGTCTCATGTTAACAATTTTTGAAACATTTTGTGTGACAAATCTTGCAACAGCATGCACCACATAATTTTCTCTTCAGAAAATTTACCTAATTGGTAACATGTTAGTATTTCATATTCTAAGTATATTTGATAACAATGCAGCAAATCTAAACAGGCATGCCCTTAAAGGTCTTAAAGGTTCATATAATGAGATTTTTTAAAGATGTAAAATAAATTGTTTGTGTACCCAGAGTGTGTATGTGAAGTGTTATCTCAAAATACTCCACAGATCATTTATTATAGCATGTTAAAATTGACACTTTGTAGGCCTGAGCAAAATTGTGCAGTTTTTGGGTGTTTCCTTTAAAATGCAAATGAGTGGATGAAATGCAAACACTGATCACAATGATGGTGGTTTGTTGTAATTGAAATTCAATTGTGCTCTCGATTATTTTATTTTTTATCTTTTTCATGTTTTCTAGGTTGATATAAGCACTGGGGACCCAATTATAGCACTTACACTTGGAAAAAGTCAGATTTTCACGCTATGACCCCTTTAAGGTCCCAGATCGCTTGAACCCCGCTAATCGCTGCTTGCAGCTATATTTATTATTATTATTATTATTATTATTATTATTTTTCCGCCATAAAACGTGTCGCCCAGCACAAACCGTAAGTCGTAGAAACTTGCCACTTGGTCAACTGGTTGTATATTAGCAGGCTACTCAGATACAGTGAATCAGCCAAATCGGCCCATAGGTGGCGCTATAGCAATGCCCGACGCGTTGGGGCTCATAACTCCTAAACCGAACATCCTACACTCAAGTGTTTGGTATCATTGTAGTCCCTGGCTCCAAACTTAAAAAATGTATATCTCCGATTTCATTTCCGGTATGCAAATTTTTTCGCTAATTTGCATAATATGCATTTCAAGCCAAAATGAACTAGTCCTAGGTTTTTCGCCCGATCGGAATCGTTCCAACGCAGGAGAAATCTGTGGAGTGAGTAGGTAAATAATTATCGAACAGAATGTGTAATTTCGCTTCAGTGTCACTAAGGGGCGCCAAAATTCAATACCGGAAGTAGACTATCTCCAGGAAAATGGCTATAACTCGTGAACGGTTAGAGATATCTTAACGCAGTTTGGTACACATGTGTATCAGCTCACTCCGGGGTCACAGGAAAAAATACGCGGATTTTGGCCACTAGGTGGCGCTATAATAAGCTTGAGGTCGAAAATGGCTATCACTACACAACCGTAAGCCCGATACACTTCATATTTGGTATGGTGTGTCTTTGTGCAATGTACCATGAGGGTCTAGAAGGACATTGGCGTATCTGCAAAAACATGGCCGTCATCAGCCAATGAAGTGTGAGGGCTGATTTGACAGGGTTAACGAAGGTCGATCGGAACGACATTCACTGTGCTTGTTCATGTACTGCTCCAGAAGGTCTGTAAGAATTATGGTGTCATTTCGCCACTAGGGGGCGTAATACCGTATTTCGGTGCCTGTATCACGTGACGTTTGACATACACACACAAACATGACATCATATGATAGATCGGTTAATGACGAAAAACTTTGCCTCTTGAAGCGTTGCTGTCAATCAAACGGTTCGTTAGTTATTGGCGATAACGTTCAAACCTACTTTTGCGAACTAGTCCTAGGTTTTTCATCCGATCTGAACCTAACGAAAGCTGATTGATTCTGTGGAGTGGGAATATGAATAATTATCGAAAAAAAGTTGAAATTTGTATTCATACACGCGAGGAGTGGCCAAAAACCGAACTGGGCGGAGCTTAGAACATTTAAACGGCCATAACTCGAGAGGGGTTTGTGATATCATCATGGGGCTTGAATAATATGTGTAGGCCATCGGTTTAAGGTCGTGATATAAAAAGCTCGCCGATCGGACACTAGATGGCGCTATAACGGGGAAAATGGCACTAAATACTGTGATTATGCAATGGTTACAACTTTCACGCCTATAACTTTATCTGTGGTCAAGAGATTTTCATGGGAGTTGTTTTTTTAGCATCCTGAATTGTTTCCGAGTCCTACGATACAAAGCATGCCAGGTTTCGCCTTACAGTTAGTTCTGCAGAGGAAAATAGCGCTTAAAAAACATGCGCAAATAACTCTGCGAGGGTTATTCCGATCGACTCGAAACGACCATAGGAAGAACATTGCATTACCTTCTGAACAAAAAAGTCTATTGGCGTTATGTTAAAATTTTCATCAGAAATGGCCGAAAATTACAAAAAACGAAAAATTACCCCAAAATTTGTCGTTTTTACACATAAATGGTTATACCTCCGCAACGAAATGACGTTTTTTCACCAGATTTGATACACTGATGTCTGAGCAGAGTCTGAGGCAATACCCAAAAAATTATATGCCTGCACCACTAGTTGGCCTCATAATTGAACAAAACCTTTGACATTGAGCGAGCCCAATGGTCTTACAACAGTTTTTTCACTAAACTGAAGTGTTTAGCCATGATACTAGCTAGATGTAACAAAGTCATGACCTGACGTTGCATGCACAATTTTGTCGTAGCGCCACCCTGTGCTTATTTGTTATTTTCACTTAGAAGTGAGTAGAGAGCGGAGAGATTTCACTGAATGAGAGCCGTTTTTTTGTGATAACTAATGTATTTAAGGTTGTATCTTCACCAAACTTATGCGTAATGACATGGTACTCGGTAATTCTGATGGCAGTCAGGACCTGAGGGACCCTGCAGTTTCGGACGCATATTTTACACGCCTACAACTTTGGCTGCAGTCACTGTATTTTCATGGGACTTTTTTCACATGAGTCCTGAATTGTTGCTGAGTCCAAAGATACAAAACATGCCAGGTTTTACCTTATGCTTAGTCCTGGGGTTATCAGAACACAATTCAGAAGGACATTAAATAAGTCAAGCATAATCTTTCCAGCTGTGTTTGCTGTCCACTGTAGGTCCTTGCGGTCTGCTGTGCTGCTGTGTGTGTGTGTGTTATGTGCACGTGTGCAGTCTGTTTGCACCATTGCACCATACCACGACCCCATGGCTTTGTAGTTCAACTAAACATGGCCATTTCTGAATTGTATGTTACGGTATAAATCTGAACATGTTTGCCCTATAGGTGCACCTGTGTGTAAGCATACATAGTCTGTATGATCCGTTTTTGACCATCTCTTTCGTTTTTCTGGAGCGAGGTGGTCTCTCATTCATTGTGGCTGTGTTTGGGTGTAACTCCTCAGCCTGGTCAGCGACATCTGACGTTTTTGATGTGCTTTTCTGCTCGAAACCCGGCAATTGCTGCTTGCAGCTATATTTATTATTATTATTATTATTATTATTATTATTATTATTTTTCCGCCATAAAACGCGTCGCCCAGCACAAACCGTAAGTCGTAGAAACTTGCCACTTGGTCAACTGGTTGTATATTAGCAGGCTACTCAGATACAGTGAATCAGCCAAATTGACCCATAGGTGGCGCTATAGCAATGCCCGACGCGTTGGGGCTCATATCTCCTAAACCGGACATCCTACACTCAAGTGTTTGGTATCATTGTAATCCCTGGCTCAAAACTTAAAAAATGTATATCTCCGATTTCATTTCCGGTATGCAAATTTTTTCTCTAATTTGCATAATATGCATTTCAAGCCAAAATGAACTAGTCCTAGGTTTTTCGCCCGATCGGAATCGTTCCAACGCAGGAGAAATCTGTGGAGTGAGTAGGTAAATAATTATCGAACAGAATGTGTAATTTCGCTTCAGTGTCACTAAGGGGCGCCAAAATTCAATACCGGAAGTAGACTATCTCCAGGGAAATGGCTATAACTCGTGAACGGTTAGAGATATCTTAACGCGGTTTGGTACACATGTGTATCAGCTCACTCCCGGGTCACAGGAAAAAAATACGCGGATTTTGGCCACTAGGTGGCGCTATAATAAGCTTGAGGTCGAAAATGGCTATCACTACACAACCGTAAGCCCGATACACTTCATATTTGGTATGGTGTGTCTTTGTGCAATGTACCATGAGGGTCTAGAAGGACATTGGCGTATCTGCAAAAACATGGCCGTCATCGGCCAATGAAGTGTGAGGGCTGATTTGACAGGGTTAACGAAGGTCGATCGGAACGACATTCACTGTGGTTGTTCGTGTACTGCTCCAGAAGGTCTGTAAGAATTATGGTGTCATTTCGCCACTAGGGGGCGTAATACCGTATTTCGGTGCCTGTATCACGTGACGTTTGACATACACACACAAACATGACATCATATGATAGATCGGTTCATGACGAAAAACTTTGCCTCTTGAAGCATTGCTGTCAATCAAACGGTTCGTTAGTTATTGGCGATAACGTTCAAACCTACTTTTGCGAACTAGTCCTAGGTTTTTCATCCGATCTGAACCTAACGAAAGCTGATTGATTCTGTGGAGTGGGAATATGAATAATTATCGAAAAAAAGTTGAAATTTGTATTCAAACACGCAAGGAGTGGCCAAAAACCGAACTGGGCGGAGCTTAAAACATTTAAACGGCCATAACTCGAGAGGCGTTTGAGATATCATCATGGGGCTTGAATCATATGTGTAGGCCATCGGTCTAAGGTCGTGATATAAAAAGCTCGCCGATTGGACACTAGATGGCGCTATAACGGGGAAAATAGCACTAAATACTGTGATTATGCAATGGTTGCAACTTTCACGCCTATAACTTTATCTGTGGTCAAGAGATTTTTATGGGAGTTGCTTTTTTAGCATCTTGAATTGTTTCCGAGTCCTACGATACCAAGCATGCCAGATTTCGCCTTACAGTTAGTTCTGCACAGGAAAATAGCGCTTAAAAAACACGCGCGAATAACTCCGCGAGGGTTATTCCGATCGACTCGAAACGACCATAGCAAGAACATTGCATTACCTTCTGAACAAAAAAGTCTATTGGCGTTATGTTAAAATTTCCATCAGAAATGGCCGAAAATTGCAAAAAACGAAAAATTACCTCAAAATTTGTCGTTTTTTACACATAAATGGTTATATGGAGAGATTTCACTGAATGAGAGCCGTTTTTTGCAGATAACTAATGTATTTAAGGTTGTATCTTCACCAAACGTATGCATAATGACATGGTACTTGGTAATTCTGATGGCAGTCAGGACCTGAGGGAGCCTTCAGTTTCGGAAGCATATTTTACACGCCTACAACTTTGGCTGCAGTCACCGTATTTTCATGGGACTTTTTTCACAGGAGTCCTGAATTGTTGTAGAGTCCAACGATACCAAACATGCCCAGTTTTGCCTTATGCTTAGTCCTGGGGTTACTGTTCACTGTAGGTCCTTGCGGTCTGCTGCGCTGCTGTGTTTGTGTCTTATGTACACGTGTGCAGTCTGTTTGCAACATTGCACCATACCACGACTCAATGGCCTTGTAGTTCAACTAAACAGGGCCATTTCTGAATTGTATGTTACATTATAAATCTGAAAAACTAATTCTAGTTAACAAATTATCCTCATAACGTCACATTAAGGACATCACATGTTTGTCTTGTAGGTGCACCTGTGTGTAAGCATACATAGTCTGTATGATCTTTTTTTGACCATCTCTTTCATTTTTCTGGAGCGAGGTGGTCTATCATTCATTGTGGCTGTGTTTGGGTGTAACTGCTCCGCCTGGTAAGCGACGTGTGAGGTTTTTGACGTTGCCTTAAAGCTCGAAACCCGACAATTGCTGCTTGCAGCTATATTTCTTTTTATTATTTTTCTTCTGCCGTGAAACGGATCGTGCAGACCAAACCGTAAGGCCTAGAGACTTGAGACTTGGCCAAATGATAGGTCTCATTCGTGCGCGAAGTTGACAGAGCATGAACCCAATCGGCCTATGGGGGGCGCTACAGCGATGGCAAACGCGTTTAGGCTCATACCTCCCACATTTCTTGTCCAAATGTCAAGTGTCTCATATCCCTGGATTCCTTGCATCAAGACGAACAAAATGTATATCTCTGATTTTATTTCCGCCATGAAAAATTTTCTGCTATTTTCGATTTTGTTGAAAAAAATAAAAACGAACTAGTCCTTGGTTTTTCGCCCGATCTGAATCATTCCAGTGCTAAAATGTTCCTTGGAGTTTGAATATCAATAATTATTAAAAAAAAGTTGAACTTTCGACTCACGGTCAACATGCCACGCCCAAACGTCTGAATTGTGGGCAGGCACTAGAACATTATTGGCTATAACTGGGGACAGAGAATGAAGTATCAACACGACACTTGGTACTTGTGATGAGAGTCATGGCCTGAGGTTTCATGCAGCGTTTCGTCACAGCGCCACCTAGTGGTCAGACGAATCAAATAATGCTTATAACTTAGGCTGAGTTTAACGTATTTTCATTCGACTTTTTTCCTTGGAGTCTTGAATTGTTGCCGAGTCCAACGATACCAAGCATGCCAGGTTTTGCTTTACGGTTGGTTCTGCACAGGAAATTAGCGCTTAAAAAACACGTGCGAATAACTCCGCGAGGGTTATTCCGATCGACTCGAAACGACCATAGGAAGAACATTGTATTACCTTCTGAACAAAAAGTTCTATTGGCGTTATGTTAAAATTTCCATCAGAAATGGCCGAAAATTGCAAAAAAACGAAAAGTTACCTCAAAATTTTGTGTTTTTTACACATAAATGGTTATAACTCCGCAACAGAATGATATTTTTTCACCAGATTTGATACGCTGATGTCTGAGCACAGTCTGAGCCAATACAAAAAAAAATGGTATGCCTGCACCACTAGTTGGCCTCATAATTGAAAAAAACCTTTGACATTGAGCAAGCCCAATGGTCATACAACTGTTTTTTCACTAAACTAAAGTGTATAGCCATTATACTAGCTAGATGTAACACAGTCATGACCTGAGATTCCATGCACGACTTTGTCATAGCGCCAACTAGTGGTAATTTGTTATTTTCACTTAAAAATACCGTAACCTTACATTTAAAATCATGAGTCATCATGGATTATTCCTTTCATGACTTTGAGTATAATCATTGGTGGATTGCAAGTCACTCCCTAGCAACCAATGAGAATACCCTAGCAACCATTTAGCAAGAGCTGTATCTCTGTATCAGAACATCGTAGAGACATGGGGTTCAGCTCTTTTGACTCACAAACACTATTTTAACATTTTGTGACCCGAGTTTTGCCAATGCAAGCACCACAAACATTTCCTTCAGTGTTCCATTTGTCAATGTTCCGTGAGAAGAGAGGGAGACATTTCACTGAATGATAGCACTTTTTTGCTGATACTTTGAACACGTGTGTCTGGTATCTTATTTTTCATCATTTATTTTGTACAATGCAGCAAATCTACACAGCCATCCCCTTAAAGGTCTTAATGTCCCAAATCGCTTGAACCCCGGTAATCGCTGCTTGCAGCTATATTTATTATTATTAGGGTTTCGAGCACGAAGTGCTGAAAACCTATTGTATTTGTCTGTTTTATTATTATTAGGGGTTCAAGCGCGAAGCGCTGAAACCCTATTGTAATTGTTAAGATTTTTATTATTATTATTCTGCCGTAAAACGGAACGTGCAGACCAAACCGTAAGGCCTAGAGACTTGAAACTTGGCCAAATGGTAGGACCCAATTTGGGGAGAGGTTGACAGAGTATCAACCCGATTGGCCTATAGGTGGCGCTATAACGACGGAAATCACGTTTATGCTCATAACTCCCAGAAATCTTGTCCAAATGTCAAGTGTCTTATATCACTGGAATCCTTGCGTCAAGACGAACAAAACGTATATCTCCGATTTTATTTGCGCCTAGAATTTTTTTTCGCTATTTTCGATTTTGTTGAAAAAAATAAAAACGAACTAGTCCTAGGTTTTTCGACCGATCGGAACCATTCCAGTGCTGTAATATTCCTTGGAGCGTGAATATCAAAAGTTATCAAAAAAAAGTTGAACTTTCGACTCACCGTCGTAAAGCCACGCCCAAACGCCCCCTATGGGCGGAGCCTCTAGGTCTTAAATGGCTATAACTTGGGATTAGAAAGAGGTATCGACACCAAATTTGGTGTATATATACAAGGGACTATTCTGGGCTCACGTTCAAATAATTGCGCCGCTTGACCACTAGTTGGCGTTATAACACCACCTCAACCTTTGAAGGGCTGTAGCTACAAAAGTGTGGGACCGATCAACTTGAAATTTGGCACGGTTGCTCTTGGTCTAGGGTACTATTAATGTCTAAAAGGAATTTTGCATGGCTCAAGAAACATGGCCGCCATCGGCCAATCAAGAAAAAGCAGCTATTAGACAGGGTTAACGAAGGCCGATCGAAACGAAACGCGGTGGGCCTGTTTGTCTCTTGGCCATGAAGGTCTGTGCAGAGTAAGAAAAAATTCGGCCTCCGGGGGGCGCTATCACGTTTTTTTAGTGTTTAAATTATTGTGTATTATGTAGTGTTTTAGATATCCACAAGATCCTCATATCATTTAATAGAGGTACTTACAATGAACAACTTTCCCTCAAGAAGCAACTGTCTCAGTAGAATCGTTTGTTAGATATTTATCATTTTCTTTTAAACCTACTTTTGCGAACTAGTCCTAGGTTTTTTGACCAATCTGAACCAATCCAGTGCTGGAATATTCCTTAGACATTGAATATCAATAATTATCAAAAAAAGTTTAACTTTGCACTCGTCGTCGCAACACCACGGTCAAAAGTACGAAGAGGCGGTGCCACAAATACTTAAATGGCTATCATTTATGATAGTAATGAGATATCAACACGAAACTTGGTACACATATGTATAGACCTAGACTGAGTTCACATGCAAAAAATAGCAGAGATTGTCCACTAGGTGGCGCAATAACCTAAACAAAGAACGATGACTATAGCATATGTATACGACACATAAATATTTGTCTCACCTACTATTTTGCACATAACATCTGCTTTCAGATTCTTATAAGGGTCTATTAGGATAATTACATATCTTAGAAAACATGCCGACCAACAGCCAGCCAGCATTAACCATGTACGAGTCCAGCGATTACAACTAAACTGATGGGCTTTTTTGTCTTATGTTCTCAAGTGTCTGTGAGGATTTTTGGCTCATCATTCCGGAAATATTTGCATCTAGAACAATTGGTGTAATGTTAACTGTCCCCTAGATCAGTGGTTTTCAAAAGTATTCCTGGAAGCCCACTGCTCTGCACATATACAAAAGTCTTCTATTTTAAACAAATCCACTTTAATCATCAGTAGAGATTTGTATGAACTGAACTGATTGTGTCAGATGAGGGAATCATACAAAATGTGCTGAGCATTGGGTCTGGAGAAACCACTGTGTTTCACTTAGTTGAAAGTACTGCTCTAGATGTTTATGTTTATATGAAAAACAATTTTGTGAATTTGCTGTACTATCTGGGCAAATATCAATATGAAACATAAAATAAACTTTTGCCGTTGTATTCCTAGATTTAATATGATGTCTCACAGTGATGTGGGAACCATTTCTAACCTGTATTCGTTATTTCATTTGTAACTGCTGTTATGTTCCTTTTGTCCATGGGTTTGCATCTGCATGAAAATTATTATAAGATTCAATGATCTGCAGTCATTTACCTCATTAAAACTAAAAGACTTGAGGTTATCAATTCAAGCATTTTGAAATGTGACATTTTCAAAATGGGCCAGACTAAGTATATCTAACCAATTAACTAGTAATGTGAAGCTTATGACAAAATATTAATAGTTTTATTAAGATCAGACAATATATGTCTTTCCAAGACTAGGGCTGGTTGAATAATTAAGTTAAAACTGTGTTTTAAGGACTAGTCTGAAGAACTAGTAGTTAGTTAGGGCTAATCAGTCTTACTATTTGGATTTAAATATAATTTAAATAATTTAAATATTTTTTCACATGATACTTAAAGCAGTTATGTTCAGTCATGAAGACAAAAATGTATGACTAACTTTAAGACTAGTCTTAGAGATTAATGTTACTGACCATTGGTTTAAGTGTAGTTACAGACTAAAATTTAGGTTTTATGTTTTAGTTGTCTTCTTTAAAATAGCTTACAATGGCCTATCTTTAAATATATCAGGGCCATAGTTTTGTCTTAAGATGTACACCAGTAATGTTTTTTAAAAGGTTTGTTTGTAAAAAGTACCTAAATGTTTTTAAATAACTAATGGCTAGTCATGCATCAATTTAAACCTGTGGGAAACAACCCAATAAAGTTATAAAGCTTCAAATGTTGTCTTAGAATTCTTCAAATCCTAAAGGTATGAAAAAGATTGCTGTAAATATGTGGATCCTTAAAGAACAGGCCAACATTAGAAATAATTACTAATAATCACACATAAAGAGAATATATATTTGGTTATCAGTAGCTTTAGTATTTTAATCTATTTTCCTAGACATAAACATGTCATGATGTGTCTTATAAAGTTTTTAATAATTGTTTATAGAATTATTGCAATGAAATTGTAATGTTATGATATAATTGGTTGTTTTAAATGTAAATGATTTACTGAAAACTTACTCAAGCACAGCACATGTGTGAACACAAATAAGTGCTTAATAGCAAATCTGACTGACATTTGCTTAATGACATCATATTTGTTATTAACTCCATTGGATATAAACAACACATCTGGATCAGTTATGTATGGGCATAGCCAGTGGTTAACTCTTTCACCGCCAGCGTTTTTAAAAAAAGTTGCCAGCCAGCGCCAGCGTTTTCATGATTTTCACCAAAGTTTATTGCCTTCCAGAAAATGTTCTTCTTTAAATATATAAACATACAATATACCAAATGAAAGAACAGACCCTCTGCTTTCAAACAGAAAAAAACGTTTCATCTTACCTTTAGTGGTTCTTTTGCAATCAGCTTTTGAATATGGGTAGGTTTTTGCAAAAACACCATATTTTGAGCAACAAGCAGAGACAATTTCATTTTTTTGACGGACTTTTCATAGAGATCCCATTCAGAGCGATCTTTAAAACAGACACGGACATGCAGCAGCTTGGCATAGGGCAATACTTCCGGTTTTAAAAAGTTGCGGAAGGGCGCCAACTGGTGGATAATAGCGGTATTGCGGAAAGACGGATCTCGTCATTGGCGGGGAGGCGTTTTCTCTTAATTGACGAGATATCTCGTCAATGGCGGGGAAAGAGTTAAATATATAAATATGTAGAGCTTTAGTACTATTTAGCTTTTTTCATTATTCATTTCAAGAACAAGAACATTGCATACATACAAGAGGATTACAATGTGCTTATTTAACATTTAACATAACAATGGATCAAATAAAAATAAAATAAAAAAATAAATTAACAATAACATGGGGATATTCTACAATAATTCAATAAAACAAAAGGTTTCAAAAATGTTATATATTTGCTTTGCTTTTTTTGACTTTTAACAGTTTCAAAATAATTTCTTAATTCCGTTCTAAATAAAATGCTATTGGGTTTATTATTTGCCCATTTTTGTTTATGGATGTGAAATTTTCCATATATAATCAATAAGATGATTAACAAGTCTTTCTCCACACATTTACTTTTATAATACAAAAATATATCCTTACCAGATAACTGAATTATTATTTTGTGAGTTTAAATATCAAGCATTCCACATCAATCCAAAAAGATTGAGTAAATATACATTGATAAAATAAATGTTTTATGGATTCTACTTCCAAATTGCAAATACAAGTAACCTCCATATCTCTTAAAAATCTGGAGACTACTTGTTTAACTGGATACATTAAATGAACCATTTTATAAGTAATTTGTCACGGTGGAATCCGTGTCATGTTTTGTGTCTGTTCCGATTGTCGTCACCTGGACTCTTGTTAATGAATTACCTGCCTCATCACACCTGTGTATCGTTAGTCTGTTTGTATATATACCCTGCCTGTTGTATGTTCACTTGCCGGATGATTGTCGCTGATTCCCTGTCTGTTCCTGTGTTCTACGTTTTAGTGTTCCTGTGTTTATTTACCTGCCTGTTGTTTGATTCTAGTGTTTTGTTTCTTGGTTATTATTAAATGTTATTTATTCATCTCGAACTCTGCACATGCGTCCTACTTCCTGATCTCATGTTCCCGGTCGTGACATAATTTCTTTAACCTTATTCGTGAGACAGTATATATTTAATAAACTCCAAACCTCTTTCCATACAAGTTGACTATATAAGGAGTTCCAGTATGGTTTACATCTAGGCAAATATTCATTTCTACATAGTGTTCTTATAAGTTATTACATTTTTTTTCTAGAATATTTACTCCATTAATACATAACTGAGCATTATGTAAGGAGTTACAATCATAAGATGTATAACCTTGAAAGAGTTGAATAAGTCCACTAGGTATGACATCAAATACAACTGCAAATTCCTTAGCAGTTACTGGAATCTTATAGTGATTGAGGAATTTCACAATAATTAAAGAGGTGACCATCATCTTTAAATAACTGCCTCACTAATATTATATTATTATCATACCAATTTCTATAAAATAAGGATTTGTTTTTGTATAGAATATTCTTGTTATTCCAAATAACAGATCTATGTGGAGAAAAGTTATGTTTATATATGAGCATCCAAGATAAACAAACCTGTTTATGGAAACCTGACAGTTTTATGGGAACCTTGTTTATATCAAAATTGAATCGCAAAAAAAATTCCAAACCACCCAATTTCTTAAAAATCATTTCTAGTATGATGTTCCATATACTACCTTTCCAACTTCAGTTACTTTTTATCCACTTATTTTTAAAAACAGTTTTTAAAATCTAGTACATTTTAACCTCCTTCCTCAACTGGATTGCTTAGAATTGACTTTTTAATGTCAATACATAACTAATGGCTAGTCATGCATCAATTTAAACCTGTGGGAAACCACCCAATAAAGTTATAAAGCTTCAAATGTTGTCTTAGAATTCTTCAAATCCTAAAGGTATGAAAAAGATTGCTGTTAATATGTGGATCCTTAAAGAACAGGCCAACATTAGAAATAATAACTAATAATCATACATAAAGAGAATATATATTTGGTTATCAGTAGCTTTAGTATTCTAATCTATTTTCCATGACATAAACATGTCATGATGTGTCTTATAAAGTTTTTAATAATTGTTTATAGAATTATTGCAATGAAATTGTAATGTAATGATACAATTGGTTGTTTTAAATGTAAATGATTTACTGAAAACTTACTCTAGCACAGCACATGTGTGAACACAAATAAGTGCTTAATAGCAAATCTGACTGACATTAGCTTAATGACATCATATTTGTTTTTAACTCCATTTGATATAAACAACACATCTGGATTTGTTATGTTTAGGCCTACTATAATATGACAGAGGCTGTCATCTGAAATACTTGTATGTTTGCACATAATATTTATGTCAAAGAATATATATGTTCTATAAGAACAATTACGTTTGTTAATAAAAAAAATAGTCTAAAAGATTTAAACAAGCAACCATTTAGTAAGACCTACAGAATATATCTCTATGAACTAAAATGACTGTTTCAGATGAGAGAAACATACAAAATGTGCAGAGCATGTTTGTGTATATGTTCCTTTTGTCCATAAAAATATATACGGTTTAATAACTTGCATACCTCACTTTATTTACCTAATTAAAACAGAAAGCCTTCATGGTACTCGATTAAAGGACATGAACATGAATCTGCTAAATGAAATGATATTTGTTATTGACACGATTTAATAACATCATCCACCATTCAGATAAAGTATCTGGTTATGTTTTATTAAATTGTTTCAGTTCTTACACTCAACAACAGTAAAGCCAGTGCAGTACAATTTTCTCTACACTGTATAAATATATATATATATCAAATACAAAAACAACTTTGCAGAAGTATAGCTATCACACAGTCATTTTGAAAACGGCTCTGACGAACGGCCCCTAAAGCTTATGACAAAGCATACAATGTATTATTGAGATCAGGCAATATACTCAAATTCCTTATTATGGTTTTTAGGTGCAATTTTCTGTTATGTCCACTAGATGGTAGAAGAGGATCAATCACTGGCTGACATTTGCACTCACAGAAAACACAGATGATGATTACTCTTTAACTAAGTTTACTATTAATAGAAATCTGTTCACATTTAAAGGTGCAGTGTGTAAATTTTAGAAGGATCTCTTTACAGAAATGCAAAATGATATAAAAAACTATATTATCAGGGGTGTATAAAGACCTTTCATAATGAACCGGTATGTGTTTATTACCTTAGAACGAGACCTTTTTATCTACATACACCGAGTGTCCCCTTACATGGAAGTCACCATTTTGTGGCGCCATTTTTCTACAGAAGCCCCTAACGGACATTTTTTTTACTAAGTTGTCTCCGACGATGACATGTTTGTCTGGTGGCGGCTACCGTAGCTTCTCTATGTGTTTCAAAAGCGAGGGGTGAGCAGTGGACTAAGCCATTGGTTGCAATTCGTGACCTCACCACTAGACGCCGCTAAAATGTACACACTGCACTTTTAACTTCATGATTTTACTGTTATAATATTAAAATCACATTTAGTTAAAGACTACCACTTCAATTGTTCTGAGTTATCAGTTTTAACACTCATGTCATTTTATGAAAGCTGTGAAACGTGAACATAATTTTGGAGGCACTTACACGACATTTGCAGTAAGAATTATATATTTTTAGTTTTTTATAAAAAAAAAACATAACAAATGAGTGTGTAACCATGTCAATATTAAGTCTTGTTCTTTAACAGTCTTGTTTCTCCTTTCTCAGATAAACGTGTGTGTGTACAATATACAATGCAGAATATCTATATGGCCATGTCCTTAAACGTCTTGTGATCTAAATGGCTTGAACCCCGGTAATCGCTGCTAGCAGCTATATTACCGTTTGTTTTTGTTAGGATATTTATTATTTTTCTGCCATAAAACGGATTGTTAAATTATGAGGCCAACTAGTGGTGCAGGCATACCATTTTTTTGAATTGCCTCAGCTTTTTTTTGAATTGCCTCGGAACGTGCAGACCAAACCGTAAGGCCTAGAGACTTCAAACTTGGCCAAATGGTAGGACCCAATTTGGGGAGAGGTTGATAGAGTATCAACCCGATTGGCCTATAGGTGGCGCTATAGCGATAACAAACGCGTTGATGCTCATAACTTCCACAAATCTTAGCCAAATGTCAAGTGTCTTATATCAATGGAATCCTTGCGTCAAGACGAACAAAACGTATATCTCCGATTTGGTTTCATGCATCGTTTCGTCACAGCGCCACCTAGTGGTCAGACGAATCAAATAATGCTTATAACTTAGGCTGAGTTTAACGTATTTTCATCCGACTTTTTTCCTTGGAGTCCTGAATTGTTGCCGAGTCCAACGATACCAAGCATGCCAGGTTTTGCTTTACGGTTGGTTCTGCACAGGAAAATAGCGCTTAAAAAACATGCGTGAATAACTCCGCGAGGGTTATTCCGATCGACTTGAAACGACCATAGGAAGAACATTGCATTACCTTCTGAACAAAAAGTTCTATTGGGGTTATGTTAAAATTTCCATCAGAAATGGCCGAAAATTGCAAAAAAAATTGTGTTTTTTACACATAAATGGTTACAACTCCGCAACGAAATGATATTTTTTCACCAGATTTGATACGCTGATGTCTGAGCACAAGCTGAGGCAATTCAAAAAAATGGTATGCCTGCACCACTAGTTGGCCTCATAATTTAACAAAACCTATGACATTGAGCAAACCCAATGGTCATACAACTGTTTTTTCAATAAACTAAAGTGTACAGCCATGATACTAGCTAGATGTAACAGAGTCATGACCTGAGATTCCATGCACGAGTTTGTCATAGCGCCACCTAGTGGTAATTTGTTATTTTCACTTAAAAATACTGTAACCTTACATTTAAAATCATGAGTCATCATGGAATATTCCTTTCATGGCTTTGAGTATAATCATTGATGGATTGCAAGTCACTCCCTAGAAACGAATGAGAATACCCTAGCAACCATTTAGCAAGAGCTGTATCTCTGTATCAGAACATCGTAGAGACATGGGGTTCGGCTCTTTTGACTCATTGACCCTATTTTAACATTTTGTGACCCGAGTCCACAAACCACAAACATTTCCTTCAGTGTTCTATTTGTCAATGTTCCGTGAGAAGAGAGGGAGACATTTCACTGAATGATAGCACTTTTTTTCTGATTACTTTGAACACGTGTGTCTGGTATCTTATTTTTCATCATTTATTTTGTACAATGCAGCAAATTTACACAGCCATGCCCTTAAAGGTCTTAATGTCCCAAATCGCTTGAACCCCGGTAATCGCTGCTTGCAGCTATATTTAGGGGTTCAAGCCCGTAGGGCTGAAACCCTATTGTAATTGCTCAGATTTTTATTATTAGGGGTTCAAGCGCGAAGCGCTGAAACCCTATTGTAATTGTTAAGATTTTTATTATTATTATTCTGCCGTAAAACGGAACGTGCAGACCAAACCGTAAGGCCTAGAGACTTGAAACTTGGCCAAATGGTAGGACCCAATTTGGGGAGAGGTTGACAGAGTATCAACCCGATTGGCCTATAGGTGGCGCTATAACGACGGAAATCACGTTTATGCTCATAACTCCCAGAAAGCTTGTCCAAATGTCAAGTGTCTTATATCACTGGAATCCTTGCGTCAAGACGAACAAAACGTATATCTCCGATTTTATTTGCGCCTAGAATTTTTTTTCGCTATTTTCGATTTTGTCGAAAAAAATAAAAACGAACTAGTCCTAGGTTTTTCGACCGATCGGAACCATTCCAGTGCTGTAATATTCCTTGGAGCGTGAATATCAAAAGTTATCAAAAAAAAGTTGAACTTTCGACTCACCGTCGTAAAGCCACGCCCAAACGCCCCCTATGGGCGGAGCCTCTAGGCCTTAAATGGCTATAACTTGGGATTAGAAAGAGGTATCGACACCAAATTTGGTGTATATATACAGGGGACTATTCTGGGCTCACGTTCAAATAATTGCGCCGCTTGACCACTAGTTGGCGTTATAACACCACCTCAACCTTTGAAGGGCTGTAGCTACAAAAGTGTAGGACCGATCAACTTGAAATTTGGCACGGTTGCTCTTGGTCTAGGGTACTATTAATGTCTAAAAGGAATTTTGCATGGCTCAAGAAACATGGCCGCCATCGGCCAATCAAGAAAAAGCAGCTATTAGACAGGGTTAACGAAGGCCGATCGAAACGAAACGCGGTGGGCCTGTTTGTCTCTTGGCCATGAAGGTCTGTGCAGAGTAAGAAAAAATTCGGCCTCCGGGGGGCGCTATCACGTTTTTTTAGTGTTTAAATTATTGTGTATTATGTAGTGTTTTAGATATCCACAAGATCCTCATATCATTTAATAGAGGTACTTACAATGAACAACTTTCCCTCAAGAAGCAACTGTCTCAGTAGAATCGTTTGTTAGATATTCATCATTTTCTTTTAAACCTACTTTTGCGAACTAGTCCTAGGTTTTTTGACCAATCTGAACCAATACAGTGCTGGAATATTCCTTAGACATTGAATATCAATAATTATCAAAAAAAAGTTGAACTTTGCACTCGTCGTCGCAACACCACGGTCAAAAGTACGAAGAGGCGGTATCACAAATACTTAAATGGCTATCATTTATGATAGGAATGAGATATCAACACGAAACTTGGTACACATATGTATAGACCTAGACTGAGTTCACATGCAAAAAATAGCAGAGATTGTCCACTAGGTGGCGCAATAACCTAAGAACAAAGAACGATGACTATAGCATATGTATACGACACATAAATATTTGTCTCACCTACTATTTTGCACATAACATCTGCTTTCAGATTCTTATAAGGGTCTATTAGGATAATTACATATCTTAGAAAACATGCCGACCAACAGCCAGCCAGCATTAACCATGTACGAGTCCAGCGATTACAACTAAACTGATGGGCTTTTTTGTCTTATGTTCTCAAGTGTCTCTGAGGATTTTTGGCTCATCATTCCGGAAATATTTGCATCTAGAACAATGGGTGTAACGTTAACTGTCCCCTAGATCAGTGGTTTTCAAAAGTATTCCTGGAAGCCCACTGCTCTGCACATATACAAAAGTCTTCTATTTTAAACAAATCCACTTTAATCATCAGTAGAGATTTGTATGAACTGAACTGATTGTGTCAGATGAGGGAATCATACAAAATGTGCTGAGCATTGGGTCTGGAGAAACCACTGTGTTTCACTTAGTTGAAAGTACTGCTCTAGATGTTTATGTTTATATGAAAAACAATTTTTGTGAATTTGCTGTACTATCTGGGCAAATATCAATATGAAACATAAAATAAACTTTTGCCGTTGTATTCCTAGATTTGATATGATGTCTCACAGTGATGTGGGAACCATTTCTAACCTGTATTCGTTATTTCATTTGTAACTGCTGTTATGTTCCTTTTGTCCATGGGTTTGCATCTGCATGAAAATTATTATAAGATTCAATGATCTGCAGTCATTTACCTCATTAAAACTAAAAGACTTGAGGTTATCAATTCAAGCATTTTGAAATGTGACATTTTCAAAATGGGCCAGACTAAGTATATCTAACCAATTAACTAGTAATGTGAAGCTTATGACAAAATATTAATAGTTTTATTAAGATCAGACAATATATGTCTTTCCAAGACTAGGGCTGGTTGAATAATTAAGTTAAAACTGTGTTTTAAGGACTAGTCTGAAGAACTAGTAGTTAGTTAGGGCTAATCAGTCTTACTATTTGGATTTAAATATAATTTAAATAATTTAAATATTTTTTCACATGATACTTAAAGCAGTTATGTTCAGTCATGAAGACAAAAATGTATGACTAACTTTTAAGACTAGTCTTAGAGATTAATGTTACTGACCATTGGTTTAAGTGTAGTTACAGACTAAAATTTAGGTTTATGTTTTAGTTGTCTTACTTGAAAATAGCTTACAATGGCCTATCTTTAAATATATCAGGGCCATAGTTTTGTCTTAAGATGTACACCAGTAATGTTTTTAAAAGGTTTGTTTGTAAAAAGTACCTAAATGTTTTTAAATAACTAATGGCTAGTCATGCATCAATTTAAACCTGTGGGAAACAACCCAATAAAGTTATAAAGCTTCAAATGTTGTCTTAGAATTCTTCAAATCCTAAAGGTATGAAAAAGATTGCTGTAAATATGTGGATCCTTAAAGAACAGGCCAACATTAGAAATAATTACTAATAATCACACATAAAGAGAATATATATTTGGTTATCAGTAGCTTTAGTATTTTAATCTATTTTCCATGACATAAACATGTCATGATGTGTCTTATAAAGTTTTTAATAATTGTTTATAGAATTATTGCAATGAAATTGTAATGTTATGATATAATTGGTTGTTTTAAATGTAAATGATTTACTGAAAACTTACTCAAGCACAGCACATGTGTGAACACAAATAAGTGCTTAATAGCAAATCTGACTGACATTTGCTTAATGACATCATATTTGTTATTAACTCCATTGGATATAAACAACACATCTGGATCAGTTATGTATGGGCATAGCCAGTGGTTAACTCTTTCACCGCCAGCGTTTTTAAAAAAAGTTGCCAGCCAGCGCCAGCGTTTTTCATGATTTTCACCAAAGTTTATTGCCTTCCAGAAAATGTTCTTCTTTAAATATATAAACATATAATATACCAAATGAAAGAACAGACCCTCTGCTTTCAAACAGAAAAAAACGTTTCATCTTACCTTTAGTGGTTCTTTTGCAATCAGCTTTTGAATATGGGTAGGTTTTTGCAAAAACACCATATTTTGAGCAAAAAGCAGAGACAATTTCATTTTTTTGACGGACTTTTCATAGAGATCCCATTCAGAGCGATCTTTAAAACAGACACGGACATGCAGCAGCTTGGCATAGGGCAATACTTCCGGTTTTAAAAAGTTGCGGAAGGGCGCCAACTGGTGGATAATAGTGGTATTGCGGAAAGACGGATCTCGTCATTGGCGGGGAAGCGTTTTCTCTTAATTGACGAGATATCTCGTCAATGGCGGGGAAAGAGTTAAATATAAAAATATGTAGAGCTTTAGTACTATTTAGCTTTTTTCATTATTCATTTCAAGAACAAGAACATTGCATACATACAAGAGGATTACAATGTGCTTATTTAACATTTAACATAACAATGGATCAAATAAAATAAAAATAAAAAAATAAATTAACAATAACATGGGGATATTCTACAATAATTCAATAAAACAAAAGGTTTCAAAAATGTTATATATTTGCTTTGCTTTTTTTGACTTTTAACAGTTTCAAAATAATTTCTTAATTCCGTTCTAAATAAAATGCTATTGGGTTTATTATTTGCCCATTTTTGTTTATGGATGTGAAATTTTCCATATATAATCAATAAGTTGATTAACAAGTCTTTCTCCACACATTTACTTTTATAATACAAAAATATATCCTTACCAGATAACCGAATTATTATTTTGTGAGTTTAAATATCAAGCATTCCACATCAATCCAAAAAGATTGAGTAAATATACATTGATAAAATAAATGTTTTATGGATTCTACTTCCAAATTGCAAATACAAGTAACCTCCATATCTCTTAAAAATCTGGAGACTACTTGTTTAACTGGATACATTAAATGAACCAATTTATAAGTAATTTGTCACGGTGGAATCCGTGTCATGTTTTGTGTCTGTTCCGATTGTCGTCACCTGGACTCTTGTTAATTAATTACCTGCCTCATCACACCTGTGTATCGTTAGTCTGTTTGTATATATACCCCTGCCTGTTGTATGTTCACTTGCCGGATGATTGTCGCTGATTCCCTGTCTGTTCCTGTGTTCTACGTTTTAGTGGTCCTGTGTTTATTTACCTGCCTGTTGTTTGATTCTAGTGTTTTGTTTCTTGGTTATTATTAAATGTTATTTATTCATCTCGAACTCTGCACATGCGTCCTACTTCCTGATCTCATGTTCCCGGTCGTGACATAATTTCTTTAACCTTATTCGTGAGACAGTATATATTTAATAAACTCCAAACCTCTTTCCATACAAGTTGACTATATAAGGAGTTCCAGTATGGTTTACATCTAGGCAAATATTCATTTCTACATAGTGTTCTTATAAGTTATTACATTTTTTTTCTAGAATATTTACTCCATTAATACATAACTGAGCATTATGTAAGGAGTTACAATCATAAGATGTATAACCTTGAAAGAGTTGAATAAGTCCACTAGGTATGACATCAAATACAACTGCAAATTCCTTAGCAGTTACTGGAATCTTATAGTGATTGAGGAATTTCACAATAATTAAAGAGGTGACCATCATCTTTAAATAACTGCCTCACTAATATTATATTATTATCATACCAATTTCTATAAAATAAGGATTTGTTTTTGTATAGAATATTCTTGTTATTCCAAATAACAGATCTATGTGGAGAAAAGTTATGTTTATATATGAGCATCCAAGATAAACAAACCTGTTTATGGAAACCTGACAGTTTTATGGGAACCTTGTTTATATCAAAATTGAATCGCAAAAAAAATTCCAAACCACCCAATTTCTTAAAAATCATTTCTAGTATGATGTTCCATATACTACCTTTCCAACTTCAGTTACTTTTTATCCACTTATTTTTAAAAACAGTTTTTAAAATCTAGTACATTTTAACCTCCTTCCTCAACTGGATTGCTTATAATTGACTTTTTAATGTCAATACATAACTAATGGCTAGTCATGCATCAATTTAAACCTGTGGGAAACAACCCAATAAAGTTATAAAGCTTCAAATGTTGTCTTAGAATTCTTCAAATCCTAAAGGTATGAAAAAGATTGCTGTAAATATGTGGATCCTTAAAGAACAGGCCAACATTAGAAATAATAACTAATAATCATACATAAAGAGAATATATATTTGGTTATCAGTAGCTTTAGTATTCTAATCTATTTTCCATGACATAAACATGTCATGATGTGTCTTATAAAGTTTTTAATAATTGTTTAAAGAATTATTGCAATGAAATTGTAATGTAATGATACAATTGGTTGTTTTAAATGTAAATGATTTACTGAAAACTTACTCTAGCACAGCACATGTGTGAACACAAATAAGTGCTTAATAGCAAATCTGACTGACATTTGCTTAATGACATCATATTTGTTATTAACTCCATTTGATATAAACAACACATCTGGATTTGTTATGTTTAGGCCTACTATAATATGACAGAGGCTGTCATCTGAAATACTTGTATGTTTGCACATAATATTTATGTCAAAGAATATATATGTTCTATAAGAACAATTACGTTTGTTAATAAAAAAATAGTCTAAAAGATTTAAACAAGCAACCATTTAGTAAGACCTACAGAATATATCTCTATGAACTAAAATGACTGTTTCAGATGAGAGAAACATACAAAATGTGCAGAGCATGTTTGTGTATATGTTCCTTTTGTCCATAAAAATATATACGGTTTAATAACTTGCATACCTCACTTTATTTACCTAATTAAAACAGAAAGCCTTCATGGTACTCGGTTAAAGGACATGAACATGAATCTGCTAAATGAAATGATATTTGTTATTGACACGATTTAATAACATCATCCACCATTCAGATAAAGTATCTGGTTATGTTTTATTAAATTGTTTCAGTTCTTACACTCAACAACAGTAAAGCCAGTGCAGTACAATTTTCTCTACAATGTATAAATATATATATATATATCAAATACAAAAACAACTTTGCAGAAGTATAGCTATCACACAGTCATTTTGAAAACGGCTCTGACGAACGGCCCCTAAAGCTTATGACAAAGCATACAATGTATTATTGAGATCAGGCAATATACTCAAATTCCTTATTGTGGTTTTTAGGTGCAATTTTCCGTTATGTCCACTAGATGGTAGAAGAGGATCAATCACTGGCTGACATTTGCACTCACAGAAAACACAGATGATGATTACTCTTTAACTAAGTTTACTATTAATAGAAATCTGTTCACATTTAAAGGTGCAGTGTGTAAATTTTAGAAGGATCTCTTGACAGAAATGCAAAATGATATAAAAAACTATATTATCAGGGGTGTATAAAGACCTTTCATAATGAACCGGTATGTGTTTATTACCTTAGAACGAGACCTTTTTATCTACATACACCGAGTGTCCCCTTACATGGAAGTCACCATTTTGTGGCGCCATTTTTCTACAGAAGCCCCTAACGGACATTTTTTTTACTAAGTTGTCTCCGACGATGACATGTTTGTCTGGTGGCGGCTACCGTAGCTTCTCTATGTGTTTCAAAAGCGAGGGGTGAGCAGTGGACTAAGCCATTGGTTGCAATTCGTGACCTCACCACTAGACGCCGCTAAAATGTACACACTGCACTTTTAACTTCATGATTTTACTGTTATAATATTAAAATCACATTTAGTTAAAGACTACCACTTCAATTGTTCTGAGTTATCGGTTTTAACACTCATGTCATTTTATGAAAGCTGTGAAACGTGAACATAATTTTGGAGGCACTTACACGACATTTGCAGTAAGAATTATATATTTTTAGTTTTTTATAAAAAAAACATACCAAATGAGTGTGTAACCATGTCAATATTAAGTCTTGTTCTTTAACAGTCTTGTTTCTCCTTTCTCAGATAAACGTGTGTGTGTACAATATACAATGCAGAATATCTATATGGCCATGTCCTTAAACGTCTTGTGATCTAAATGGCTTGAACCCCGGTAATCGCTGCTAGCAGCTATATTACCATTTGTTTTTGTTAGGATATTTATTTTTCTGCCATAAAACGGATCGTGCAGACCAAACGGTAAGGCCTAGAGACTTGAAATTTGGCCAAATGGTAGGTCCCAATTTGGGGTGAGGTTGACAGAGTATGACCCCAATCGGCCTATAGGTGGCGCTATAGTGATAACAAACGCGTTGATGCTCATAACTCCCACAATTATTGTCCAAATCTCAAGTGTCTTATATCCCTGGATTCCTTGCGTCAAGACGAACAAAATGTATATCTCCGATTTCATTTCCTTAATGAAAAATTTTCCGCTATTTTTGATTTTGTTGAAAAAAATAAAAACGAACTAGTCCTAGGTTTTTCGCTCAATCGGAATCGTTTCAGTGCTAAAATGTTCCTTGGAGTTCGAATATCAATAATTATTGAAAAAAAGTTGAACTTTCGACTCACGGTCGACATGCCACGCCCAAACGTCTGAAGTGTGCTCAGCCACTAGGGATTTATTGGCTATAACTGCGGACAGGAATGAAGTATCAACTTGGTACTTGTGATGAGAGTCATGGTCTGAGGTGGCATGCGTCGTTTTGTCACAGCGCCACCTAGTGGTCAGACAAATCATTTAAACGCTTATAACTTAGGCTGAGTTTGACATATTTTCATGCAACTTTTTTCCTTGGAGTCCTGAATTGTTGCCGAGTCCAACGATACCAAGCATGCCAGGTTTTGCTTTACGGTTGGTTCTGCATAGGAATATAGCGCTTAAAAAACACGCGCGAATAACTCCGCGAGGGTTATTCCGATCGACTCGAAACGACCATTGGAAGAACATTGTATTACCTTCTGAATAATAAGTTCTATTGGCGTTATGTTAAAATTTCCATCAGAAATGGCCGAAAATTACAAAAAACGAAAAATTACCTCAAAACTTTGTGTTTTTTACACATAAATGGTTATAACTCCGCAACGAAATGATATTTTTTCACCAGATTTGATACGCTGATGTCTGAGCACATTCTGAGGCAATACAACAAAAATGGTATGCCTGCACCACTAGTTGGCCTCATAATTAAACAAAACCTTTGACATTGAGCAAGCCCAATGGTCATACAAATGTTTTTTCACTAAACTAAAGTGTACAGCCATGATACTAGCTAGATGTAACACAGTCATGACCTGAGATTCCATGCACGACTTTGTCATAGCGCCACCTAGTGGTAATTTGTTATTTCACTTAAAAATACTGTAACATTACATTTAAAATCATGAG
Source organism: Paramisgurnus dabryanus (assembly GCF_030506205.2). Classification (NCBI taxonomy): domain Eukaryota; kingdom Metazoa; phylum Chordata; class Actinopteri; order Cypriniformes; family Cobitidae; genus Paramisgurnus; species Paramisgurnus dabryanus. The sequence goes on from NC_133341.1 coordinate 50,918,690, forward strand.
TCATCATGGATTATTCCTTTCATGACTTTGAGTATAATCATTGGTGGATTGCAAATCACTCCCTAGCAACCAATGAGAATACCCTAGCAACCATTTAGCAAGAGCTGTATCTCTGTATGCTATCATGTATTTTGTTGTGCTATCTGTCGTTTTTCTGTGCTTTTCACTGCTTTTATTTATGTAAAGCTGCTTTGAAACAATTGACTTTTGTGAAAAGCGCTATATAAATAAAATTGAATTGAATTGAATTGTATCAGAACATCGTAGAGACATGGGGTTCAGCTCTTTTGACTCATAAACACTATTTTATCATTTTGTTACCCGAGTTTTGCCAATGCAAGCACCACAAACATTTCCTTCAGTGTTCCATTTGTCAATGTTCTGTGAGAAGAGAGGGAGACATTTCACTAAATGATAGCACTTTTCTGCTGATAACTTTGAACACGTGTGTCTGATATCTTATTTTTCATCATTTATTATTTATTCATCATCTACACAGCCATGCCCTTAAAGGTCTCAATGTCCCAAATCGCTTGAACCCCGGTGATCGCTGCTTGCAGCTATATTTATTAGTTATTATTATTATTTTGCCGTAAAACGGAACGTGCAGACCAAACCGTAAGGCCTAGAGACTTCAAACTTGGCCAAATGGTAGGACCCAATTTGGGGAGAGGTTGATAGAGTATCAACCCGATTGGCCTATAGGTGGCGCTATAGCGATAACAAACGCGTTGATGCTCATAACTTCCACAAATCTTAGCCAAATGTCAAGTGTCTTATATCAATGGAATCCTTGCGTCAAGACGAACAAAACGTATATCTCCGATTTTATTTCCGTCATGAAACTTTTTTCGCTATTTTCGATTTTGTCGAAAAAAATAAAAACGAACTCGTCCTAGGTTTTTCATCCGATCGGAACCGTTCCAGTGCCATAATATTCCTTGGAGTGTGAATATCAAAAGTTATCAAAAAAATGTGAACTTTCGACTCACCGTCGTCAAGCCACGCCCAAACGCCCCCAATGGGCGGAGCCTCTTGGAATTAAATGGGTATAACTTAGGAATGGAAGGAGGTATTGACACCAAATTTGGTACACATATACAGGGGACTATTCTGAGGTCAGGTGCGAAAAATTGCGCCGCTTGACAACTAGCCGGCGCTATAACACCACCTCAAATTTGAAGGGCTGTAACTACAGAAATATGGGACCGATCAACTTGACATTTGGCACGTGTGCTCCTGGTCTGGGGTACTATCTATGTTTAAAAGGAATTTTGCGTAACTCAAAAAACATGGCCGCCATCGGCCAATCAAGAAAAAGGAGCTATTAGACAGGGTTAACGGAGGCCGATCGAAATGAAACGCGGTGGGCCTGTTTGTCTCTTGGCCATGAAGGTCTGTACAGAGTAAGAAAAAATTCGGCCTCTGGGGGGCGCTATCACGTTTTTTCAGTGTTTAAGTGATTGTGTATTATGCAGTGTTTCAGATATCAACAAGATCCTCATATCATTTAATAGAGGTACTTATAATGAACAACTTTTCCTCAAGCAGCACTTGTCTCAGTCGAATCGTTTGTTAGATATTCATCATTTTCTTTTAAACCTACTTTTGCGAACTAGTCCTAGGTTTTTTGACCGATCTGAACCGATTCAGTGCTGGAATATTCCTTAGATACTGAATATCAATAACTATCAAAAAAAAGTTGAACTTTGCAGTCATCGTCGCAACACTACGGTCAAAAGTATGAAGAGGCGGTGCCACAAATACTACAATGGCTGTCATTTATGATAGGAATGAGATATTAACACGAAACTTGGTACACATATGTATAGACCTAGGCCGAGGTCACATGCAAAAAATTGCAGAGATTGTCCACTAGGTGGCGCTATAACCTAAGAACAAAGAACGATGACTATCGCATATGTATACAACACATAAATATTTGTCTGACCTACTTGTTATTTTGCACATAACATCTGCTTTCAGATTCTTATAAGGGTCTTTTAGGATAATTACATATCTTAGAAAACATTGCCGACCAACAGCCAGCCAGCATTAACCATGTACGAGTCCAGCGTAATGGTGTGCGATTACAACTAAACTGATGGGCCTGTTTGTCTTATGTTCTCAAGTGTCTTTGATGATTTTTGGCTCATCATTCCGGAAATATTTGCATCTAGAACAACGGGAGTTACGTTAACTGTGCCCTAGATCAATGGTTCTCAAAATGATTCCTGGAGGCCCACTGCTCTGCACATATACGAAAGTCTTCTATTTTAAACAAATCTACTTTAATCATCAGTAGAGATTTGTATGAACTGAACTGATTGTGTCAGATGAGAGAAACATACAAAATGTGCCGAGCATTGGGTCTCGAGAAACCACTGCAGTTCACTGAGTTGAAAGTACTGCTCTAGATGTTTATGTTTATATGAAAAACAATTTTATAAATTTGCTGTACTATCTGGGCAAATATCAATATGAAACATAAAATAAACTTTTGCCGTTGTATTACTGGATTTGATGTGATGTCACATAGTGAGGTGGGCACCATTTGTAACCTGTATTCTTTATTTCATTTGTAGCTGCTGTTATGTTCCTTTTGTCCATGGGTTTGCATCTGCATGAAAATTATTATAAGATTTAATGATTTGCAGTCATTTACCCCATTAAAACTAAAAGACTTGAGGTAATCAATTCAAGCATTTTGAAAGGTGACATTTTCAAAATGGGCCAGACTAAGTATATCTAACTAATTAACTAGTAATGTGAAGCTTATGACAAAATATTAACAGTTTTATTAAAACGTATATCTCCGATTTTATTTCCGTCATGAAATTTTTTTCGCTATTTTCGATTTTGTCGAAAAAAATAAAAACGAACTCGTCCTAGGTTTTTCATCCGATCGGAACCGTTCCAGTGCCATAATATTCCTTGGAGTGTGAATATCAAAAGTTATCAAAAAAAATGTGAACTTTCGACTCACCGTCGTCAAGCCACGCCCAAACGCCCCCAATGGGCGGAGCCTCTTGGAATTAAATGGGTATAACTTAGGAATGGAAGGAGGTATTGACACCAAATTTGGTACACATATACAGGGGACTATTCTGAGGTCAGGTGCGAAAAATTGCGCCGCTTGACAACTAGCCGGCGCTATAACACCACCTCAAATTTGAAGGGCTGTAACTACAGAAATATGGGACCGATCAACTTGACATTTGGCACGTGTGCTCCTGGTCTGGGGTACTATCTATGTTTAAAAGGAATTTTGCGTAACTCAAAAAACATGGCCGCCATCGGCCAATCAAGAAAAAGGAGCTATTAGACAGGGTTAACGGAGGCCGATCGTTATGAAACGCGGTGGGCCTGTTTGTCTCTTGGCCATGAAGGTCTGTACAGAGTAAGAAAAAATTCGGCCTCTGGGGGGCGCTATCACGTTTTTTCAGTGTTTAAGTGATTGTGTATTATGCAGTGTTTCAGATATCAACAAGATCCTCATATCATTTAATAGAGGTACTTATAATGAACAACTTTTCCTCAAGCAGCACTTGTCTCAGTCGAATCGTTTGTTAGATATTCATCATTTTCTTTTAAACCTACTTTTGCGAACTAGTCCTAGGTTTTTTGACCGATCTGAACCGATTCAGTGCTGGAATATTCCTTAGATACTGAATATCAATAACTATCAAAAAAAAGTTGAACTTTGCAGTCATCGTCGCAACACTACGGTCAAAAGTATGAAGAGGCGGTGCCACAAATACTACAATGGCTATCATTTATGATAGGAATGAGATATTAACACGAAACTTGGTACACATATGTATAGACCTAGGCCGAGGTCACATGCAAAAAATTGCAGAGATTGTCCACTAGGTGGCGCTATAACCTAAGAACAAAGAACGATGACTATCGCATATGTATACAACACATAAATATTTGTCTGACCTACTTGTTATTTTGCACATAACATCTGCTTTCAGATTCTTATAAGGGTCTTTTAGGATAATTACATATCTTAGAAAACATTGCCGACCAACAGCCAGCCAGCATTAACCATGTACGAGTCCAGCGTAATGGTGTGCGATTACAACTAAACTGATGGGCCTGTTTGTCTTATGTTCTCAAGTGTCTTTGATGATTTTTGGCTCATCATTCCGGAAATATTTGCATCTAGAACAACGGGAGTTACGTTAACTGTGCCCTAGATCAATGGTTCTCAAAATGATTCCTGGAGGCCCACTGCTCTGCACATATACGAAAGTCTTCTATTTTAAACAAATCTACTTTAATCATCAGTAGAGATTTGTATGAACTGAACTGATTGTGTCAGATGAGAGAAACATACAAAATGTGCCGAGCATTGGGTCTCGAGAAACCACTGCAGTTCACTGAGTTGAAAGTACTGCTCTAGATGTTTATGTTTATATGAAAAACAATTTTATAAATTTGCTGTACTATCTGGGCAAATATCAATATGAAACATAAAATAAACTTTTGCCGTTGTATTACTGGATTTGATGTGATGTCACATAGTGAGGTGGGCACCATTTGTAACCTGTATTCTTTATTTCATTTGTAGCTGCTGTTATGTTCCTTTTGTCCATGGGTTTGCATCTGCATGAAAATTATTATAAGATTTAATGATTTGCAGTCATTTACCCCATTAAAACTAAAAGACTTGAGATAATCAATTCAAGCATTTTGAAAGGTGACATTTTCAAAATGGGCCAGACTAAGTATATCTAACTAATTAACTAGTAATGTGAAGCTTATGACAAAATATTAACAGTTTTATTAAGATCAGACAATATATGTCTTTCCAAGACTAGGGCTGGTTGAATAAACATACAGTAGCCATTAAGTTAAGACTGTGTTTTAAGGACTAGTCTGAAGAACTAGTAGTTAGTTAGGGCTAATCAATCTTACTATTTGGATTTAAATATAATTAAAATAATTTAAATATTTTTTCACATGATACTTAAAGCAGTTATGTTCAATCATGAAGACAAAAATGTATGACTAACTTTGAATACTAATCTTAGAGATTAATGTTACTGACCATTGGTTTAAGTGTAGTTACACACTAAAATTAAGGCTTAAGTTTTAGTTATCTTACTTGAAAATAGCTTACACTGGCCTACCTTTAAATATATCAGGGCCATAGTTTTGTCTTAAGATGTACACCAGTAATGTTTTTCATAAGGTTTGTTTGTAAAAAGTACCTAAATGTTTTTACATAACTAATGGCTAGTCATGCATCAATTTAAACCTGTGGGAAGCAACCCTATGAAGTTATAAAGCTTCAAATGTTGTCTTAGAATTCTTCAAATCCTAAAGGCCACTTCACACTGGTCAGACCGACTCCAACAGACGCGTCTGTTGGAGTCTGGAGTCTGTCTGACCAGTGTGAAACCCCTGTTGGAAGTTGTTGGATCAAAGTAAATGAGACTTTAGAATGTGGTTGTCTGTTGGTGTCTGTTGGTGTCTGTTGGAGTTGGTAGTTGTCTGACCAGTGTGAACTGGCCTTAAAGGTATGAAAAAGATTGCTGTAAATATGTGGATCCTTAAAGAACAATAATAGGCCAACATTAGAAATAATAACTAATAATCACACATAAAGAGAATAAATATTTGGTTATCAGTAGCTTTAGTATTCTAATCTATTTTCCATAACATAAACATGTCATGCTGTGTCTTATAAAGTTTTCAATAATTGTTTATAGAATTATTGCAATGAAATTGTAATGTTATGATACACTTGGTTATTTTAAATATAAATGTTTACTGAAAACTTACTCTAGCACAGCACGTGTGTGAACACAAGGCAAGGCAAGGCAAGGCAAGGCAAGTTTATTTGTATAGCACATTTCATACACAGAGGTCATTCAAAGTGCTTTACATAGAAATGAGAAAACAATATATAAAAGAGAAAAAAGAAAATTTAAAAATAATAGATACACAATAAAATCACAATAAAAAAAGATACATGAGAATTTTGAATAACAATTAAAGAAAATGAATGTGATTTTAATAAAAACAGTTTAAAATGTTAAACAGAATAAAACAGGAGTAATAGTGGCTTTAGTTAAAGGTGCAGTCAGTGTAAAGCAGCACAGTGCTCATTCAGTAAATGCAGAGTTAAACAGATGTGTTTTTAATCTAGATTTAAAAGTTAGTATTCTAATCTATTTTCTATTTTCTATTTACAAATAAGTGCTTAATAGCAAATCTGACTGACATTTGCTTAATGACATCATATTTGTTATTAACTCCATTTGATATAAACAACACATCTGGATCAGTTATGTATGGACATAGCCAGTTGTTAAATATAAAAAATGTACAGCTTTAGTACTATTTTTAGGCCTACTATAATATGACAGAGGCTGTCATCTGAAAAACTTGTATGTTTGCACATCATATCTATGTCAAAGAATATATATGTTCTATAAGAACAATTACTTTTGTTTAAAAAATAGTCTAAAAGATTTAAACAAGCAACCATTTAGTAAGACCTAGATCTCTATGAATTAAAATGACTGTTTCAGATGAGAGAAACATACAAAATGTGCAGAGCATGTTTGTGTATGTTCCTTTTGTCCATAAAGATATATACGGTTTAATAACTTGCATACCTCACTTTATTTACCTAACTAAAACAGAAAGCCTTCATGGTACTCGATTAAAGGACATGAACATGAATCTGCTAAATGAAATGATATTTGTTATTGACACAATTTAATAACACCATCCACCATTCAGATAACGTATCTGGTTTTGTTTTAATAAATTGTTTCAGTTCTTACACTCAACAACAGTAAAGCCAGTGCAGTACAATTTTCTCTACACTGTATAATACAAATACAAAAACAACTTTGCAGAAGTATAGCTATCACACAGTCATTTTGAAAACGGCCCTGACGAACGGCCCCTAAAGCTTATGACAAAGCATACAAGTATTATTGAGATCTGGCAATATACTCAAATTCCTTATTGTGATTTTTAGGTGCAATTTTCCGTTATGTCCACTAGATGGCTGTAGAGGATCAATCACTGGCTGACATTTGCACTCACAGAAAACCCAGAAGATGATTACTCTTTAACTAAGTCTACTATTAATAGAACTCTGTACACATTTAAAGGTGCAGTGTGTCATTTTTAGAAGGATCTCTTGACGAAAATGCAAAATTATATACAAAACTATATTATCAGGGGTGTATAAAGACCTTTCATAATGAACCGGTATGTGTTTATTACCTTAGAACGAGACCTTTTTATCTACATACACTGAGGGTCCCCTTACATAGAAGTCACCATTTTGTGCCGCCATTTTTCTACAGAAGCCCTTAAAGGCGGAGTCCACGATGTTTGAAAAACGCGTTGGAAAAGGAGACGGGCCGACTACCAAAACACACTTATAGCCAATCAAATCAAATCAAATGCCGAGTTGCGTATGTGTGGGGCGGGTCTATCAACAGAAGGTCCAGATTCTATTGGGGTAGGGGCGTGTTTGTTTAGGTGATTTCAAATATCAACATTGGCTTTCAAACATCATGGACTCCGCCTTTAACGGGCAAATTTTTTTACTAAGTTGTCTCCGACGATGACATGTTTGTCTGGTGGCGGCTACTGTAGCTTCTCTATGTGTTTCAAAAGCGAGGGGTGAGCAGTGGACTAAGCCATTGGTTGCAATTCGTGACCTCACCACTAGGTGCCGCTAAAATGTACACACTGCACCTTTAACTTCATGATTTTACTGTTATAATATTAAAATCACATTTAGTGAAAGACTACCACTTCAATTGTTCTGAGTTATCAGTTTTAACACTCATGTCATTTTATGATAGCTGTGAAACGTGAACATAATTTTGGAGGCACTTACACGACATTTGCAGTAAGAATTATATATTTTTTGTTTTTTATAAAAAAAGCTACATACCAAATGAGTGTATAACCATGTCAATATTAAGTCTTGTTCTTTAACAGTCTTGTTTCTCCTTTCTCAGGTAAACGTGTGTGTGTACAATATACAATGCAGAATATCTATATGGCCATGTCCTTAAACGTCTTGTGATCTAAATGGATTGAACCCCGATAATCGCTGCTAGCAGCTATATTTATTAGGGGTTCAAGCGCGAAGCGCTGAAACCCTATTGTAATTGTTAAGATTTTTATTATTATTATTCTGCCGTAAAACGGAACGTGCAGACCAAACCGTAAGGCCTAGAGACTTGAAACTTGGCCAAATGGTAGGACCCAATTTGGGGAGAGGTTGACAGAGTATCAACCCGATTGGCCTATAGGTGGCGCTATAACGACGGAAATCACGTTTATGCTCATAACTCCCAGAAATCTTGTCCAAATGTCAAGTGTCTTATATCACTGGAATCCTTGCGTCAAGACGAACAAAACGTATATCTCCGATTTTATTTGCGCCTAGAATTTTTTTTCGCTATTTTCGATTTTGTCGAAAAAAATAAAAACGAACTAGTCCTAGGTTTTTCGACCGATCGGAACCATTCCAGTGCTGTAATATTCCTTGGAGCGTGAATATCAAAAGTTATCAAAAAAAAGTTGAACTTTCGACTCACCGTCGTAAAGCCACGCCCAAACGCCCCCTATGGGCGGAGCCTCTAGGTCTTAAATGGCTATAACTTGGGATTAGAAAGAGGTATCGACACCAAATTTGGTGTATATATACAGGGGACTATTCTGGGCTCACGTTCAAATAATGGCGCCGCTTGACCACTAGTTGGCGTTATAACACCACCTCAACCTTTGAAGGGCTGTAGCTACAAAAGTGTGGGACCGATCAACTTGAAATTTGGCACGGTTGCTCTTGGTCTAGGGTACTATTAATGTCTAAAAGGAATTTTGCATGGCTCAAGAAACATGGCCGCCATCGGCCAATCAAGAAAAAGCAGCTATTAGACAGGGTTAACGAAGGCCGATCGAAACGAAACGCGGTGGGCCTGTTTGTCTCTTGGCCATGAAGGTCTGTGCAGAGTAAGAAAAAATTCGGCCTCCGGGGGGCGCTATCACGTTTTTTTAGTGTTTAAATTATTGTGTATTATGTAGTGTTTTAGATATCCACAAGATCCTCATATCATTTAATAGAGGTACTTACAATGAACAACTTTCCCTCAAGAAGCAACTGTCTCAGTAGAATCGTTTGTTAGATATTCATCATTTTCTTTTAAACCTACTTTTGCGAACTAGTCCTAGGTTTTTTGACCAATCTGAACCAATCCAGTGCTGGAATATTCCTTAGACATTGAATATCAATAATTATCAAAAAAAAGTTGAACTTTGCACTCGTCGTCGCAACACCACGGTCAAAAGTACGAAGAGGCGGTGCCACAAATACTTAAATGGCTATCATTTATGATAGGAATGAGATATCAACACGAAACTTGGTACACATATGTATAGACCTAGACTGAGTTCACATGCAAAAAATAGCAGAGATTGTCCACTAGGTGGCGCAATAACCTAAGAACAAAGAACGATGACTATAGCATATGTATACGACACATAAATATTTGTCTCACCTACTATTTTGCACATAACATCTGCTTTCAGATTCTTATAAGGGTCTATTAGGATAATTACATATCTTAGAAAACATGCCGACCAACAGCCAGCCAGCATTAACCATGTACGAGTCCAGCGATTACAACTAAACTGATGGGCTTTTTTGTCTTATGTTCTCAAGTGTCTGTGAGGATTTTTGGCTCATCATTCCGGAAATATTTGCATCTAGAACAATGGGTGTAACGTTAACTGTCCCCTAGATCAGTGGTTTTCAAAAGTATTCCTGGAAGCCCACTGCTCTGCACATATACAAAAGTCTTCTATTTTAAACAAATCCACTTTAATCATCAGTAGAGATTTGTATGAACTGAACTGATTGTGTCAGATGAGGGAATCATACAAAATGTGCTGAGCATTGGGTCTGGAGAAACCACTGTGTTTCACTTAGTTGAAAGTACTGCTCTAGATGTTTATGTTTATATGAAAAACAATTTTGTGAATTTGCTGTACTATCTGGGCAAATATCAATATGAAACATAAAATAAACTTTTGCCGTTGTATTCCTAGATTTGATATGATGTCTCACAGTGATGTGGGAACCATTTCTAACCTGTATTCGTTATTTCATTTGTAACTGCTGTTATGTTCCTTTTGTCCATGGGTTTGCATCTGCATGAAAATTATTATAAGATTCAATGATCTGCAGTCATTTACCTCATTAAAACTAAAAGACTTGAGGTTATCAATTCAAGCATTTTGAAATGTGACATTTTCAAAATGGGCCAGACTAAGTATATCTAACCAATTAACTAGTAATGTGAAGCTTATGACAAAATATTAATAGTTTTATTAAGATCAGACAATATATGTCTTTCCAAGACTAGGGCTGGTTGAATAATTAAGTTTAAACTGTGTTTTAAGGACTAGTCTGAAGAACTAGTAGTTAGTTAGGGCTAATCAGTCTTACTATTTGGATTTAAATATAATTTAAATAATTTAAATATTTTTTCACATGATACTTAAAGCAGTTATGTTCAGTCATGAAGACAAAAATGTATGACTAACTTTTAAGACTAGTCTTAGAGATTAATGTTACTGACCATTGGTTTAAGTGTAGTTACAGACTAAAATTTAGGTTTATGTTTTAGTTGTCTTACTTGAAAATAGCTTACAATGGCCTATCTTTAAATATATCAGGGCCATAGTTTTGTCTTAAGATGTACACCAGTAATGTTTTTAAAAGGTTTGTTTGTAAAAAGTACCTAAATGTTTTTAAATAACTAATGGCTAGTCATGCATCAATTTAAACCTGTGGGAAACAACCCAATAAAGTTATAAAGCTTCAAATGTTGTCTTAGAATTCTTCAAATCCTAAAGGTATGAAAAAGATTGCTGTAAATATGTGGATCCTTAAAGAACAGGCCAACATTAGAAATAATTACTAATAATCACACATAAAGAGAATATATATTTGGTTATCAGTAGCTTTAGTATTTTAATCTATTTTCCATGACATAAACATGTCATGATGTGTCTTATAAAGTTTTTAATAATTGTTTATAGAATTATTGCAATGAAATTGTAATGTTATGATATAATTGGTTGTTTTAAATGTAAATGATTTACTGAAAACTTACTCAAGCACAGCACATGTGTGAACACAAATAAGTGCTTAATAGCAAATCTGACTGACATTTGCTTAATGACATCATATTTGTTATTAACTCCATTGGATATAAACAACACATCTGGATCAGTTATGTATGGGCATAGCCAGTGGTTAAATATAAAAAATGTACAGCTTTAGTACTATTTTTAGGCCTACTATAATATGACGTTTTTAAAAAAAGTTGCCAGCCAGCGCCAGCGTTTTTCATGATTTTCACCAAAGTTTATTGCCTTCCAGAAAATGTTCTTCTTTAAATATATAAACATATAATATACCAAATGAAAGAACAGACCCTCTGCTTTCAAACAGAAAAAAACGTTTCATCTTACCTTTAGTGGTTCTTTTGCAATCAGCTTTTGAATATGGGTAGGTTTTTGCAAAAACACCATATTTTGAGCAAAAAGCAGAGGTCAAGGTCAAGGTCAAGGTCAAAGTTTATTTCTAAAGCACATTTACAAGCAGACACCACTGCCCCAAAGTGCTGTACAAGTATAAAATACAGTAAAAACACAAGATACAAATATTCCAACAATATTAAAAAAAACCAAAAAAAATAAAATGTCACTGCTCAGTCATGATTCGAAAGCCGATGCAAACAAGTGGGTTTTTAACAATGATTTAAAACATTCCACAGAGGTAGCTGCTCTAATATAAGGAGGGAGCGAATTCCAAAGTGTTGGACCTGCTATTGAGAAAGCTCTGTCTCCTCTTGTTTTTCGTCTGGACCTTGGACAGTCTAAAGACAGCTGGCCAGTAGACCTCAGAGTCCTACTTGGAGTATGCAAAGTAAGCATGTCAGATAAATATAAAGGTGCCAATCCGTTTAAAGATTTATAAACAAACAATAAAATCTTAAAATGGATTCTAAAAACAACAGGCAACCAATGTAGAGTCGACAATATAGGGGTTATGTGTTCATTTCGCTTTTTACCTGTCAAAAGACGTGCCGCTGCATTTTGAACTAATTGTAAACGGCGGATCGAGCCCTGATCAAGACCATAGTATAATGAATTGCAATAGTCTAGACGATTTGTAATCAGAGCATGCACAACTTTTTCCAGTTGGCTATGTGGCAGATAGGGTTTGACCTTCCTAAGAAGTCTAAGTTGAAAAAAGCTTGATTTTACCACAGAACTAATTTGCCTGTCAAGTTTAAAAGTGCTATCAATTAAAACGCCAAGGCTTTTTACATAAGAAACAGCAGTTTGAAAATGTTGGGCCAAAAGCATCCAAGCCTGAGATATCTGCATCTCCAAAAATTATAACTTCAGTTTTGTCATTGTTTAAATTCAGAAAGTTCAGTGACATCCAATCCTTTACTTCACCCAAACAATTTCTCAGTACTTCGACTGAGTTTGTTTTAGTGTTCAACGGTAAGTAAATTTGGACGTCATCCGCAAAACAATGATAAGAGATGTTGTATTTTTGGAAAATAGATCCCAAAGGTAACATATACAATGAAAATAAAACTGGGCCCAAAATTGATCCTTGAGGGACCCCGCTAGTAATTGGGGCGCTTTTTGAATTGAAAGGTCCAAGGTTCACTGTAAAAGACCTCTCTGACAGATATGACCGAAACCAATTCAAAACAGTACCTTTAATGCCAACACAAGACTCAAGTCTGGACAATAGAATCTTGTGGTCAACAGTATCAAACGCTGCAGTCAAATCTAAAAGTACCAGTACAGCAGATCTACCAGCATCCGAAATTAGCAGAAGATCATTAAAAACTTTTAAAAGAGCAGTTTCAGTACTGTGGCCGGATTTAAAACCAGACTGGAATTTGTCACAGATTTTGTTTAAACTTAGGTGTGATTGTAGTTGGGCATATACCACTTTTTCTAAAACTTTGGATAGAAAGGGGAGCTTAGAAACAGGCCTATAATTAGACAAAACGGAGGGGTCTAAATTGTGTTTCTTCAGTAAGGGTTGTACAATGGCCTTTTTAAAAGCCACTGGAACATATCCGGCTGATAGGGACATATTTATCAGACTTAAAACAAAAGGCCCAATTGTCTCAAAAACATCTTTAAATAGTTTAGCTGGAAGACTATCCAAAGAGCAAACGGAATATCTTAAACCTTGAACCGTCTTGGATAAATCAGTAATAGATACTGGTACAAAATCTTCAAAGACAGCTGTACATAGTGATACAATGCTTGGATCAGGCACAACATGATGGGTTGCAGTTCGGATATTGGACACTTTATCAATGAAAAATTTACAAAATCTGTCACACAAAAGAGCGCAAGGGACAATACCAATAGCAGAGACAATTTCATTTTTTTGACGGACTTTTCATAGAGATCCCATTCAGAGCGATCTTTAAAACAGACACGGACATGCAGCAGCTTGGCATAGGGCAATACTTCCGGTTTTAAAAAGTTGCGGAAGGGCGCCAACTGGTGGATAATAGCGGTATTGCGGAAAGACGGATCTCGTCATTGGCGGGGAAGCGTTTTCTCTTAATTGACGAGATATCTCGTCAATGGCGGGGAAAGAGTTAAATATAAAAATATGTAGAGCTTTAGTACTATTTAGCTTTTTTCATTATTCATTTCAAGAACAAGAACATTGCATACATACAAGAGGATTACAATGTGCTTATTTAACATTTAACATAACAATGGATCAAATAAAAAAAAACAAAAAAATAAATTAACAATAACATGGGGATATTCTACAATAATTCAATAAAACAAAAGGTTTCAAAAATGTTATATATTTGCTTTGCTTTTTTTGACTTTTAACAGTTTCAAAATAATTTCTTAATTCCGTTCTAAATAAAATGCTATTGGGTTTATTATTTGCCCATTTTTGTTTATGGATGTGAAATTTTCCATATATAATCAATAAGTTGATTAACAAGTCTTTCTCCACACATTTACTTTTATAATACAAAAATATATCCTTACCAGATAACTGAATTATTATTTTGTGAGTTTAAATATCAAGCATTCCACATCAATCCAAAAAGATTGAGTAAATATACATTGATAAAATAAATGTTTTATGGATTCTACTTCCAAATTGCAAATACAAGTAACCTCCATATCTCTTAAAAATCTGGAGACTACTTGTTTAACTGGATACATTAAATGAACCAATTTATAAGTAATTTGTCACGGTGGAATCCGTGTCATGTTTTGTGTCTGTTCCGATTGTCGTCACCTGGACTCTTGTTAATTAATTACCTGCCTCATCACACCTGTGTATCGTTAGTCTGTTTGTATATATACCCCTGCCTGTTGTATGTTCACTTGCCGGATGATTGTCGCTGATTCCCTGTCTGTTCCTGTGTTCTACGTTTTAGTGTTCCTGTGTTTATTTACCTGCCTGTTGTTTGATTCTAGTGTTTTGTTTCTTGGTTATTATTAAATGTTATTTATTCATCTCGAACTCTGCACATGCGTCCTACTTCCTGATCTCATGTTCCCGGTCGTGACATAATTTCTTTAACCTTATTCGTGAGACAGTATATATTTAATAAACTCCAAACCTCTTTCCATACAAGTTGACTATATAAGGAGTTCCAGTATGGTTTACATCTAGGCAAATATTCATTTCTACATAGTGTTCTTATAAGTTATTACATTTTTTTTCTAGAATATTTACTCCATTAATACATAACTGAGCATTATGTAAGGAGTTACAATCATAAGATGTATAACCTTGAAAGAGTTGAATAAGTCCACTAGGTATGGCATCAAATACAACTGCAAATTCCTTAGCAGTTACTGGAATCTTATAGTGATTGAGGAATTTCACAATAATTAAAGAGGTGACCATCATCTTTAAATAACTGCCTCACTAATATTATATTATTATCATACCAATTTCTATAAAATAAGGATTTGTTTTTGTATAGAATATTCTTGTTATTCCAAATAACAGATCTATGTG
The DNA here is from genome assembly GCF_030506205.2 of Paramisgurnus dabryanus. Lineage (NCBI taxonomy): Eukaryota > Metazoa > Chordata > Actinopteri > Cypriniformes > Cobitidae > Paramisgurnus > Paramisgurnus dabryanus. The sequence goes on from NC_133341.1 coordinate 50,933,796, forward strand.
GAGAAAAGTTATGTTTATATATGAGCATCCAAGATAAACAAACCTGTTTATGGAAACCTGACAGTTTTATGGGAACCTTGTTTATATCAAAATTGAATCGCAAAAAAAATTCCAAACCACCCAATTTCTTAAATCATTTCTAGTATGATGTTCCATATACTACCTTTCCAACTTCAGTTACTTTTTATCCACTTATTTTTAAAAACAGTTTTTAAAATCTAGTACATTTTAACCTCCTTCCTCAACTGGATTGCTTATAATTGACTTTTTAATGTCAATAAATAACTAATGGCTAGTCATGCATCAATTTAAACCTGTGGGAAACAACCCAATAAAGTTATAAAGCTTCAAATGTTGTCTTAGAATTCTTCAAATCCTAAAGGTATGAAAAAGATTGCTGTAAATATGTGGATCCTTAAAGAACAGGCCAACATTAGAAATAATAACTAATAATCATACATAAAGAGAATATATATTTGGTTATCAGTAGCTTTAGTATTCTAATCTATTTTCCATGACATAAACATGTCATGATGTGTCTTATAAAGTTTTTAATAATTGTTTAAAGAATTATTGCAATGAAATTGTAATGTAATGATTCAATTGGTTGTTTTTTAATGTAAATGATTTACTGAAAACTTACTCTAGCACAGCACATGTGTGAACACAAATAAGTGCTTAATAGCAAATCTGACTGACATTTGCTTAATGACATCATATTTGTTATTAACTCCATTTGATATAAACAACACATCTGGATTTGTTATGTTTAGGCCTACTATAATATGACAGAGGCTGTCATCTGAAATACTTGTATGTTTGCACATAATATTTATGTCAAAGAATATATATGTTCTATAAGAACAATTACGTTTGTTAATAAAAAAATAGTCTAAAAGATTTAAACAAGCAACCATTTAGTAAGACCTACAGAATATATCTCTATGAACTAAAATGACTGTTTCAGATGAGAGAAACATACAAAATGTGCAGAGCATGTTTGTGTATATGTTCCTTTTGTCCATAAAAATATATACGGTTTAATAACTTGCATACCTCACTCTATTTACCTAATTAAAACAGAAAGTCTTCATGATACTAGATTAAAGGACATGAACATGAATCTGCTAAATGAAATGATATTTGTTATTGACACGATTTAATAACATCATCCACCATTCAGATAAAGTATCTGGTTATGTTTTATTAAATTGTTTCAGTTCTTACACTCAACAATAGTAAAGCCAGTGCAGTACAATTTTCTCTACACTGTATAAATATATATATATATCAAATACAAAAACAACTTTGCAGAAGTATAGCTATCACACAGTCATTTTGAAAACGGCTCTGACGAACGGCCCCTAAAGCTTATGACAAAGCATACAATGTATTATTGAGATCAGGCAATATACTCAAATTCCTTATTGTGGTTTTTAGGTGCAATTTTCCGTTATGTCCACTAGATGGTAGAAGAGGATCAATCACTGGCTGACATTTGCACTCACAGAAAACACAGATGATGATTACTCTTTAACTAAGTTTACTATTAATAGAAATCTGTTCACATTTAAAGGTGCAGTGTGTAAATTTAAGAAGGATCTCTTGACAGAAATGCAAAATGATATAAAAAACTATATTAGCAGGGGTGTATAAAGACCTTTCATAATGAACCGGTATGTGTTTATTACCTTAGAACGAGACCTTTTTATCTACATACACCGAGTGTCCCCTTACATGGAAGTCACCATTTTGTGGCGCCATTTTTCTACAGAAGCCCCTAACGGACATTTTTTTTACTAAGTTGTCTCCGACGATGACATGTTTGTCTGGTGGCGGCTACCGTAGCTTCTCTATGTGTTTCAAAAGCGAGGGGTGAGCAGTGGACTAAGCCATTGGTTGCAATTCGTGACCTCACCACTAGACGCCGCTAAAATGTACACACTGCACTTTTAACTTCATGATTTTACTGTTATAATATTAAAATCACATTTAGTTAAAGACTACCACTTCAATTGTTCTGAGTTATCAGTTTTAACACTCATGTCATTTTATGAAAGCTGTGAAACGTGAACATAATTTTGGAGGCACTTACACGACATTTGCAGTAAGAATTATATATTTTTAGTTTTTTATAAAAAAAACATACCAAATGAGTGTGTAACCATGTCAATATTAAGTCTTGTTCTTTAACAGTCTTGTTTCTCCTTTCTCAGATAAACGTGTGTGTGTACAATATACAATGCAGAATATCTATATGGCCATGTCCTTAAACGTCTTGTGATCTAAATGGCTTGAACCCCGGTAATCGCTGCTAGCAGCTATATTTATTATTATTATTATTATTTTTCCGCCATAAAACGCGTCGCCCAGCACAAACCGTAAGTCGTAGAAACTTGCCACTTGGTCAACTGGTTGTATATTAGCAGGCTACTCAGATACAGTGAATCAGCCAAATCGGCCCATAGGTGGCGCTATAGCAATGCCCGACGCGTTGGGGCTCATAACTCCTAAACCGGACATCCTACACTCAAGTGTTTGGTATCATTGTAATCCCTGGCTCCAAACTTAAAAAATGTATATCTCCGATTTCATTTCCGTCATGAAAAATTTTCCGCTATTTTCGATTTTGTCGAAAAAAATAAAAACGAACTAGTCCTAGGTTTTTCGCCCGATCGGAATCATTCCCGTGCTAAAATGTTCCTTGGAGTTTGAATATCAATAATTATCAAAAAAAAGTTGAACTTTCGACTCACGATCAACATGCCACGCCCACACGTCTGAATTGTGGGCAGGCACTAGAACATTATTGGCTATAACTGGGGACAGGAATGAAGTATCAACACGACACTTGGTACTTGTGATGAGAGTCATGGCCTGAGGTTTCATGCATCGTTTCGTCACAGCGCCACCTAGTGGTCATACGAATCGAATAATGCTTATAACTTAGGCTGAGTTTAACGTATTTTCATGCGACGTTTTTCCTTGGACTCCTGCATTGTTGCCGAGTCCAATGATACCAAGCATGCCAGGTTTTGCTTTACGGTTGGTTCTGCACAGGAAAATAGCACTTAAAAAACATGCGCGAATAACTCCGCGAGGGTTCATCCGATCGACTCGAAACAACCATAGGAAGAATATTGTATTACCTTCTGAACAAAAAGTTCTATTGGCATTATGTTAAAATTTCCATCAGAAATGGCAGAAAATTGCAAAAAACGAAAAATTTACTCCAAATTTTGTGTTTTTTACACATAAATGGTTATAACTCCGCAACGAAATGATATTTTTTTACCAGATTTGATACGCTGATGTCTGAGCAGAGTCTGAGGCAATACAAAAAAAATGGTATGCCTGCACCACTAGTTGGCCTCATAATTGAACAAAACCTTTGACGTTGAGCTAGCACAATGGTCATACAACAGTTTTTTTCACTAAACTTAAGTGTATAGCCATGATACTAGCTAGATGTAACACATTCATGACGTTGCATGCACAAGTTTTTCATAGCGCCACCTAGTGGTTATTTGTTATTTTGACTTAAAAATACTGCAACCTTATATCTAAAATCATGAGTCATCGTGGATTATGCCTTTCATGGCTTTGAGTATAATCATTGGTGGATTGCAATTCACTCCCTAGCAACCAATCAGAATACCCTAGCAACCATTTAGCAAGAGCTGTATCTTTGTATCAGAACATCGTAGAGATATGGGGTTCGGCTCGTTTGACTTTTTTACACTATTTTAACATTTTGTGAACCAAGTTTTGCCACTGTAAGCACCACAAACATTTCCTTCAGCGTTCTATTTGTCAATGCTTCGTGAGAAGAGAGGGAGACATTTCACTGAATGATAGCACCTTTTTTGCTGATGACTTTGAACAGGTGTGTGAGGTAGCTTATTTTTTATAATTTATTTTGTACAATTCAGCAAAACTACACAGGCATGCCCTTAAAGGTCTTAAGGTCCCAAATCGCTTGAACCCGACTCAATGGCCTTGTAATTCAACTAAACACGGCCATTTCTGAATTGTATTTTACGGTATAAATCTGAAAAACTAATTCTCGTTAACAAATTATCAGAATGACTTAACATTAAGGATGTGACATGTTTGTCCTATAGGTGCACCTGTGTGTAAGCTACATAGTCTGTCTGAACCGTTTCTGACCATCTCTTACGTTTTTCTGGATGCGATGTGGTGTAACAACCTGGTCGACGACATCTGACATGTTGTATGTGCTTTAATGCTCGAAACCCAACAAAACGCTGCTTGCAGCTTTAATTATTATTATTTTTATTATTTTTCTTCTGCCGTAAAACGGATCGTGCAGACCAAACCGTAAGGCCTAGAGACTTGAGACTTGGCCAAATGGTAGGTCTCATTCGTGCGCGAAGATGACAGAGTGTCATCCCAATCGGCCTATGGGGGGCGCTACAGCGATGGCAAACGCGTTAATGCTCATAACTTCCACAATTCTTGTCCAAATGTCAAGTGTCTTATATCACTGGATTCCTTGCGTCAAGACGAACAAAATGTATATCTCCGATTTCATTTCCGTCATTAAAAATTTTCCGCTATTTTCAATTTTGTCGAAAAAAATAAAAACGAACTAGTCCTAGGTTTTTCGCTCGATCGGAATCGTTTTGGTGCCAAAATGTTCCTTGGAGTTCGAATATCAATAATTATTGAAAAAAAGTTGAACTTTCGACTCAAGGTCGACATGCCACGCCCAAACGTCTGAAGTGTGCGCAGCCACTAGGGATTTTATTGGCTATAACTGCGGACAGGAATGAAGTATCAACACGACACTTGGTACTTGTGATGACAGTCATGGCCTGAGGTGGCATGCGTCGTTTCGTCACAGCGCCACCTAGTGGTCAAACGAATCATTTAAACGCTTATAACTTAGGCTGAGTTTAACGTATTTTCAAGCAACTTTTTTCCTTGGAGTCCTGAATTGTTGCCGAGTCCAACGATACCAAGCATGCCAGGTTTTGCTTTACGGTTGGTTCTGCACAGGAAAATAGCGCTTAAAAAACATGCGCGAATAACTCTGCGAGGGTTATTCCGATCGACTCGAAACGACCATAGGAAGAACATTGTATTACCTTCTGAACAAAAAGTTCTATTGGCGTTATGTTAAAATTTCCATCAGAAATGGCCGAAAATTGCAAAAAACGAAAAATTACCTCAAAATTTTGTGTTTTTACACATAAATGGTTATAACTTCGCAACGAAAAGATATTTTTTCCCCAGATTTGATACGCTGATGTCTGAGCACAGTCTGAGGCAATACAAAAAAAATGGTATGCCTGCACCACTAGTTGGCCTCATAATTGAACAAAACCTTTGACATTGAGCAAGCCCAATGGTCATAAAACTGTTTTTTCACTAAAACAAAGTGTAAAGCCATGATACTAGCTCGATGTAACACAGTCATGACCTGAGATTCCATGCACAAGTTTGTCATAGCGCCACCTAGTGGTAATTTGTTGTTTTCACTTAAAAATACTGTAACCTTACATTTAAAATCATGAGTCATCATGGATTATTCCTTTCATGACTTTGAGTATAATCATTGGTGGATTGCAAGTCACTCCCTAGCAACCAATGAGCATACCCTAGCAACCATTTAGCAAGAGCTGTATCTCTGTATCAGAACATCGTAGAGACATGGGGTTCAGTTCTTTTGACTCATTAACACTATTTTAACATTTTGTGACCCGAGTTTTGCCAATGCAAGCACCACAAACATTTCTTTCAGTGTTCCATTTGTCAATGTTCCGTGAGAAGAGAGGGAGACATTTCACTAAATAATAGCACTTTTTTGCTGATAACTTTGAACACGTGTGTCTGGTATCTTATTTTTCATCAATTATTATTTATTCATCATCTACACAGCCATGCCCTTAAAGGTCTTAATGTCCCAAATCGCTTGAACCCCGGTAATCGCTGCTTGCAGCTATATTTAGGGGTTCAAGCCCGAAGGGCTGAAACCCTATTGTATTTGTACTGATTTTTATTCTTTTTATTATTTTTCTTCTGCCGTGAAACGGATCGTGCAGACCAAACCGTAAGGCCTAGAGACTTGAGACTTGGCCAAATGATAGGTCTCATTCGTGCGCGAAGTTGACAGAGCATGAACCCAATCGGCCTATGGGGGGCGCTACAGCGATGGCAAACGCGTTTAGGCTCATACCTCCCACATTTCTTGTCCAAATGTCAAGTGTCTCATATCCCTGGATTCCTTGCATCAAGACGAACAAAATGTATATCTCCGATTTTATTTCCACCATGAAAAATTTTCCGCTATTTTCGATTTTGTTGAAAAAAATAAAAACGAACTAGTCCTTGGTTTTTCGCCCGATCGGAATCATTCCAGTGCTAAAATGTTCCTTGGAGTTTGAATATCAATAATTATTAAAAAAAAGTTGAACTTTCGACTCACGGTCAACATGCCACGCCCAAACGTCTGAATTGTGGGCAGGCACTAGAACATTATTGGCTATAACTGGGGACAGAGAATGAAGTATCAACACGACACTTGGTACTTGTGATGAGAGTCATGGCCTGAGGTTTTATGCAGCGTTTCGTCACAGCGCCACCTAGTGGTCAGACGAATCAAATAATGCTTATAACTTAGGCTGAGTTTAACGTATTTTCATTCGACTTTTTTCCTTGGAGTCCTGAATTGTTGCCGAGTCCAACGATACCAAGCATGCCAGGTTTTGCTTTACGGTTGGTTCTGCACAGGAAATTAGCGCTTAAAAAACACGTGCGAATAACTCCGCGAGGGTTATTCCGATCGACTCGAAACGACCATAGGAAGAACATTGTATTACCTTCTGAACAAAAAGTTCTATTGGCGTTATGTTAAAATTTCCATCAGAAATGGCCGAAAATTGCAAAAAACGAAAAGTTACCTCAAAATTTTGTGTTTTTTACACATAAATGGTTATAACTCCGCAACAGAATGATATTTTTTCACCAGATTTGATACGCTGATGTCTGAGCACAGTCTGAGCCAATACAAAAAAAATGGTATGCCTGCACCACTAGTTGGCCTCATAATTGAACAAAACCTTTGACATTGAGCAAGCCCAATGGTCATACAACTGTTTTTTCACTAAACTAAAGTGTATAGCCATTATACTAGCTAGATGTAACACAGTCATGACCTGAGATTCCATGCACGACTTTGTCATAGCGCCAACTAGTGGTAATTTGTTATTTTCACTTAAAAATACCGTAACCTTACATTTAAAATCATGAGTCATCATGGATTATTCCTTTCATGACTTTGAGTATAATCATTGGTGGATTGCAAGTCACTCCCTAGCAACCAATGAGAATACCCTAGCAACCATTTAGCAAGAGCTGTATCTCTGTATCAGAACATCGTAGAGACATGGGGTTCAGCTCTTTTGACTCACAAACACTATTTTAACATTTTGTGACCCGAGTTTTGCCAATGCAAGCACCACAAACATTTCCTTCAGTGTTCCATTTGTCAATGTTCCGTGAGAAGAGAGGGAGACATTTCACTGAATGATAGCACTTTTTTGCTGATACTTTGAACACGTGTGTCTGGTATCTTATTTTTCATCATTTATTTTGTACAATACAGCAAATCTACACAGCCATCCCCTTAAAGGTCTTAATGTCCCAAATCGCTTGAACCCCGGTAATCGCTGCTTGCAGCTATATTTATTTTTATTCTTTTTCTTCTGCCGTAAAACGGATCGTGCAGACCAAACCGTAAGGCCTAGAGACTTGAGACTTGGCCAAATGGTAGGTCTCATTCGTGCGCGAAGTTGACAGAGTGTCATCCCAATCGGCCTATGGGGGGCGCTACAGCGATGGCAAACGCGTTGATGCTCATAACTTCGACAATTCTTGTCCAAATGTCAAGTGTCTTATATTCCTGGATTCCTTGCGGCAAGACGAACAAAATGTTTATCTCCGATTTCATTTCCGTCATTAAAAATTTTCCGCTATTTTCGATTTTGTCGAAAAAAATAAAAACGAACTAGTCCTAGGTTTTTCGCTCGATCGGAATCGTTTTAATGCTAAAATGTTCCTTGGAGTTCGAATATCAATAATTATTGAAAAAAAGTTGAACTTTCAACTTACGGTCGACATGCCACGCCCAAACGTCTGAAGTGTGCACAGCCACTAGGGATTTATTGTCTATAACTGCGGACAGGAATGAAGTATCAACACGACACTTGGTACTTGTGATGACAGTCATGGCCTGAGGTGGCATGCGTCGTTTCGTCACAGCGCCACCTAGTGGTCAGACGAATCATTTAAACGCTTATAACTTAGGCTGAGTTTAACGTATTTTCATGCAACTTTGTTCCTTGGAGTCCTGAATTGTTGCCGAGTCCAGCGATACCAAGCATGCCAGGTTTTGCTTTACGGTTCGTTCTGCACAGGAAAATAGCGCTTAAAAAACATGCGCAAATAACTCCGCGAGGGTTATTCCGATCGACTCGAAACGACCATAGGAAGAACATTGTATTACCTTCTGAACAAAAAGTTCTATTGGCGTTATGTTAAAATTTCCATCAGAAATGGCCGAAAATTGCAAAAAACGAAAAATTACCTCAAAATTTTGTGTTTTTACACATAAATGATTATAACTCCGCAACGAAATGATATTTTTTCACCAGATTTGATACGCTGATGTCTGAGCACAGTCTGAGGCAATACAAAAAAAATGGTATGCCTGCACCACTAGTTGGCCTCATAATTGAACAAAACCTTTGACATTGAGCAAGCCCAATGGTCATACAACTGTTTTTTCACTAAACTAAAGTGTATAGCCATGATACTAGCTCGATGTAACACAGTCATGACCTGAGATTCCATGCACGGGTTTGTCATAGCGCCACCTAGTGGTAATTTGTTATTTTCACTTAAAAATACTGTAACCTTACATTTAAAATCATGAGTCATCATGGATTATTCCTTTCATGACTTTGAGTATAATCATTGGTGGATTGCAAGTCACTCCCTAGCAACCAATGAGCATACCCTAGCAACCATTTAGCAAGAGCTGTATCTCTGTATCAGAACATCGTAGAGACATGGGGTTCAGCTCTTTTGACTCATTAACACTATTTTAACATTTTGTGACCCGAGTTTTGCCAATGCAAGCACCACAAACATTTCCTTCATTGTTCCATTTGTCAATGTTCTGTGAGAAGAGAGGGAGACATTTCACTGAACGATAGCACTTTTTTGCTGATAACTTTGAACACGTGTGTCTGGTATCTTATTTTTCATCATTTATTTTTTACAATGCAGCAAATCTACACAGCCATGCCCTTAAAGGTCTTAATGTCCCAAATCGCTTGAACCCCGGTAATCGCTGCTTGCAGCTATATTTATTTTTATTATTTTTATTCTGCCGTAAAACGGATCGTGCAGACCAAACCGTAAGGCCTAGAGACTTGAGACTTGGCCAAATGGTAGGTCTCATTCGTGCGCGAAGTTGACAGAGTGTCATCCCAATCGGCCTATGGGGGGCGCTACAGCGATGGCAAACGCGTTGATGCTCATAACTTCGACAATTCTTGTCCAAATGTCAAGTGTCTTATATTCCTGGATTCCTTGCGTCACGACGAACAAAATGTATATCTCCGATTTCATTTCCGTCATTAAAAATTTTCCGCTATTTTCAATTTTTTCGAAAAAAATAAAAACGAACTAGTCCTAGGTTTTTCGCTCGATCGGAATCGTTTTGGTGCTAAAATGTTTCTTGGAGTTCGTATATCAATAATTATTGAAAAAAAATTGAACTTTCGACTTACGGTCGACATGCCACGCCCAAACGTCTGAAGTGTGCGCAGCCACTAGGGATTTATTGGCTATAACTGCGGACAGCAATGAAGTATCAACACGACACTTGGTACTTGTGATGACAGTCATGGCCTGAGGTGGCATGCGTCGTTTCGTCACAGCGCCACCTAGTGGTCAGACGAATCATTTAAACGCTTATAACTTAGGCTGAGTTTAACGTATTTTCATGCAACTTTTTTCTTTGGAGTCCTGAATTATTGCCGAGTCCAACGATACCAAGCATGCCAGGTTTTGCTTGACAGTTGGTTCTGCACACGAAAATAGCGCTTAAAAAACACGCGCGAATAACTCCGCAAGGGTTATTCCGATCGACTCGAAACGACCATAGGAAGAACATTGTATTACCTTCTGAACAAAAAGTTCCATTGGCGTTATGTTAAAATTTTCATCAGAATTGGCCGAAAATTGCAAAAAACGAAAAATTACCTCAAAATTTTGTGTTTTTACACATAAATAGTTATAACTCCGCAACGAAATGATATTTTTTCACCAGATTTGATACGCTGATGTCTGAGCACAGTCTGAGGCAATACAAAAAAAATAGTATGCCTGCACCACTAGTTGGCCTCATAATTTAACAAAACCTTTGACATTGAGCAAGCCCAATGGTCATACAACTGTTTTTTCACTAAACTAAAGTGTACAGCTATGATACTAGCTAGATGTAACACAGTCATGACCTGAGATTCCATGCACGAGTTTTTCATAGCGCCACCTAGTGGTTATTTGTTATTTTCACTTAAAATACTGTAACCTTACATTTAAATCATGAGTCATCATGGATTATTCCTTTCAGACTTTGAGTATAATCATTGGTGGATTGCAAGTCACTCCCTAGCAACCAATGAGAATACCCTAGCAACCATTTAGCAAGACCTGTATCTCTGTATTTTGACCAATCTGAACCAATCAAGTGCTAGAATATTCCTTGGACACTGAATATCAATAATTATCAAAAAAAAGTTGAACTTTGCACTCGTGGTCGCAACACCACGGTCAAAAGTACGAAGAGGCGGTGCCACAAATACTTAAATGGCTATCATTTATGATAGGAATGAGACATCAACACGAAATTTGGTACACATATGTATAGTCCTAGGCCGAGGTAACATGCAAAAAATTTCAGAGATTGTCTACCAGGTGGCGCTATAACCAAAGAACAAAGAACGATGACTATAGCATATGTATACAACACATAAATATTTGTCTGACCTACTTGTTATTTTGCACATAACATCTACTTTCAGATTCTTATAAGGGTCTATTAGGATAATTACATATCTTAGAAAACATGCCGACCAACAGCCAGCCAGCATTAAGCATGTACGAGTCCAGCGTAATGGTCTGCGATTACAACTAAACTTATGGGCCTGTTTGTCTTATGTTCTCAATTGTCTGTGAGGGTTTTTGGGCTCATCATTCCGGAAATATTTGCATCTAGAACAACGGGTGTTACGTTAACTGTCCCCTAGATCAGTGGTTCTCAAAACTATTCCTGGATGCCCACTGCTCTGCACATATACAAAAGTCTTCTATTTTAAACAAATCCACTTTAATCATCAGTAGAGATCTGTATGAACTGAACTGATTGTGTCAGATGAGAGAATCATACAAAATGTGCCGAGTATTGGGTCTCGAGAAACCACTGCGGTTCACTGAGTTGAAAGTACTGCTCTAGATGTTTATGTTTATATGAAAAGTAATTTTGTGAATTTGCTGTACTATCTGGGCAAATATCAATATGAAACATAAAATAATTGTTTGCCGTTGTGTTCCAAGATTTGATGTGATGTCACATAGTGATGTGGGCACCATTTGTAACCTTTATTCGTTATTTAATTTGTAGCTGCTGTTATGTTCCTTTTGTCCATGGGTTTGCATCTGCATGAAAATTATTATAAGATTCAATGATTTGCAGTCATTTGCCTCATTAAAACTAAAAGACTTGAGGTAATCAATTCAAGCATTTTGAAATGTGGCATTTTCAAAATGGGCCAGACTAAGTATATCTAACTAATTAACTAGTAATCTGAAGCTTATGACAAAAAATTAATAGTTTTATTAAGATCAGACAATATATGTCTTTCCAAGACTAGGGCTGGTTGATTAAAGATACAGTAGCCATTAAGATAAGACTGTGTTTTAAGGACTAGTCTGAAGAACTAGTAGTTAGTTAGGGCTAATCAGTCTTACTATTTGGAATTAAATATAATTTAAATAATTTAAATATTTTTTCACATGATACTTAAAGCAGTTATGTTCAATCATGAAGACAAAAATGTATGACTAACTTTTAAGACTAGATTTAGAGATTAATGTTACTGACCATTGGTTTAAATGTAGTTACAGACAAAAATTTAGGTTTATGTTTTAGTTGTCTTACTTGAAAATAGCTTACACTGGCCTTTCTTTAAATATATCAGGGCCATAGTTTTGTCTTAAGATATACACTAGTAATGTTTTTTAAAAGGTTTGTTTGTAAAAAGTACCTAAATGTTTTTACATAACTAATGGCTAGTCATGCATCAATTTAAACCTGTGGAGAACAACCCAATAAAATTATAAAGCTTCAAATGTTGTCTAGAATTCTTCAAATCCTAAAGGTATGAAAAAGATTGCTGTAAATATGTGGATTCTTAAAGAACAGGCCAACATTAGAAATAATAACTAATAATCATACATAAAGAGAATATATATTTGGTTATCAGTAGCTTTAGTATTCTAATTTATTTTCCATGACATGTCATGATGTGTCTTATAAAGTTTTTAATAATTGTTAATAGAATTATTGCAATGAAATTGTAATGTTATGATACAATTGGTTGTTTAAATGTAAATGATTATCTGAAAACTTAATCTAGCTCAGCACATGTGTGAACACAAATAAGTGCCTAATAGCAAATCTGACTGACATTTGCTTAATGACATCATATTTGTTATTAACTCCATTTGATATAAACAACACATCTGGATCAATTGTGTATGGGCATAGCCAGTGGTTAAATATAAAAATATGCAGAGCTTTAATGCTATTTTTAGGCCTACTATAATATGACAGAGGCTGTCATCTGAAATACTTGTACGTTTGCACATAATATCTATGTCAAAGAATATATATATGTTCTATAAGAACAATTACTTTTGTTAAAAAATAGTCTAATACATTTGAACAAGCAAACATTTAGTAAGACCTACAGAATAGATCTCTATGAACTAAAATGACTGTTTCAGATGAGAGAAACATACAAAATGTGCAGAGCATGTTTGTGTATATGTTCCTTTTGTCCATAAAGATATATACGGTTTAATAACTTGCATACCTCACTTTATTTACCTAATTAAAACAGAAAGCCTTCATGGTACTCGATTAAAGGACATGAACATGAATCTGCTAAATGAAATGATATTTGTTATTGACACAATTTAATAACACCATCCACCATTCAGATAACGTATCTGGTTTTGTTTTATTAAATTGTTTCAGTTCTTACAGTCAACAACAGTAAAGCCAGTGCAGTACAATTTTCTCTACACTGTATAATACAAATACAAAAACAACTTTGCAGAAGTATAGCTATCACACAGTCATTTTGAAAACGGCCCTGACGAACGGCCCCTAAAGCTTATGACAAAGCATACAAGTATTATTGAGATCAGGCAATATACTCAAATTCCTTATTGTGGTTTTTAGGTGCAATTTTCCGTTATGACCACTAGATGACTGTAGAGGATCAATCACTGGCTGACATTTGAACTCACAGAAAACACAGAAGATGATTACTCTTTAACTAAGTCTACTATTAATAGAACTCTGTACACATTTAAAGGTGCAGTGTGTAATTTTTAGAAGGATCTCTTGACGAAAATGCAAAATGATATACAAAACTATATTATCAGGGTTGTATAAAGACCTTTCATAATGAACCGGTATGTGTTTATTACCTTAGAACGAGACCTTTTTATCTACATACACTGAGGGTCCCCTTACATATAACTCAACATTTTGTGCCGCCATTTTTCTACAGAAGCCCTTAATGGACAATTTTTTTTACTAAGTTGTCTCCGACGATGACATGTTTGTCTGGTGGCGGCTACTGTAGCTTCTCTATGTGTTTCAAAAGCGAGGGGTGAGCAGTGGACTAAGCCATTGGTTGCAATTCGTGACCTCACCACTAGGTGCCGCTAAAATGTACACACTGCACCTTTAACTTCATGATTTTACTGTTATAATATTAAAATCACATTTAGTGAAAGACTTCCACTTCAATTGTTCTGAGTTATCAGTTTTAACACTCATGTCATTTTATGATAGCTGTGAAACGTGAACATAATTTTGGCACTTACACGACATTTGCAGTAAGAATTATATATTTTTTGTTTTTATAAAAAAAAACTACATACCAAATGAGTGTTTAACCATGTCAATATTAAGTCTTGTTCTTTAACAGTCTTGTTTCTCCTTTCTCAGGTAAACGTGTGTGTGTACAATATACAATGCAGAATATCAATATGGCCATGTCCTTAAACGTCTTGTGATCTAAATGGCTTGAACCCCGATAATCGCTGCTAGCAGCTATATTTAGGGGTTCAAGCCCGAAGGGCTGAAACCCTATTGTATTTGTATGGATTTTTATTATTATTAGGGGTTCAAGCCCGTAGGGCTGAAACCCTATTGTATTTGTATGGATTTTTATTATTAGGGGTTCAAGCCCGTAGGGCTGAAACCCTATTGTATTTGTATGGATTTTTATTATTATTAGGGGTTCAAGCACGAAGTGCTGAAACCCTATTGTAATTGCCATGGTTTTTATTATTATTAGTTATTATTATTCTGCCGTAAAACGGAATGTGCAGACCAAACCGTAAGGCCTAGAGACTTCAAACTTGGCCAAATGGTAGGACCCAATTTGGGGAGAGGTTGATAGAGTATCAACCCGATTGGCCCATAGGTGGCGCTATAGCGATAACAAACGCGTTGATGGTCATAACTTCCACAAATCTTATCCAAATGTCAAGTGTCTTATATCCCTGGATTCCTTGCGTCAAGGCGAACAAAACGTATATCTCCGATTTCATTTCCGTCATGAATTTTTTTTCGCTATTTTCGACTTTGTCAAAAAAAAATAAAAACGAACTCGTCCTAGGTTTTTCGTTCGATCGAAACCGTTCCAGTGCCGTAATATTCCTTGGAGTGTGAATATCAAAAGTTATCAAAAAAAAGTTGAACTTTCTACTTGCCGTCGTCAAGCCACGCCCAAACGCCCCCAATGAGCGGAGCCTCTTGACCTTAAATGGCTATAACTTAGGAAGGGAAGGAGGTATCGACACCAAATTTGGTACACATATACAGGGGACTATACTGAGGTCAGGTACAAAAAATTGCGCCGCTTGACCACTAGTTGTCGCTATAACACCACCTCAACTTTGAAGGGCTGTAACTACGGAAATATGGGACCGATCAACTTGACATTTGACAGGTGTGCTCCTGGTCTGGGGTACTATCTATGTTTAAAAGGAATTTTGCGTAACTCAAAAAACATGGCCGCCATCGGCCAATCAAGAAAAAGCAGCTATTAGACAGGGTTAACGGAGGCCGCTCGAAACGAAACGCGTTGGGCCTGTTTGTCTCTTGGCCATGAAGGTCTGTGCAGAGTTAGGTTTGCGTGCAGTTGAAGGCGCTCTGACAGTTTGATGTCTTTCAGTCCGTCAACAATTCTGTCTCTAATAGGTTCCTCTCTTAGAGTTCCAAAAGCACAGCGGTCTGACAGTGAATACAGTGCAGTGATAGTCATTTACTGGTTCATCAGCCTCTTGCTTTCTGGAGTTAAACTTTGCTCTCTCATAGATCACATGAATTTTTCCATTGAAGTATTCCTTAAATTTTTCCTGCACAGTTTCATACTTTTTCCCTTTCTTCTGTAGTCATTGACAAGCTACACAAAATGTCATCGCCTTTGTCTCCCATACAATAAATCAGTGTGTTGACTTGTTGCAGATCTGATGCTTGTGCAAGTTTACTTGCAACTCGGTACCTTTTTAAAGTGTCTGAGCCATCTTTCGAAGTCATTTGGTTTTGTAAATTAAAACGGTTCAGGGGGTCTAATTTGATATGAGGACACAGGTGCTGGCAATTCATCCATTTTCTTTATGGATTGTGTCTGTTAATTTTCTCTTATCTTCTTTTTTTTCAGCACTTTCACAATTTGAGCGACTGTTTTAGCATCAGTAATCATAACACTTCTGTGTGCCTTTCTGCCTGCCTGCACCGTGCTTGCTGGGCGACCGCACCCCTCCCCCGCTAACTTTCAGTGTAAAGGAAGCGCTTGCTGTTACACGTGCTGGCTTTTTGTTTTTTTAAGAACAAAACTACGGCTTATTTTGCCATTTACCTGTCCAGCGATGCTTGGCAACTTGTTCTGCAGTTTATTTTTCTTTAGATACTGTTCGAGCCACTTCGAACACCATGGGACCTATTTTAACGAGCTGAAACGCAAGTGCGAAGCGCAATGCGCAAGTGACTTTGTGGGCGGATCTTGGGCGCTGTTGCTATTTTCCTGGCAGGAGAAATAACTCTTGCGCCAGACGCAAATCAATAAGGGGTTGGTCTGAAGTAGGTTCATAATTCATAGGTGTGGTTTGGGCACTGCTGTATCTTTTAAGTGTGTGCTGTAATATGATTCCATGTTTACATGCTTATTTAAAAACGAGTACGCGTGATCACTTAATGGCGGATTTCATTGTTAAATGCTGTACAGTGTTAGACACAGTTATTCACTTTCGTATCTTTCATGGCAAATTTGAGTAATGCTGCACTGGGGGATCTGCTGTAATATGATATTGTTTACATGCAACGCATTCCATACATTGTGCTTTACACGCGACACCGTTTTATTATGAGTCCACCCTCACCGCTGAAAGTGTTGAAGGCGGTTTGGGGGCTTTGAAATTGGACCCAAGAAACGCAAGCAGTCCAACCCCAAAGTGCACTTACAAATCCAGTTCACATACATTAAGGTTTCTTATGAAAACATTTTAATTATTATTTACATAAAATAAACATAATGCAGCCACACAACAAACTTATGAAAATATTTTAATCGTTATTTGCATGAGAATTTTTTAACGCAGCCACACAATAAATAAAAACTATCACCACAATGCTCACCACAATGATTTCCCTTATCTCATGTGTTAATATTTTTTATTGTAACAATTTATGATTTGCAAAAATAACTGTAGCATCTGTGTAGATTAGATAAGCAAAGTGTGCGCGTGTTGTGCACGCTATACATTATGGTCAAGCATGCGCCCTTAAAATAGCATAATGAACAACGTGCAACGCACCACTGACTTTAGACTAGTTTTTTTTGGTCAGTGGCACAATTGTTTTTTGAAACTGGAAAATAGCATCAGGGATGGTTTGCGCTGGTACACGCCTCCTTTTTTGCGCTGAACCGCCCAGGGAGCGCAAGTTCATTCCCTAGTTTGCCGACGTGCGCCGGTGCAAAATACGAATGATACATGCGTCACTGACAAAGTCAATTGCGCTGGGTGCAAGATAGGGCCCCATGTTGTGTTCGTATATGCGACAGAGACACTCCACACTCTGGCTGCAGGATTTTAACTGAACTTTATTGCTCTCTTACACAGTAACATTCCGCCAACTCAGGGGCGGGGCTACCTCCGTAGCAATCTTATTAGACACCACCACATATACTTGGCATTGAATTTTGTGCTTTATAATTGAACAGATATTAGCCTATTTATGCTCTAACAGCAACATTACACACCAACTAAAGTTTAAAAAATGGGATCAGGAAAAACGGGACCTTTAGACCTTACAGCTAAATCTGCGGAAAGAAGCCCCTGCCTCATTCGGCAGAGAAAAAAGAAAAACTGATCCAAGACACAAATGCTGCGAGCATGATGTTGTGGTCTTCCGTAATAGGAGATGTTTCCAGGTAATCATGGTCTTGCAATGCCCCAGAACCACAGTTAGATTGCAAGTAAAAAAAAGAGAAAGATCAAGGAGGTCATAAATGTCAGTTTGCTTAGGCAACATTAGAGTATTTGTAATACGATAAAACATTACAGTACTATCACATTCAGAGAGGTTTAAACGATTAAATGAAAATATAATTTATAGTATAAATTTTGGTAATTTTAACAAATTGTCTCATTACTCAGTATGAATACTGTTAAAAGATAGTTGTGTCTCATATCACCTTGTTATTTGTACACGGTGTGACTATACAAATCACAACACATAAATAGGAAAATGTTCACGTTATTTTGTCACTTATTGGGAGCAGTATGCTAGCTAAAGCCATTCACTTCCAGTTTTTGTGCTAAGCTAAGCTAGCGGGGACTGCGTCAGACAGAGTTACAGCACGCACGGAGATGAGAAATGTATGTATGGACTTATCTAACTCTGGGGGATACGGTGAATAAACTAAATTACCAAAATCTGGGCGTGTTCCTTTAAAACTGTGAAGGGTCTTCTTTAATTTGTTCACATTCACAATAACAACAGATCTTTGTGTTTTTGCTAATTATAGTATAAAATATAAGTTTATATAATCTGCATTGAAGTAAAGAGAGTACAGTTTTCCTGGCTGAGCTCATTATCTCTAATGCAGTCACACCCACAGGCGGTACCGGCTGTTGACATGGTAATGAACAGACAAGCAGTTCAAACCATAACAAACAAAGCGTAAAGTTTGATCAGATTTAAAGACGTTAACGCATTTTTGGATGATAAACTGTATACACACACGTGAGGAATATCTTCATTTATGTCTGGTTATATTGAGGAAGAGAAGCGTTTATCTTCAACGTTACCTAAGGAGAAGAACAATGGAAGACGCACTGGAGGAGGATATATTTCTGAAGTAAATAACTTATTTATCCTCATTTATAATTGCTATCATGTAATACGCTTATGGCTTGTGCAGTACAGCCTACATAAGCAACCTCAGCAGACTGCACGCTTCGAATTGAAAAACTTTCGCATTGTTTACAAACGAGGACACCCAAAGTCACGTAATGGTGGATACTGTTTCATGTCGTACAGTGTTAAACACAGTTATTCACTTTCGTATCCTTCATGGCAACTTTCAGTAAGGCTGCACTGCAGAATCTTTTAAGTGTGTGCTGAAATATGATTCCATATATTGTTTACAAATGAGGACGCGTGACTCACGTAATGGCGGATATCTGTTACATGCCGTAAAGTGTTAACACTCTGGGGTCCGACCATTTTGGGACACTGTCAGAGGTTCTGACATGCTCTTACATTTGGTCTTTTTTCAGTTGCTTTAAAACATAAAAATGGCAAGTGTCTCATACCACTGTGTTCAGCACAAACTGGGCTAAAATATTATATGAGCTACATGTATGTACATGTTTGTGAGAGAAAAAGGTTTATGCGTGGTTTTTAAAAAAGCAAAAATTTTAAGTCACTGATATAAGTCCACAAAACCCATACTAAACATGTTTTAACAAGACTTTCCTAAACAGAATCTAGTAGTCTAGAGTTTTTTCTTTAAAATGATTTGAAAATCATCCTGCCTACTCATTCACATAAACCAATATATTGATTTAGAAATTGTAAGACACTTTTTGTTTAGAAGGGCCGTATGCGAGAAGGATTGATTGACAGCTAGCAAACAAAGGCTTGCATAATGAGCTGCATAATGAGCTGCATAATGAGGCAGGAGGGAACTACAGTAAAGAATGTGAGGACAAATGTATACATGTTTGTTTGAGGTTTATTAAGAAGTTAACAATATAATCAAAATAGAAATGAAGGTCAGTAGGACATTTTCAGTTTATTTGAAAACAAATCCCTTTTCAAAAACTTAACTTGTATAAGAAACTGATAAACAACAGAGCTGTAAACTTCATGTGGCTCATGTTACCATATAACTTTATGTCCAAAAAGTGTGAATATGTTTTTACACTTCATAGTTTTGTACTGATGAGAGAGATGCAGACCTGTAAGAGAGTTATGAACAGCTGTTAGCATAAATTGTCCCTTAAAATACCCTTACATACATAACTGATGGGTAAATGATAGCACTACATTCAGATAAACTATCATGTACATAAACTAAATTAGTATCTCAGATAAACATCTGCAATGATTAGTTATATAAAAAGCTGTTTTCAGATGACTGTTTTCAGATGCCCATCCCCTTATCGTCTAGCTTCTGTTTTAAACGCGTTTCTGTAAGCTAGTATGAACTTTAAAAACACGTGTGCGAGCTCGCGTCTCCGTGTAAACAACGCGGAGCTCATAATAAAACTGTGTCGCGTGTAAAGCGCAATGTATGGAATGCGTTGCATGTAAACAATATCATATACAGCATACAGCAGATCCCCCAGTGCAGCATTACTCAAAGTTGCCATGAAGGATACGAAAGTGAATAACTGTGTCTAACACTGTACAGCATGTAACAATGAAACCGCCATTAAGTGATCACGCGTACTCGTTTGTAAATAAGCATGTAAACATGGAATCATATTACAGCACACACTTAAAAGATACAGCAGTGCAGCATTACTCAAAGTTGCCATGAAGGATACGAAAGTGAATAACTGTGTCTAACACTGTACAGCATGTAACAATGAAATCCGCCATTACGTGATCATGCATACTCGTTTGTAAACAAGGCGAAGGTTTTTCAATCCGAAGCGTGCAGTCTGCTAAGGTTGCTTATGTAGGCTGAACTGCACAAGCCATAACATATTACATGATAGCAAATATTAAATATAGCTGCAAAGCAGCGATGGCGGGGTCAAGCCAAAAAGGGCACAGAATGAAGTATCAGTAATGACTGTCTTGATTTTAGATCTAAGTTTTCAGTAGATTAAGGCAAAAATAGCAATTTTTCAAATCTTGAGACCACTTGGTGGCGCTGTACCGAAACAATAGATGGTGCCTCGGGTCATGATTGTGATGACACCCACCAAATTTGATATACATATGATTAACCAATATTAAGATATAGCCTCAAATGACTTGACCACTGGGGGCACTGCACCAAAACAGTAGATGGTGCCTCAGGTCATAATTGTGATGACACCCACCAAATATGGTGTACACACAATAAAGCGATCTGGAGATAAAGCCTCAAAACACTTAACCACTAGGGGGCACTCGAAAGTTTACAAGGGCTTTCAAAAAATGTTGCTGATGAAATAGGTGGCGCTGTAACAAAACATTCAATGCACCCTCAATTTACATTTACAAGTTATTAAACATTCACCTATTCATACAGTGTCAGCCATGCGAGAGCCATCCAGCTCATCGGGAGCAGTTGAGGTGTAGATGTCTCGCTCAAAGATACCTCAACACTTGGTCAGGTGGAGCTGGGGTTTGAACCACCAACCTTCCGATTTGTAGACAACCTACACTAACCACTGAACCACTGGAAATACGCAAATCAATATGCAAAACTTTAGCAAATATAGCCTCAAATCCATTTCGGCGTGCTCGCCATCATATTTGTTGATGCGCTATACAATAACTGACTGATCTATCAAAATCTTTTTATGACTTTTTGTCTAGAGTCTAGATTGTGTGTACCAAATCCAAGCCAATCAAACACCCATTGCTAAACACCCATTCTTTACGCAAATTGGACAAAAGCTCTAGGACGAGTTCGAGAAAGTAGGTTTTACAAACAATTCAAAATATCAAAATAATTAGCATAACGGAAATGACGTCATATGGTGCAATCGAATTGGCATGAGCCAAGGAATCAGATGAAACAAGAATTGCGTTTCTATGACGTATGGGTCAGCAGTTATAACCAAAAATGCAAGTGAAAATTTGGACTGTTGGTGGCGCTATAGGGTTTGACAAAGACACTCCAAATTTGGTGTGGGGACTATTTGGAATGTCCTCTTTGAGTGTGCCAAAATTCATAACTTTCCGACAAAAAAAGTTAAAAATCAAAATGGCCGACCCCCAAAATGGCCGACTGGAAACCATTTGGTATCGTTTGACTCGGCATGCCTCAAGGAATCTAACAATAGCACTTGTATAATTTTAGACCCAAGTTTGCAGTAGTTATAAGCAAAAATAGCCATTTTTCAAATCTCGTGAACACTAGGTGGCGCTGTGACGAAACTGGGCACGAACCCTCAGGTCATGACTGCCATCAAAACTACCAAGTGTCGTGTGAATACGTTTAACTTTGGCAAAGATACAGCCTCAAATCCGTTTTTACGCACTCTACGTGCCAAATTTCATAACTTTCCTACGTACGGTTCTATAGGCTGCCATACACCACCACTGTAACATTTTGTGAGCTGAGAATTGCCACTGCAAGCACCACTCACATTTTCTTCAGTGTTCTAGTTGTCAATGCTCCTCGAGAAGAGAGGGAGAGATTACACTGAATGAAAACACAGCTTTTTGCTGATAACTGTTATATTACTTAGTCTGAAATCAAGAGATTTTCTTAGGTTCTTTAAACTTTTCATCCGAATTCAACTTTACTTTCTTCTGTGCCCTTTTTGGCTTGACCCCGGCATTGCTGCTTGCAGCTATATTTCTTCTTTTTCTTCTTCCGCCATTGCAGTCTATGGCAGCCCATAGAACCGTACGTAGGAAAGTTATGAAATTTGGCACACTGATAAAGGACAGTCCAATGTGTTCCCACATCAAATTTGGAGTCTCTATCTCCAACCCTCTAGCGCCACCAACAGTCCAAAGTTGCACTTACGTTTTTGCTGATAACTTCTGATCCGTAAGACCTAGAAACAAAATTCTTGTTTTCTCTGATTCCTTGGCTCAAGACGATTCGATTTGACCCTATGACGTCATTTTCCGTCATGGTAATTTTTCCGCCATTTTGAATTATTCGTAAAACCTACTTTTGCGAACTCGTCCTAGAGCTTTTGCCCAATTTCCACGAAAATCGGTATGTAGCATCTAAAGACCCTCACGGCAAAAAGTTATGGAATTCATGTCAATTCGTCCATCCGTTTCCGTAAACCGTGTCAACGAATTTTACGTAGAGCGCAAAAAAACGGATTTGAGGCTGTATCTTTGCCAAACTTAAGCCTATTGACACGATACTTGGTACTTGTGATGCCAGTCAGGAACTTAGGGGGCATGCAGAGTTTCGTCACAGCGCCACCTAGTGGTCATACTTATGCTTTAAACGCCTATAACTTTGGCTCCGATTGACGTATTTTCACGGGACTTGTTTCTTTAGAGTTCTGAATAGTTGCCGAGTCCAACGATACCAAACATGCCAGAATTCGCCTTACGGTTAACCCTGCGCAGCAAAATAGCACTTAAAAAACACACGCGCATTACCTTCTGAACAAAAAGTTCTATTGGCGTTATATTAAAATTTTCATCAGAAATGGCCGAAAATTGCAAAAAACGAAAAATTACCTTTTACAATTTGTGTTTTTATACATAAATGGTTATAACTTCGCAACGAAAATAAATTTTTTCACCAGATTTGATATGCTTATGTATGAGCAGAGTCTGAGGCCACACAAAAAAATTGGTATGCCTGAACCACTAGGTGGCCCTATAATTGAACAAAATCTTACATATCAAGCAAGCCCTATGGTCATACAACTATTTCTTCACTAAACTAAAGTGTATAGTTATAAAACTAGCTAGATGTAACACAGTTATGAACTGAGGTTGCATGCACAACTTTGTCATTGCGCCACCTAGTGGTTTTGAGATAGAAATATGGTATTTTTGCCTAAAACTACTCCAACAGTACATCTAAAATCTTGGGTCATCATGTATTATTCCTTTCATGGCTTGGAGATCATTGGTGCATGCCAATTAATTCCTTAGCAACCAATTAGGATACCTTATCAATCCTTTTTACAAGAGCTATATCTCTGCATCAGAACATCGTAGAGACATGGGGGTGGACTGTTGGTGGCGCTATAGGGTTTGACAAAGACACTCCAAATTTGGTGTGGGGACTATTTGGAATGTCCTCTTTGAGTGTGCCAAATTTCATAACTTTCCGACAAAAAAAGTTAAAAATCAAAATGGCCGACCCCCAAAATGGCCGACTGGAAACCATTTGGTATCGTTTGACTCGGCATGCCTCAAGGAATCTAACAATAGCACTTGTATAATTTTAGACCAGAGTTTGCAGTAGTTATAAGCAAAAATAGCCATTTTTCAAATCTCGTGAACACTAGGTGGCGCTGTGACGAAACTGGGCACGAACCCTCAGGTCATGACTGCCATCAAAACTACCAAGTGTCGTGTGAATACGTTTAACTTTGGCAAAGATACAGCCTCAAATCCGTTTTTACGCACTCTACGTGCCAAATTTCATAACTTTCCTACGTACGGTTCTATAGGCTGCCATAGACCGCAATGGCGGAGGAAGAAAAAGAAAATATAGCTGCAAGCAGCAATGCCGGGGTCAAGCCAAAAAGGGCACAGAAGAAAGTAAAGTTGAATTCGGATGAGCAGTTTAAAGAACCTAGGAAAATCTATTGATTTCAGACTAAATAATATAACAGTTATCAGCAAAAAAGCTGTGTTTTCATTCAGTGTAATCTCTCCCTCTCTTCTCGAGGAGCATTGACAACCAGAACACTGAAAAAACGTGACCACCCCCATGTCTCTACGATGTTCTGATGCAGAATTATAGCTCTTGTAAAAAGGGTTGATAATGTATCCTAATTGGTTGCTAAGGAGTTAATTGGCATGCACCAATGATATCCAAGCCATGAAAGGAATAATACATGATGACCCAAGGTTTTAGATGTACTGTTGGAGTAGTTTTAGGCAAAAATACCATATTTCTATCTCAAAACCACTAGGTGGCGCAATGACAAAGTTGTGCATGCAACCTCAGGTCATAACTGTGTTACATCTAGCTAGTTTTATGACTATACACTTTAGTTTAGTGAAGAAACAGTTGTATGACCATGGGGTGGCTTGATTTCAAAGGTTTTGTTCAATTATAAGGCCAACTAGTGGTGCAAGCATTCAATTTTTTTTGTGTAGCCTCAGATTGTGGTCTTACATCAGCGTATCAAATATGGTGAAAAAATCTCTTCGCTTTATGAAGTTATAACTATTTATGTGTAAAAAACACAAAATGTAAAGGTAATTTTTCGTTTTTTGCAATTTTCGGCCATTTCTGATGAAAATTTTAATATAACGCCAATAGAACTTTTTGTTCAGAAGGTAATGCAATGTTCTTCCTATGGTGTTTTCGAGAAGATCGGAATAACGCTCGCGGAGATATTCGTGCATGTTTTTTAAGTGCTGTTTTGCTGCGCAGGGCTAACCGTAAGGCGAAATCTGGCATGTTTGGTATCGTTGGACTTGGCAACTATTCAGGACTCCAAAAATCAAGTCCTGTGAAAATACGTTGATCACAGCCAAAGTTATAAGCATGTACAGCATTCGTATGACCACTAGGTGGCGCTGTGACGAAACTCTGCATGCCCCCTCAGATCCTCACTGGCATCACAACTACCAAGTGTGGCGTCAATAGACATAAGATTGGCGAAGATACACACTAAAACCTGTTTTTTTGTGCTCTACGTAAAATTTGTTGACGCGGTTTACGAAAACAGATTGGCGAATCGACATGAATTCCATAACATTTTGCCTCGATGGTCTCTAGATGCTACATACCGTTTTTCGTGGCAATTGGGCAAAAGCTCTAGGACAAGTTCGCAAAAGTAGGTTTTATGAATAAATCAAAATGGCGGAAAATTTTTCATGACGGAAAATGACGTCATAGGGTCCAATCGAATCGTCTTGAGCCAAGGAATCAGAGGAAACAAGAATTTCGTTTCTAAGACTTACGGATCAAAAGTTATAAGCAAATACATAAGTGCACATTTGGACTGTTGGTGGCGCTAGCGGGTTAGAGGTACAGGCTTCAAATTTGCTGTGGAGACTTTTTTGACAGTCCTCTATCAGTGTGCCAAATTTCATAACTTTCCTACGTACGGTTCTATGGGCTGCCATAGACCGCAATGGCGGAAGAAGAACCAGAATAATAATTATTATAATAAGAAAACTAACAAATACAATAGGGGTCTTCGCCCCTTCGGGGCTTGACCCCTAATAACTAATAATAAGAAAACTAACAAATACAATAGGGGTCTTCGCCCCTTCGGGGCTTGACCCCTAAATATAGCTGCAAGCAGCAATCACCGGGGTCAAGCCGAAAAGGGCACAGCAGAAAGTAAAGTTGACTTCGGATGAGCAGTTTAAAGTACCTAAGAAAATCTCTTGATTTCAGACAAAACAATATAACAGTTATCAGCAAAAAAGCTGTGTTCTCATTTAATGAAATCTCTCCCTCTCTTTCGATGAACATTGATAACTAGAACACTGAAGAAAAAATGAGTGGTGCTTGCAGTGGCAATACTCAGCTCACAAAATGTTACAGTGGTGTTAATGAGTCAAAAGAGCCCACCCCCGTGTCTCTACGATGTTCCGATGCAGAGATATAGCTTTTGCAAAAACGGTTGATAAAGTCTTCTCAATGGTTGCTAGGGAATGAATTGGCAACCACCAGTGATTATAGTCAAAGCCATGAAAGGAATAATCCATGATGACTCATGGTTTTAGAAGTGTTGTTGCAGTAGTTTTAGGCAAAAAATACCATATTCTATCTCAAAACCAGTAGGTGGGCAATGACTAATTTGTGCATCCAACATCAGGTCATTATTGTGTTACATCTAGCTAGTTTTATGACTATACACTTTAGTTTAGTGAAGAAACAGTTGTATGACCATAGGGCTGGCTTGGTATCAAAGGTTTTGTTCAATTATGAGGCCAACTAGTGGTGCAAGCATACAATTTTTTTTGTGTGGCCTCAGAATATGCTCATACATCAGCGTATCAAATCTGGTGAAAAAATCTATTTTCGTTGCAAAGTTATAACCATTTATGTGTGAAACACACAAATTTAAAGGTAGTTTTTTGTTTTTTGCAATTTTCGGCCATTTCCGATGAAAATTTTAATATAACGCCAATAGAACTTTTTGTTCAGAAGGTAATGCAATGTTCTTCCTATGGTGTTTTCGAGTCGATCGGAATAACGCTCGCGGAGTTATTTGCGCGTGTTTTTTAATCGCTATTTTGCCGCGCAGGGTTAACTGTAAGGCCAATTCTGGCATGTTTGGTATCGTTGGACTCGGAAATTATTCAGGACTCCAAGGAAACAAGTCCCATGAAAATACGTCGATCACAGCCAAAGTTATAGGTGTGTAAAACATTCGTCTTACCACTAGGTGGCGCTGCAACGAAACTGGGCATGCAGTCTCAGTTCTTGACTGGCATCACAAGTACCAAGTGTCGTTTCAATAGGCTTAAGTTTGGCGAAGATACAGCCTCAAATCCGTTTTTTTGCACTCTACGTAAAATTTGTTGACGCGGTTTATGCAAACAGATTTGCGAATCGACATGAATTCCATAACTTTTTGCCGTAAGGGTGTGTAGATGTTACATACCGATTTTCGTGGAAATCGGGCAAAAGCTCTAGGACGAGTTCGCAAAAGTAGGTTTTACGAATAATTCAAAATGGCGAAAAAAATTTCATGACGGAAAATGACGTCATAGGGTCCAGTAGAATCGTCTTGAGCCAAGGAATCAGAGGAAACAAGAATTTCATTTCTAGGACGTACGGGTCAGAAGTTATAAGCAAAAACGTAAGTGCAACTTTAGACTGTTGGTGGCGCTAGAGGGTTGGAGTTAGAGACTCCAAATTTGCTGTGGAGACACATTGGTCTGTCCTTTATCAGTGTGCCAAATTTCATAACTTTCCTACGTACGGTTCTATGGGCTGACATAGGCCGCAATGGCGGAATAATAATAATAATAATAAATATAGCTGCAAGCAGCAATACCGGGGTCAAGCCGAAAAGGGCCCAAAAGGATGTAAAATTGAGATTGGATAAGCAGACTGAAGAACCTAGTTAAACCAAGTTTAATTAGTCAAAAGAGCCCACCCCCGTGTCTCTACGATGTTCCGATGCAGAGATATAGCTTTTGCAAAAACGGTTGATAAGGTATTCTCATTGGTTGCTAGGGAGTGAATTGGCAACCATCAGTGATTATAGTCAAAGCCATGAAAGGAATAATCCATGATGACTCATGGTTTTAAAAGTGTTGTTGCAGTAGTTTTAGGCAAAAATACCATATTCTATCTCAAAACCAGTAGGTGGCGCAATGACAACATTGTGCATGCAACATCAGGTCATTATTGTGTCACATCTAGCTAGTTTTATGACTATACACTTTAGTTTAGTGAAGAAACAGTTGTATGACCATAGGGCTGGCTTGATATCAAAGGTTTTGTTCAATTATAAGGCCATCTAGTGGTGCAAGCATACAATTTTTTTTGTGTGGCCTCAGAATATGCTCATACATCAGGGTATCAAATATGGTGAAAAAATCTATTTTCGTTGCGAAGTTATAACCATTTATGTTTAAAAAACACAAAATTTAAAGGTAATTTTTCGTTTCGGCCATTTCTGATGAAAATTTTAATATAACGCCAATAGAGTTTTTTGTTCAGAAGGTAATGCAATGTTCTTCCTATGGCATTTTCGAGTCGATTGGAATAACGCTCGCGGAAATATTCGAGCGTGTTTTTTAAGTGCTATTTTGCCGCGCAGGGTTAACCGTAAGGCGAATTCTGGCATGTTTGGTATCGTTGGACTCGGCAACTATTCAGAACTCCAAAGAAACAAGTCCCGTGAAAATATTTCAATCGGAGCCAAAGTTATAGGCGTTTAAAGCATAAGTCTGACCACTAGGTGGCGCTGTGACGAAACTCTGCATGCACCCTAAGTTCCTGACTCGCATCACAAGTACCAAGTATCGTGTCAATAGGCTTAAGTTTGGCAAAGATACAGCCTCAAATCCGTTTTTTTGCGCTCTACGTAAAATACGTTGACGCGGTTTACGGAAACGGATGGACGAATAGACATGAATTCCATAACTTTTTGCCGTGAGGGTCTGTAGATGCTACATACCGATTTTCGTGGAAATTGGGCAAAAGCTCTAGGACGAGTTCGCAAAAGTAGGTTTTACGAATAATTCAAAATGGCGGAAAAATTTCCATGACGGAAAATGACGTCATAGGGTCAATTCGAATCGTCTTGAGCCAAGGAATCAGAGGAAACAAGAAATTTGTTTCTAGGACTTACGGATCAGAAGTTATAAGCAAAAACGTAAGTGCATCTTTGGGCTGTTGGTGGCGCTAGAGGGTTGGAGATAGAGACTCCAAATTTGCTGTGGGGACACATTGGACTGTCCTTTATCAGTGTGCCAAATTTCATAACTTTCCTACGTACGGTTCTATGGGCTGCCATAGACCGCAATGGCGGAAGAAGAAGAATAACTAATAATAATTATAAGAAAACTAACGGATACAATAGGGGTCTTCGCCCCTTCGGGGCTTGACCCCTAAATATAGCTGCAAGCAGCAATGCCGGGGGTCAAGCCAAAAAGGGCACATAAGAAAGTAAAGTTGAATTCGGATGAGCAGTTTAAAGAAGCTGGGAAAATATCTTGATTTCAGACTAAATAATATAACAGTTATCAGCTAAAAAGCTGTGTTTTCATTCAGTGTCATCTCTCCCTCTCTTTCGTCGAGCATTGATAACTAGAACACTGACGTAAAAATGAGTGGTGCTTCTAGTGGCAATACTCAGCTCACAAAATGTTACAGTGGTGTTAATGAGTCAAAAGAGCCCACCCCCATGTCTCTGCGATGTTCTGATGCAGAGAAAAAGCTCTTGCAAAAACAGTTGATAACGTATTCTCATTGGTTGCTAGAGAGTAAATGGACTAGTGATTATAGTCAAAGCCATGAAAGGAATAATCCATGATGACTCATGGTTTTAGATGTGTTGTTGCAGTAGTTTTAGGAAAAAAATGCGTTATTCTATCTCAAAACCAGTAGGTGGCGCAATGACAAAATTGTGCATGCAACCTCAGGTCATAACTGTGTTACATCTAGCTAGTTTTATGACTATACACTTTAGTTTAGTGAAGAAACAGTTGTATGACCATAGGGTGGCTTGATTTCAAAGGTTTTGTTAAATTATAAGGCCAACTAGTGACGCAACCATACAATTTTTTTTGTGTAGCCTCAGACTGTGGTCGTACATCAGCGTATCAAATATGGTGAAAAAATCTCTTTGCGTTACGAAGTTATAGACATTTATGTGTAAAAACACAAAATTTAAAGGTAATTTTTCGTTTTTTGCAATTTTCAGCCATTTCTGATGAAAATTTTAATACAATGCCAATAGAACTTTTTGTTCAGAAGGTAATGCAATATTCTTCCTATGATGTTTTCGAGTCGATCAGAATTACGCTCGCGGAGATATTCGCGCGTGTTTTTTAAGTGCTATTTTGCCGCGCAGGGTTAACCGTAAGGCCAATTCTGGCATGTTTGATATCGTTGGACTCGGCAACTATTCAGGACTCCAAGGAAACAAGTCCCATGAAAATACGTCGATCACAGCCAAAGTTATAGGTGTGTAAAACATTCGTCTTACCACTAGGTGGCGCTGCAACGAAACTGGGCATGCACTCTCAGTTCCTGACTGGCATCACAAGTACCAAGTGTCGTTTCAATAGGCTTTAGTTTGGCGAAGATACAGCCTCAAATCCGTTTTTTTGCACTCTACGTAAAATTTGTTGACGCGGTTTACGCAAACAGATTGGCGAATCGACATGAATTCCATAACTTTTTGCCGTGAGGGTCTGTAGATGCTACATACCGATTTTCGTGGAAATCGGGCAAAAGCTCTAGGACGAGTTCGCAAAAGTAGGTTTTACGAATAATTCAAAATGGCGGAAAAATTTTCATGACGGAAAATGACGTCATAGGGTCCAGTCGAATCGTCTTGAGCCAAGGAATCAGAGGAAACAAGAATTTCGTTTCTAGGACGTACGGGTCAGAAGTTATAAACAAAAACGTAAGTGCAACTTTAGACTGTTGGTGGCGCTAGAGGGTTGGAGTTAGAGACTCCAAATTTGCTGTGGGGACACATTGGACTGTCCTTTATCAGTGTGCCAAATTTCATAACTTTCCTACGTACGGTTCTATGGGCTGCCATGGACCGCAATGGCGGAAGAAGAAGAAGAAGAAGAAGAAGAATAAGAAAACTAACAAATACAATAGGGGTCTTCGCCCCTTCGGGGCTTGACCCCTAATAATAAGAAAACTAACAAATACAATAGGGGTCTTCGCCCCTTCGGGGCTTGACCCCTAAATATAGCTGCAAGCAGCGATACCGGGGTCAAGCCGTAAAGGGCACAGAAGGGTGTAAAGTTGAGTTTAGATAAGCAGACCAAAGAACCTAGGTAAACCTAATGATTTCAAATGAAAAAACGCAAAAGTCATCAACAAAAATAATCTATGTTCTAATCCACTGCAATAATCCTTCTGTTATTGACAGTCATGGAACATTAGAGCACAGAAGGATATGTGAGTGATGTTTGCAGTGGCATAACATGGGTCACAACATGTTACAAGTTAAATCAGTCAAAAGAGACCATCCCCATGTCTCTACGATGTTCTGATGCAGAGAAAAAGCTCTTTCAAAACGGTTCATAAGGTATTCTCATTGGTTGCTAGAGAGTAAATTCACATCCACCAGGGATTATAGTCAAAGCCATGAAATAAAGATTCTATGATGACTCATGGTTTTAGATGTGTTGTTGCAGTAGTTTTAGGCAAAAATAGCTATTTACTATCTCCAAACCACTAGGTGGCTCTATGACAGAATCGTACATGCAACCTCAGGTCATGACTGCGTTACATCTAGCTAGTTTCATGACTATACACTTTTGTTCAGCAAAGAAATAGTTGTATGACCATAGGGCTTGCTTGATATAAAAGATTTTGTTCAATTAAAGGGCCACCTAGTGGTTCAGGCATACCAATTTTTTTGTGTGCCCTCAGACTCTGCTCATACATCAGCGTATCAAATCTGGTGAAAAAATCTCTTTTTGTTGCGAAGTTATAACCATTTATGTGTAAAAAACACAAAATGTAAAGGTAATTTTTCGTTTTTTGCAATTTTCGGCCATTTCTGATGAAAATTTTAATATAACGCCAATAGAACTTTTTGTTCAGAAGGTAATGCAATGTTCTTCCTATGGTGTTTTCGAGTCGATCGGAATAACGCTCGCGGAGATATTCACGCATGTTTTTTAAGTGCTGTTTTGCTGCGCAGGGCTAACCGTAAGGCGAATTCTGGCATGTTTGGTATCGTTGGACTCGGCGTCTACTCAGGACTCCTAAAAATTAAGTCCCGTCAAAATACGTTGATCTCAGCCAAAGTTATAGGTGTATAAAACATCTGTCTGGCCACTAGGTGGCGCAGCGACGAAACTGTGCATGCACACTCAGTTCCTGACTGGCATCACAAGTACCAAGTGTCGTGTCAATAGGCCTAAGTTTGACGAAGATACAGCCTAAAATCTGTTTTTTTGCGCTCTACGTAAAATTTGTTGACGCACTATACGACAACGGATTGGTTTATCAAAATTCTTTTAATAACTTTTTGTCGTGAGGGTCTCTAGATGCTACATACCAATTTTCGCGGCAATCGGGTAAAAACTCTAGGACGAGTTCGCAAAAGTAGGTTTTACGAATATTTCAAAATGGCGGAAAAAATTTTATGACGGAAAATGACGTCATATGGTCCAATCGAATTGTCTTGAGCCAAGGAATCAGAGGAAACAAGAATTTTGTTTCTAGGACTTACGGATCAATAGTTATAAGCAAAAACATAAGTGCAACTTTGGACTGTTGGTGGCGCTAGCGGGTTAGAGATAGAGACTCCAAATTTGCTGTGGATAATATTTGGACTGTCCTTTATCAGTGTGCCAAATTTCATAACATTCCTACGTACGGTTCTATGGGCTGCCATAGACCGCAAGAGGATAGGAATAATAATTATTATAAAAAGAAAACTAACGGATACAATAGGGGTCTTCGCCCATTCTGGGCTTGACCCCTAATAAGAAAACTAACAAATACAATAGGGGTCTTCGCCCCTTCGGGGCTTGACCCCTAATAATAAGAAAACTAACAAATACAATAGGGGTCAAGCCGAATAGGGCACATAAGAAAGTAAAGTTGAATTCAGATGAGCAGTTTAAAGAACCTGGGAAAATCTCTTGATATCAGACTAAATAATATAACAGTTATAAGCAAAACAGCTGTGTTTTCATTCAGTGTCATCTCTCCCTCTCTTCTCGAGGAGCATTGACAACTAGAACACTGAAGAAAATGTGAGTGGTGCTTGCAGTGGCAATTCTCAGCTCACAAAATGTTACAGTGGTGTTAATGAGTCAAAAGAGACCACCCCCATGTCTCTACGATGTTCTGATGCAGAGATATAGCTCTTGTAAAAAGGGTTGATAAGGTATCCTAAGTGGTTGCTAAGGAGTTAATTGGCATGCACCAATGATCTCCAAGCCATGAAAGAATAATACATGATGACCCAAGATTTTAGATGTACTGTTGGAGTAGTTTTAGACAAAAATAACATATTTCTATCTCAAAACCACTAGGTGGCGCAATGACAAAGTTGTGCATGCAACCTCAGTTCATAACTGTGTTACATCTAGCTAGTTTTATGACTATACACTTTAGTTTAGTGAAGAAATAGTTGTATGACCATAGGGCTTGCTTTATATGAAAGGTTTTGTTCAATTATAGGGCCACCTAGTGGTTCAGGCATACCAATTTTTTTGTGTGGCCTCAGACTCTGCTCATACATCAGCGTATCAAATCTGGTGAAAAAATGTCTTTTCGTTGCGAAGTTATAACCATTTATGTATAAAAACACAAATTGTAATAGGTAATTTTTCGTTTTTTGCAATTTTCGGCCATTTCTGATGAAAATTTTAATATAACGCCAATAGAACTTTTTGTTCAGAAGGTAATGCAATGTTCTTCCTATGGTGTTTTCGAGTCGATCGGAATAACGCTCGCGGAGATATTCGCGCGTGTTTTATAAGTGCTGTTTTGCTGCGCAGGGCTAACCGTAAGGCGAATTATGGCATGTTTGGTATCGTTGGACTCGGCGACTATTCAGGACTCCTAAAAATCAAGTCGCGTCAAAATACGTCGATCACAGCCAAAGTTATAAGCGTGTAAAGCATAAGTCTGACCACTAGGTGGCACTGTGATGAAACTCTGCATGCACTCGTAGTTCCTGACTGGCATCACAGGTACCAAGTATCCTGTCAAAAGGCTAAAGTTTGCCGAAGATACAGCCTCAAATCCATTTTTTTCACTCTACGTAAAATTGGTTGACGCGGTTTACGAAAACAGATTGACGAATTGACATGAATTCCATAACTTTTTGCCGTGAGGGTCTGTAGATGCTACATACCGATTTTCGTGAAAATCGGGCAAAAGCTCTAGGACGAGTTCGCAAAACTAGGTCTTACGAATAATTCAAAATGGCGGAAAAATTTTCATGACGGAAAATGACGTCGTAGGGTCCAATCGAATAGCCTTGAGCCAAGGAATCAGAGGAAACAAGAATTTCGTTTCTAGGACTTACGGATCAGAAGTTATAAGCAAAAACATAAGTTCAACTTTGGACTGTTGGTGGCGCTAGCGGGTTAGAGATAGAGACTCCAAATTTGCTGTGGGGACACATTGGACTGTCCTTTATCAGTGTGCCAAATTTCATAACTTTCCTACGTACGGTTTTATGGGCTGCCATAGACCGCAATGGCGGAAGAAGAATAACTAATAATAAATATAGCTGCAAGCAGCAATACCGGGGTCAAGCCGAAAAGGGCCCAATATGATGTTAAATTGAGATTGGATAAGCAGACTGAAGAACCTAGTTAAACCAAGTTTAATTAGTCAAAAGAGCCCACCCCCGTGTCTCTACGATGTTCCGATGCAGAGATATAGCTTTTGCAAAACCGGTTGATAAGGTATTCTCATTGGTTGCTAGGGAGTGAATTGGCAACCATCAGTGATTATAGTCAAAGCCATGAAAGGAATAATCCATGATGACTCATGGTTTTAGAAGTGTTGTTGCAGTAGTTTTAGGCAAAAAATACCATATTCTATCTCAAAACCATTCGTGGCGTAATGACAACATTGTGCATGCAACATCAGGTCATAACTGTGTTACATCTAGCTAGTTTTATGACTATACACTTTAGTTTAGTGAAGAAACAGTTGTATGACCATAGGGCTGGCTTGATATCAAAGGTTTTGTTCAATTATAGGGCCACCTAGTGGTGCAAGCATACAATTTTTTTTGTGTGGCCTCAAAATATGCTCATACATCAGGGTATCAAATATGGTGAAAAAATCTATTTTCGTTGCGAAGTTATAACCATTTATGTGTAAAAAACACAAAATGTAAAGGTAATTTTTCGTTTTTTGCAATTTTCGGCCATTTCTGATGAAAATTTTAATATAACGCCAATAGAGTTTTTTGTTCAGAAGGTAATGCATTGTTCTTCCTATGGCATTTTCGAGTCGATCGGAATAACGCTCGCGGAGATATTCGAGCGTGTTTTTTAAGTGCTATTTTGCCGCGCAGGGTTAACCGTAAGGCGAATTCTGGCATGTTTGGTATCGTTGGACTCGGCAACTATTCAGAACTCCAAAGAAACAAGTCCCGTGAAAATATGTCAATCGGAGCCAACGTTATAGGCGTTTAAACATAAGTCTGACCACTAGGTGGCGCTGTGACGAAACTCTGCATGCACTCGTAGTTCCTGACTGGCATCACAAGTACCAAGTATCGTGTCAATAGGCTTAAGTTTGCAGAAGATACAGCCTCAAATCCGTTTTTTTGCGCTCTACGTAAAATTCGTTGACGCGGTTTACGAAAAAGGATTGACGAATTGACATGAATTCCATAACTTTTAGCCGTGATGGTCTGTAGATGCTACATACCGATTTTCGTGGAAATCGGGCAAAAGCTCTAGGACGAGTTCGCAAAAGTAGGTTTTACGAATAATTCAAAATGGCGGAAAAATTTTCATGACGGAAAATGACGTCATAGGGTCCAGTCGAATCGGCTTGAGCCAAGGAATCAGAGGAAGCAAGAATTTTGTTTCTAGGACTTACGGATCAGACGTTATAAGCAAAAACATAAGTGCAACTTTGGACTGTTGGTGGCGCTAGCGGGTTAGAGATAGAGACTCCAAATTTGCTATGGGGACACATTGGACTGTCCTTTATCAGTGTGCCAAATTTCATAACTTTCCTACGTACGGTTCTATGGGCTGCCATAGACCGCAATGGCGGAAGAAGAAACGGAAGAAGAATAACTAATAATAATAATAAGAAAACTAACAAATACAATAGGGGTCTTCGCCCCTTCGGGGCTTGACCCCTAAATATAGCTGCAAGCAGCAATGCCGGGGTCAAGCCAAAAAGGGCAAAGAAGAAAGTAAAGTTGAATTCAAATGAGCAGTTTAAAGAACCTAGGAAAATCTCTTGACTTCAGACTAAATAATATAACAGTTATCAGCAAAAAAGCTGTGTTTTCATTCAGTGTAATCTCTCCCTCTCCTCTCGAGGAGCATTGGCAACTAGAACACTGAAGAAAATGTGAGTGGTGCTTGCAGTGGCAATTCTCAGCTCACAAAATGTTACAGTGGTGTTAATGAGTCAAAAGAGACCACCCCCATGTCTCTACGATGTTCTGATGCAGAGATATAGCTCTTGTAAAAAGGGTTGATAAGGTATCCTAATTGGTTGCTAAGGAGTTAATTGGCATGCACCAATGATCTCCAAGCCATGAAAGGAATAATACATGATGACCCAAGATTTTAGATGTACTGTTGGAGTAGTTTTAGGCAAAAATACTATATTTCTATCTCAAAACCACTAGGTGGCGCAATGACAAAGTTGTGCATGCAACCTCAGGTCATAAATGTGTTACATCTAGCTAGTTTTATGACTATACACTTTAGTTTAGTGAAGAAACAGTTGTATGACCATAGGGTGACTTGATTTCAAAGGTTTTGTTCAATTATAAGGCCAACTAGTGGTGCAAGCATACAATTTTTTTTTGTGTAGCCTCAGACTGTGGTCGTACATCAGCGTATCAAATATGGTGAAAAAATCTCTTTGCGTTACGAAGTTATAACCATTTATGTGTAAAAACTGAAAATTTAAAGGCAATTTTTCGTTTTTTGCAATTTTCGGCCATTTCTGATGAAAATTTTAATATAACGCCAATATAACTTTTTGTTCAGAAGGTAATGCAATGTTCTTCCTATGGTGTTTTCGAGTCGATCAGAATTACGCTCGCGGAGATATTCGCGCATATTTTTTAAGTGCTATTTTGCTGCACAGGGCTAACCGTAAGGCGAATCCTGGCATGTTTGGTATCGTTGGACTGTGCAACTATTCTTAACTCCAAAAAAACAAGTCCCGTAAAAATACGTCGATCACAGCTAAAGTTATAGGCCTATAAAACATTCGTCTGGCCACAAGGTGGCGCTGCAACGAAACTGTGCATGCACCCTCAGATCCTGACTGGCATCTCAAATACCAAGTGTAGTGTCAATAGGCCTAAGTTTGGCGAAGATACAGCCTAAACTCTGTTTTTTTGCGCTCTATGTAAATTTTGTTGATGAGCTATACGACAACGGATTGGTTAATCGAAATTCTTTTAATAACTTTTTGCCTAGAGTGTCTCTAGATGCTCCATACCAATTTTCGTGGCAATCGGGTAAAAACTCTAGGACGAGTTCGCAAAAATAGGTTTTACGAATAATTCAAAATGGCGGAAAATTTTTTATGACGGAAAATAACGTCATAGGGTCCTATCGAATCGTCTTGAGCCAAGGAATCAGAGGAAGCAAGAATTTAGTTTCTAGGACTTACGGGTCAGAAGTTATAAGCAAAAACATAAGTGCAACTTTGGACTGTTGGTGGCGCTAGCGGGTTAGAGATAGAGACTCCAAATTTGCTATGGGGACACATTGGACTGTCCTTTATCAGTGTGCCAAATTTCATAACTTTCCTACATACGGTTCTATGGGCTGCCATAGACCGCAATGGCGGAAGAAGAAACGGAAGAAGAATAACTAATAAATATAGCTGCAAGCAGCAATACCGGGGTCAAGGCGAAAAGGGCCCAAAAGGATGTAAAATTGAGATTGGATAAGCAGACTGAAGAACCTAGTTAAACCAAGTTTAATTAGTGAAAAGAGCCCACCCCTGTGTCTCTACGGTGTTCCGATGCAGAGATATAGCTTTTGCAAAAACGGTTGATAAGGTATTCTCATTGGTTGCTAGGGAGTGAATTGGCAACCATCAGTGATTATAGTCAAAGCCATGAAAGGAATAATCCATGATGACTCATGGTTTTAGAAGTGTTGTTGCAGTAGTTTTAGGCAAAAAATGCGTTATTCTATCTCAAAACCAGTAGGTGGCGCAATGATAAAATTGTGCATGCAACCTCAGGTCATAACTGTGTTACATCTAGCTAGTTTTATGACTATACACTTTAGTTTAGTGAAGAAACAGTTGTATGACCATAGGGCTGGCTTGATATCAAAGGTTTTGTTCAATTATAGGGCCACCTAGTGGTGCAAGCATACAATTTTTTTTGTGTGGCCTCAAAATATGCTCATACATCAGGGTATCAAATATGGTAAAAAAATCTCTTTGCGTTACGAAGTTATAGCCATTTATGTGTAAAAACACAAAATTTAAAGGTAATTTTTCGTTTTTTTTGCAATTTTCAGCCATTTCTGATGAAAATTTTAATACAATGCCAATAGAACTTTTTGTTCAGAAGGTAATGCAATATTCTTCCTATGATGTTTTCGAGTCGATCAGAATTACGCTCGCGGAGATATTCGCGCGTGTTTTTTAAGTGCTATTTTGCCGCGCAGGGTTAACCGTAAGGCCAATTCTGGCATGTTTGGTATCGTTGGACTCGGCAACAATTCAGGACTCCAAGGAAACAAGTCCCATGAAAATACGTCGATCACAGCCAAAGTTATAGGTGTGTAAAACATTCGTCTTACCACTAGGTGGCGCTGCGACGAAACTGGGCATGCGCTCTCAGTTTCTGACTGGCATCACAAGTACCAAGTGTCGTTTCAATAGGCTTAAGTTTGGCGAAGATACAGCCTCAAATCCGTTTTTTTGCACTCTACGTAAAATTTGTTGACGCGGTTTACGCAAACAGATTGGCGAATCGACATGAATTCCATAACTTTTTGCCGTGAGGGTCTGTAGATGCTACATACCGATTTTCGTGGAAATCGGGCAAAAGCTCTAGGACGAGTTCGCAAAAGTAGGTTTTACGAATAATTCAAAATGGCGGAAAAATTTTCATGACGGAAAATGACGTCATAGGGTCCAGTCGAATCGTCTTGAGCCAAGGAATCAGAGGAAACAAGAATTTCGTTTCTAGGACGTACGGGTCAGAAGTTATAAACAAAAACGTAAGTGCAACTTTAGACTGTTGGTGGCGCTAGAGGGTTGGAGTTAGAGACTCCAAATTTGCTGTGGGGACACATTGGACTGTCCTTTATCAGTGTGCCAAATTTCATAACTTTCCTACGTACGGTTCTATGGGCTGCCATAGACCGCAATGGCGGAAGAAGAAGAAGAAGAAGAAGAATAATAAGAAAACTAACAAATACAATAGGGGTCTTCGCCCCTTCGGGGCTTGACCCCTAATTATAAGAAAACTAACGGATACAATAGGGGTCTTCGCCCCTTCGGGGCTTGACCCCTAAATATAGCTGCAAGCAGCAATGCCGGGGTCAAGCCGAAAAGGGCACAGAAGGATGTAAAGTTGCGTTTGGATAAGCAGACTGAAGAACCTAGGTAAACCTAATGATTTCAGATGAAAAAATGCAAAGGTAATCAACAAAAATAATCTATATTCTTGTCTACTGCAACTGTCCTTCGGTTATTGACAATCATGGAACATTAGAGCACTGAAGGACATGTATGTGATGCTTACAGTGGGCAAACATGGGTCACAACATGTTACAACAAGTTAAAAGAGTCAAAAGAGACCATCCCCATGTCTCTGTGATGTTCTGATACAGAGAAAAAGCTCTTGCAAAAACAGTTGATAACGTATTCTCATTGGTTGCTAGAGAGTAAATGGACATCCTCTAGTGATTATAGTCAAAGCCATGAAAGGAATAATCCATGATGACTCATGGTTTTAGATGTGTTGTTGCAGTAGTTTTAGGCAAAAAATGCCATATTCTATCTCAAAACCAGTAGGTGGCGCAATGACAAAATTCGTGCATGCAACCTCAGGTCATAAATGTGTTACAACTAGCTAGTTTTATGACTATACACTTTAGTTTAGTGAAGAAACAGTTATATGACCATAGGGTGGCTTGATTTCAAAGGTTTTGTTCAATTATAAGGCCAACTAGTGGTGCAACCATACAATTTTTTTGTGTAGCCTCAGACTGTGGTCGTACATCAGCGTATCAAATATGGTGAAAAAATCTCTTTGCGTTACGAAGTTATAACCATTTATGTGTAAAAACACAAAATTTAAAGGTAATTTTTCGTTTTTTGCAATTTTCGGCCATTTCTGATGAAAATTTTAATGTAGTGCCAATAGAACTTTTTGTTCAGAAGGTAATGCAGTATTCTTCCTATGATGTTTTCGAGTCGATCAGAATTACGCTCGCGGAGATATTCGCGCGTGTTTTTTAAGTGCTGTTTTGCTGCGCAGGGCTAACCGTAAGGCGAAATCTGGCATGTTTGGTATCGTTGAACTCGGCGACTATTCAGGACTCCTAAAAATCAAGTCCCGTCAAAATACGTTGATCACAGCCAAAGTTATAGGTGTAAAAAACATCTGTCTGGCCACTAGGTGGCGCTGCGACGAAACTGTGCATGCACACTCAGTTCCTGACTGGCATCACAAGTACCAAGTGTCGTGTCAATAGGCCTAAGTTTGACGAAGATACAGCCTAAAATCTGTTTTTTTGCACTCTACTAAAATTTTGTTGACGCGCTATACGACAACGGATTGGTTTATCGAAATTCTTTTGATAACTTTTTGCCGTGAGGGTCTCTAGATGCTACATACCAATTTTCGCGGCAATCGGGTAAAAACTCTAGGACGAGTTCGCAAAAGTAGGTTTTACGAATAATTCAAAATGGCGGAAAAATTTCCATGACGGAAAATGACGTCATAGGGTCAATTCGAATCGTCTTGAGCCAAGGAATCAGAGGAAACAAGAATTTCATTTCTAGGACTTACGGATCAGAAGTTATAAGCAAAAACGTAAGTGCATCTTTGGGCTGTTGGTGGCGCTAGAGGGTTGGAGATAGAGACTCCAAATTTGCTGTGGGGACACATTGGACTGTCCTTTATCAGTGTGACAAATTTTATAACTTTCCTACGTACGGTTCTATGGGCTGCCATAGACCGCAATGGCGGAAGAAGAAGAATAATTTTTATTATAATAATAATAGGAAAACTAACAAATACAATAGGGGTCTTCGCCCCTTCGGGGCTTGACCCCTAAATATAGCTGCAAGCAGCGATACCGGGGTCAAGCCAAACATGGCAAAAATGATTCATACGTGATGACTGTCATGATTTAAGATCTAAGTTTGCATTAGTTTTATGAAAAAATAGCAATTTTTTCGTATCTTGAGACCACTAGGTGGCGCTGTGCCGAAACAATAGATGGTGCCTCAGGGCATGACTGTGATGACACATACCAAATTTTGTGTAAATACAATAAAGTGATACGGAGATATAGCCTTAAATGACTTAACCACTAGGGGGCACTGACCAAACAATGAATTGTAACTCAGGCCTTGATTGTGATGACACCCACCAAATTTGGTGTAAATACGATAAAGAGATGCAGAGATATAGCTTCAAATCTCTTGACCACTAGGGGGCGCCAAAAAGTTTACAAGTCCTCCCAGAACATGTTGCTGATGAACCATACCAAGTTTCATAACAATACGCAATTGCGTTTCTGAAATACTTGAACTTAAAGAAAAAATTCAAAATGGCCGACACACAAAATGGCCGACCAAAAACCATTTGGTATCGTTTGACTCGGTATGCCTCAAGAAATCTAACAAGACCAGTCTCATAATTTTACATTCAAGTTTGCAGTAGTTATAAGCAAAAATAGACATTTTTTATGTCTCGTGACCAGTAGGGGGCAGTGTGACGAAATGTTGCATGCACCCTCAGGTCATCACTGTTATGACATATACCAAGTCTCATATTAATACGCAAAAGTTTTGTGAAGATACAGGCTCAAACACATTTTGGCATGCTCGCATTCTTTGATGCGTTATACGACAACGGATAGGTCTACCGAAAAGCTTTTGATAACTTTTTGTCTGGAGTGTCCCTAGATGATGCATACCAAAAATCAAGCCAATCACACGAGCGCTCTAGGAGGAGTTCGAAAAAGTAGGTGTTCAATATAATTCAAAATGGCTGACAGGAAGTAGGTTTGACTCAGACATATTTGGTACAGTCGGACTCAGCATGAGCCAAGGAATCAATAGAGTGAAGTCTTATGTCATAGTGGCAATTTAATCAAATGATATAAAGATTTTAAACAATTTATTTACATATCCTGACCACTAGGTGGCGCTGTCCTAAAGATTTATAGGTGCGCTCAGAACATGTCACTGATAAACCATGCCAAATTTCGTAGCGATACGCCATTCTGTTTGTGAAATACTGAACTTAATGAGAAAATTCAAAATGGCCGACACCCAAAATGGCCAACCGAAAACCGTTTGCTATCGTTTGACTCGGCATGCCTCAAGGAACCTAACAAGACCACCTTCGTGATTTTAGGCTCAAGTTTGAAGTAGTTATAAGCTAGAATAGGCATTTTTCGAATCTCGTGACCACTAGGTGGCGCTGTGACGAAACGTTGCAGGCACCCTCAGGTCATGACTGTAATGACATATACCAAGTTTCGTGTCGATACAATAAAGTTTTGCGAAGATACGGCCTCACGTCCGTTTTGGCGTGCTCGCCGCCATATATGTTGTCACTGTATACGAGAACGCATTGGTCTATCAAAAAGCTTTTGATAACTTTTTGTCTGGGGTGTCTCTAGATGCTACATACCAAAGGACATGCAAATCGGACGAACGCTCTAGGAGGAGTTCGAAAAAGTAGGTTTTACGGAAAATTCAAAATGGCGGAAAGATTTGCATGACACAAATGACATCAATGTTTGCAATTGAATCAACATGAGCAAAGGATTCAGAGGAAACAAGAATTTAGTTTCTAGGACTCACGGGTCAGAAGTTATGAGCATGAACATAAGTGGATTTTTGGACTGTTGGTGGCGCTAGAGGGTTTGAGTCAGACACACCAATGTTGCTATAGTAACTTCTGAGACTGTCCTCTACATGTGTGCCAAATTTCATAACTTTCCTACGTACGGTTCTATGGGCTGCCATTGACTTCAATGGCGGAAGAACAAGAAGATGAATAATAATAATAAGAAAACTAACAATAACAATAGGGTTCTACGCCCCTTCGGGGCTTGACCCCTAAAAAGAAAAAGAAAACTAACAGATACAATAGGGGTCTTCGCCCATTCTGGGCTTGACCCCTAAATATAGCTGCAAGCAGCAATGCCGGGGTCAAGCCAAAAAGGGCACATAAGAAAGTAAAGTTGAATTCGGATGAGCAGTTTAAAGAACCTGGGAAAATCTCTTGATTTCAGACTAAATAATATAACAGTTATCAGCAAAAAAGCTGTGTTTTCATTCAGTGTCATCTCTCCCTCTCTTCTCGAGGAGCATTGACAACTAGAACACTGAAGAAAATGTGAGTGGTGCTTGCAGTGGCAATTCTCAGCTCACAAAATGTTACAGTGGTGTTAATGAGTCAAAAGAGACCACCCCCATGTCTCTACGATGTTCTGATGCAGAGATATAGCTCTTGTAAAAAGGGTTGATAAGGTATCCTAATTGGTTGCTAAGGAGTTAATTGGCATGCACCAATGATCTCCAAGCCATGAAAGGAATAATACATGATGACCCAAGGTTTTAGATGTACTGTTGGAGTAGTTTTAGGCAAAAATACCATATTTCTATCTCAAAACCACTAGGTGGCGCAATGACAAAGTGGTGCATGCAACTTCAGCTCATAACTGTGTTACATCTAGCTAGTTTTATGACTATACACTTTAGTTTAGTGAAGAAATAG
Source organism: Paramisgurnus dabryanus (assembly GCF_030506205.2). NCBI lineage: Eukaryota > Metazoa > Chordata > Actinopteri > Cypriniformes > Cobitidae > Paramisgurnus > Paramisgurnus dabryanus. The sequence goes on from NC_133341.1 coordinate 50,977,875, forward strand.
TTGTATGACCATAGGGCTTGCTTGATATGAAAGATTTTGTTCAATTATAGGGCCACCTAGTGGTTCAGACATACCAATTTTTTTGTGTGGCCTCAGACTCTGCTCATACATCAGCGTATCAAATCTGGTGAAAAAATGTCTTTTCGATGCGAAGTTATAACCATTTATGTATAAACACACAAATTGTAAAAGGTAATTTTTCGTTTTTTGCAATTTTCGGCCATTTCTGATGAAAATTTTAATATTACGCCAATAGAACTTTTTGTTCAGAAGGTAATGCAATGTTCTTCCTATGGATTCGATATGTGTTTTTTAAGTGCTATTTTGCCGCGCAGGGTTAACCGTAAGGCGAATTCTGGCATGTTTGGTATCGTTGGACTCGGCAACTATTCAGAACTCCAAAGAAACAAGTCCCGTGAAAATATGTCAATCGGAGCCAACGTTATAGGCGTTTAAAGCATAAGTCTGACCACTAGGTGGCGCTGTGACGAAACTCTGCATGCACCCTAAGTTCCTGACTCGCATCACAAGTACCAAGTATCGTGTCAATAGGCTTAAGTTTGGCAAAGATACAGCCTCAAATCCGTTTTTTTACGCTCTATGTAAAATTCGTTGACGCGGTTTACGGAAACGGATGGACGAATTGACATGAGACTCCAAATTTGCTGTGGGGACACATTGGACTGTCCTTTATCAGTGTGCCAAATTTCATAACTTTCCTACGTACGGTTCTATGGGCTGCCATAGACCGCAATGGCGGAAGAAGAAGAATAACTAATAATAATAATTAAAATTGCAATGGGTCACGTCATGTTACAACAAGTTTTATTAGTCAAAAGAGTCCACCCGCGTGTCTCTACGATGTTCTGAGGCAGAGATATAGCTCTTGCAAAAACGGTTGATAAGGTATTCTCATTGGTTGCTAGGGAGTGAATTGGCAACCACCAGTGATTATAGTCAAAGCCATGAAAGAAATATCCATGATGACTTATGTTTTTTCTTATGGTCCAAGCATTCAGTTTTTTTGTGTGGCCTCAGAATGTGCTCATATATCCGCGTATCAAATCTGGTGTAAAAATCACATTTTGTTGCGGAGTTATAACCATTTATGATTAAAAAAACACAAAATTTGAATGTAATTTTTAGTTTTTTGCAATTTTCGACCATTTAAATTTTAATTTATGATAATAATGAAATGCTATATAAACAATCAGCTGGTTTATTTTATAGTCCAATACAACAGAATTCAATGCACTCAGGTCATCTTATAGAGATTAGATGTCTCATTGGCCGCTGGGCACTGAGAAATATAGCTGCTATCTTAAAGTAGTCGTAGTCCTAGTTTTGCTGCATAAGTGCTTTCTGAAATAGTATTGATTATCCCAGTTTTTTTATTTTTATTTAAATACATTATTTTGTTTACTTTTGCTTCTCTGGAAATAAGTTGCCATGAAAAACAATTTGCAAATATTTTAACGAGTATAACTTTTATTGTAACTTGAAATAAAACAGTTTGCTTTGTACAAAGTGTTTGTGTTAGCAAAAAGGCAATTATAACATGCAATGTGATACAAAATCTTGTTCACAAAAATAAGCATAATTTTGTTAAAATACAACTGAAATATACTGTCTTTGTACAAATATAATAAAGAAAATTCACAATAACCAAAATGACATATTGTTCTTTTTTGGACTAATGTACTCAACTATTATTATGTTGGCTTGAAAAAGCCAACATACTGTTCTTCATCTTAATTAGTGGTGCTTGCATTTATGCAAAGCATCACTATTACTATCTTGCATACTTATTATTAGTGGTGCTTGCATTTATGCAAGGCATCACTATTATTATTGCTCATACTTATTATTATTATTATTATGTTGGCTTGAAAAAGCCAACATACTGTTCTTCATCTTAATTAGTGGTGCTTGCATTTATGCAAAGCATCACTATTATTATTGCTCAGGGATATTATTAGTGGTGCTTGCATTTATGCAAAGCATCACTATTATTATTGCTCATACTTATTAGTGGTGCTTGCATTTATGCAAAGCATCACTATTACTATCTTGCATACTTATTATTATTATTATTATTATTATTAGTGGTGCTTGCATTTATGCAAAGCATCACTATTACTATCTTGCATACTTATTATTATTATTATTATTATTATTATTATTATTCTTTTTCTGGACACTTTTTCGGCGCGTAACTCGTCCCGCACGGTTTAACGTAGTCCCATGAAAGAGGGCTCAAATCGACCGGATTATTGAGGAGAGGTGTGCTATGACTTTTATAAGCGATCGGGTGCAGGATTTCTGAAAGGGGGGCGAAAAACCACCCGAAAAATCCCATTGACTTAACATTGCGCCCAACTTTGACGAGTCATAGCTCCTCTCAAGGATTTTGTTGAAACATGTGGGTTACAACTTTTGAAGAGGGTGGTAGGCTCTGTAAAAACATGGATCACAGTGGGGTGTAAGTTGTACCCCTGGGGTGTAAGAGGTGCCCAAAAATGCCCAATGAAAAGTCAATGGGGCAAAATCCCATAGACTTACCATTGCAAAAATTTTGACGGGTTATAGGTACGAGTGAGGATTCCTTAGAAACATGTGGGTTACTAAATTTGAAGAGGGTGGTAGACTCTGTAAGAACATGGATCACGATGGGGTGTAAGTTGTACCCCTGGGGTGTAAGAGGCCCCCAAAATTTCCTATTGACTTATAATGGGGCAGGGAACACGCCCATATAAGGCAATAAAACCGTTCCAGATGGGATATCTTTGCTTTACAGTGTCGTAGAGATAAGTGGGTGGGCTCATTTTACTCGGGCATCCAATCAGTCTCTCAGGATCATCCCAGAGCTATTAAGCCACGCCCCTAGCAACATTTTTGGGCACCCTAGCAACATCTCCCATAGAGTGCCATTATAAAATGCCCAGATGGATATCTTTGCACCACAGTGTCATAGAGACATGGGGGTGGGCTCATTTTACTCAAGCATCCAATCAGTCTCTCAGGATCCTTAAAGACTTACTAAGCCACGCCCCTAGCAACCACTTTTGAGCACCCTAGCAACATAAAATTCAAACAGTTATATCTCGGCATCAGAACATCGTAGAGACACGGGGGTTGGACCGTTTTACTTGTGACTAGGCGTGTAACAATTGGGCACATCATTGGCCACTCCCAAGCCACGCCCCTAGCAACCAAATTTGAGCACCCTAGCAACTGAATAAACAAAGCCTTATATCTCCGCATCAGAACATCGTAGAGACACGGGGGTTGGACCGTTTTATTCGTGACTCGAAGGGTTATCACTAGTTAATGCCAAGAGGTGTTAAGCCACGCCCCTAGCAACCAAATATGAACACCCTAGCAACGGAATAAACAAAGCCTTATATCTCTGGATCCGAACATCATAGAGACATGGGGGTTGGGTGTTTGGGTCATGTTAGCTTCATGCTAGCTTCATGCTAGGTCATACTAGCTTCATGCTAGTTTCATGCTAGCTTTATGCTAATTTCATATTATATCTTGCTAACTTCATGCTAAATAATGTTAGCATCATGCTAGCTTGATGCTTATTTATGTTAGCATCATGCTAGCTTCATGCTAATTTATGTTAGCATCATGCTAGCTTCATGCTAATTCATGTTAACATAATGCTAGCTTCATGCTTCTTCATTTTAGCATTGTGCTAGCTTCATGCTAATTCATGTTAACATCGTGCTAGCTTCATGCTAATTCATGTTAGCATCGTGCTAGCTTCATGCTAATTCATGTTAGCATCGTGCTAGCTTCATGCTAATTCATGTTAACATCATGCTAGCTTTATGCTAATTCATGTTAGCTTCATGCTAGCTTTATGTTAATTCATGTTAGCATCATGCTAACTTCATGCTAATTCATGTTAGCTTCATGCTAATTCATGTTAGCATAATGGTAGCTTTATGCTAATTCATGCTAGCTTCATGCTAATTCATGTTAGCATCATGCTAGCTTCATGCTAATTCATGTTAGCATCATGCTAGCTTCATGCTAATCATGTTAGCTTCATGTTAATCATGCTAGCTTCATGTTAGCATCATGCTAATCATGCTAGCTTCATGTTAATCATGTTAGCTTCATGCTAATCATTCTAGCTTCATGCTAGCTTCATGCTAATCATGCTAGCATCATGCTAGCTTCATGCTAATCATGTTAGCTTCATGCTTATCATTCTAGCTTCATGCTAGCTTCATGCTAATCATGCTAGCATCATGCTAGCTTCATGCTAATCATGCTAGCATCATGCTAGCTTCATGCAAATCATGCTAGCTTCATGCTAGCTTCATGCTAATCATGCTACCATCATGCTAGCTTCATGCTAATCATGCTATCATCATGCTAGCTTCATGCTAATCATGTTAGCTTCATGTTAATCATGCTAGCATCATGCTAGCTTCATGCTAATCATGCTAGCATCATGCTAGCTTCATGCTAATCATGCTAGCATCATGCTAGCTTCATGCTAATCATGCTAGCATCATGCTAGCTTCATGCTAATCATGCTAGAATCATGCTAGCTTCATGCTAATCATGCTAGCTTCATGCTAGCTTCATGCTAATCATGCTACCATCATGCTAGCTTCATGCTAATCATGCTAGCATCATGCTAGCTTCATGCTAATCATGTTAGCTTCATGCTAATCATGCTAGCTTCATGTTAGCATCATGCTAATCATGTTAGCTTCATGCTTATCATGCTAACATCATGCTAGCTTCATGCTAATCATACTAGCATCATGCTAGCTTCATGCTAATCATGTTAGCTTCATGCTAATAATGCTAACTTCATGTTAGCATCATGTTAGCATCATGCTAACTTCATGCTAATCATGCTAGCTTCATGCTAGCTTCATGCTAATCATGCTAGCTTCATGCTATCATCAGGTAGCTTCATGCTAATCATGTTAGCATCATGCTAGCGTCATGCTAATCATGCTAGCTTCATGCTAGCTTCATGCTAATCATGGTAGCTTCATGCTAGCTTCATGCTAATCGTGGTAGCATCATGCAAATCATGCTAGCATCATGCTAGCTTCATGCTAACTTCATGCTAATCATGTTAGCATCATGCTAGCTTCATGCTAGCTTCATGCTAATCATGCTAGCTTCATGTTAAATTCATGGTAATCATGCTAGCTTCATGCTAACTTCATGGTAATCATGCTAGCTTCATGCTAACTTCATGGTAATCATGCTAATGTTAATCATGCTTAATGTTAATCATGCAAGCTTCATGTTAGCTTCATGGTAATCATGCTAACTTCATGCTAACTTCATGCTAATCATGCTAGCTTCATGCTAATTATGCTCGCTTCATGCTAATCATGCTAGCTTCATTATCTCCGCATCAGAACATTGTAGAGACACGGGGGTTGGACCGTTTGACTCGTGACTCGGAGTGTAATCATTATGGGATGCCTATTTTTTCCCTAGCAACCAAATACAGTACCCTAGCAACAGAGTAAACAAAGCCTTATATCTCCGCATCAGAACATCGTAGAGACACGGGGGTTGGATCGTTTGACTCGTGACTCGGAGGGTAATCCCTAGTGGATGCCATTTTTTTTCCTTAGCAACCAAATACAGTACCCTAGCAACAGAGTAAACAAAGCCTTATATCTCCGCATCAGAACATCGTAGAGACACGGGGGTTGGACCGTTTGACTCATGACTCGGAGGGTAATCACTAGTGGATGCCATTTTTTCCCTAGCAACCAAATACAGTACCCTAGCAACAGAGTAAACAAACCCTTATATCTCCGCATCAGAACATCGTAGAGACACGGGGTTTGGACCGTTTGACTTGTGACTCGGAGTGTAATCACTAGTGGATGCCAATTTTCTCCCTAGCAACCAAATACAGTACCCTAGCAACCGAATAAACAAAGCCTTATATCTTCGCATTAGAATATCGTAGAGACATGTGGGTTGAATTGTTTTACTTTTGGCTTGGAGTATAATCATATATTGTCCCCCGAAATTTGCCACGGCAAGCACCACTTCACATTTTCTTCAGGAAATGTACCTATCTAGTTATTATTATTATTCTTTTTCTGGACACTTTTTCGGCGCGTAACTCGTCCCGCACGGTTTAACGTAGTCCCATGAAAGAGGGCTCAAATCGACCGGATTATTGAGGAGAGGTGTGCTATGACTTTTATAAGCGATCGGGTGCAGGATTTCTGAAAGGGGGGCGAAAAACCACCCGAAAAATCCCTTTGACTTAACATTGCGCCCAACTTTGACGAGTCATAGCTCCTCTCAAGGATTTTGTTGAAACATGTGGGTTACAACTTTTGAAGAGGGTGGTAGGCTCTGTAAAAACATGGATCACAGTGGGGTGTAAGTTGTACCCCTGGGGTGTAAGAGGTGCCCAAAAATGCCCAATGAAAAGTCAATGGGGCAAAATCCCATAGACTTACCATTGCAAAAATTTTGACGGGTTATAGGTACGAGTGAGGATTCCTTAGAAACATGTGGGTTACTAAATTTGAAGAGGGTGGTAGACTCTGTAAGAACATGGATCACAATGGGGTGTAAGTTGTACCCCTGGGGTGTAAGAGGCCCCCAAAATTTCCCATTGACTTATAATGGGGCAGGGAACACGCCCATATAAGGGAATAAAACCGTTCCAGATGGGATATCTTTGCTTTACAGTGTCGTAGAGATAAGTGGGTGGGCTCATTTTACTCGGGCATCCAATCAGTCTCTCAGGATCATCCCAGAGCTATTAAGCCACGCCCCTAGCAACAATTTTGGGCACCCTAGCAACATCTCCCATAGAGTGCCATTATAAAATGCCCAGATGGATATCTTTGCACCACAGTGTCATAGAGACATAGGGGTGGGCTCATTTTACTCAAGCATCCAATCAGTCTCTCAGGATCCTTAAAGACTTACTAAGCCACGCCCCTAGCAACCACTTTTGAGCACCCTAGCAACATAAAATTCAAACAGTTATATCTCGGCATCAGAACATCGTAGAGACACGGGGGTTGGACCATTTTACTTGTGACTAGGCGTGTAACAATTGGGCACATCATTGGCCACTCCCAAGCCACGCCCCTAGCAACCAAATTTGAGCACCCTAGCAACTGAATAAACAAAGCCTTATATCTCCGCATCAGAACATCGTAGAGACACGGGGGTTGGACCGTTTTATTCGTGACTCGAAGGGTAATCACTAGTTAATGCCAAGAGGTGTTAAGCCACGCCCCTAGCAACCAAATATGAACACCCTAGCAACGGAATAAACAAAGCCTTATATCTCTGGATCCGAACATCATAGAGACATGGGGGTTGGGTGTTTGGGTCATGTTAGCTTCATGCTAGCTTCATGCTAGGTCATACTAGCTTCATGCTAGTTTCATGCTAGCTTTATGCTAATTTCATAATATATCTTGCTAACTTCATGCTAAATAATGTTAGCATCATGCTAGCTTGATGCTTATTTATGTTAGCATCATGCTAGCTTCATGCTAATTTATGTTAGCATCATGCTAGCTTCATGCTAATTCATGTTAACATAATGCTAGCTTCATGCTTCTTCATTTTAGCATTGTGCTAGCTTCATGCTAATTCATGTTAACATCGTGCTAGCTTCATGCTAATTCATGTTAGCATCGTGCTAGCTTCATGCTAATTCATGTTAGCATCGTGCTAGCTTCATGCTAATTCATGTTAACATCATGCTAGCTTTATGCTAATTCATGTTAGCTTCATGCTAGCTTTATGTTAATTCATGTTAGCATCATGCTAACTTCATGCTAATTCATGTTAGCTTCATGCTAATTCATGTTAGCATAATGGTAGCTTTATGCTAATTCATGCTAGCTTCATGCTAATTCATGTTAGCATCATGCTAGCTTCATGCTAATTCATGTTAGCATCATGCTAGCTTCATGCTAATCATGTTAGCTTCATGTTAATCATGCTAGCTTCATGTTAGCATCATGCTAATCATGCTAGCTTCATGCCAATCATGTTAGCTTCATGCTAATCATTCTAGCTTCATGCTAGCTACATGCTAATCATGCTAGCATCATGCTAGCTTCATGCTAATCATGCTAGCATCATGCTAGCTTCATGCAAATCATGCTAGCTTCATGCTAGCTTCATGCTAATCATGCTACCATCATGCTAGCTTCATGCTAATCATGCTAGCATCATGCTAGCTTCATGCTAATCATGTTAGCTTCATGCTAATTCATGCTAGCATCATGCTAGCTTCATGCTAATCATGCTAGCATCATGCTAGCTTCATGCTTATCATGCTAGCATCATGCTAGCTTCATGCTAATCATGCTAGCATCATGCTAGCTTCATGCTAATCATGCTAACATCATGCTAGCTTCATGCAAATCATACTAGCTTCATGCTAGCTTCATGCTAATCATGCTACCATCATGCTAGCTTCATGCTAATCATGCTAGCATCATGTTAGCTTCATGCTAATCATGTTAGCTTTATGCTAATCATGCTAGCTTCATGTTAGCATCATGCTAATCATGCTAGCTTCATGCTAATCATGCTAACATCATGCTAGCTTCATGCTAATCATACTAGCATCATGCTAGCTTCATGCTAATCATGTTAGCTTCATGCTAATAATGCTAACTTCATGTTAGCATCATGCTAGCATCATGCTAACTTCATGCTAATCATGCTAGCTTCATGCTAGCTTCATGCTAATCATGCTAGCTTCATGCTAGCTTCATGCTAGCTTCATGCTAATCATGTTAGCATCATGCTAGCTTCATGCTAATCATGCTAGCTTCATGCTAGCTTCATGCTAATCATGGTAGCTTCATGCTAGCTTCATGCTAATCGTGGTAACATCATGCAAATCATGCTAGCATCATGCTAGCTTCATGCTAACTTCATGCTAATCATGTTAGCATCATGCTAGCTTCATGCTAGCTTCATGCTAATCATGCTAGCTTCATGTTAACTTCATGGTAATCATGCTAGCTTCATGGTAATCATGCTAATGTTAATCATGCTTAATGTTAATCATGCTAGCTTCATGTTAGCTTCATGGTAATCATGCTAACCTCATGCTAACTTCATGCTAATCATGCTAGCTTCATGCTAATTATGCTCGCTTCATGCTAATCATGCTAGCTTCATTATCTCCGCATCAGAACATCGTAGAGACACGGGGGTTGGACCGTTTGACTCGTGACTCGGAGTGTAATCATTATGGGATGCCTATTTTTTCCCTAGCAACCAAATACAGTACCCTAGCAACAGAGTAAACAAAGCCTTATATCTCCGCATCAGAACATCGTAGAGACACGGGGGTTGGATCGTTTGACTCGTGACTCGGAGGGTAATCACTAGTGGATGCCATTTTTTTCCTTAGCAACCAAATACAGTACCCTAGCAACAGAGTAAACAAACCCTTATATCTCCGCATCAGAACATCGTAGAGACACGGGGTTTGGACCGTTTGACTTGTGACTCGGAGTGTAATCACTAATGGATGCCAATTTTCTCCCTAGCAACCAAATACAGTACCCTAGCAACCGAATAAACAAAGCCTTATATCTTCGCATTAGAATATCGTAGAGACATGTGGGTTGAATTGTTTTACTTTTGGCTTGGAGTATAATCATATATTGTCCCCCGAAATTTGCCACGGCAAGCACCACTTAACATTTTCTTCAGGAAATGTACCTATCTAGTTATTATTATTATTATTATATCTTATTATTCTTATGTCTGCACACTTTTTCGGCGCATAACTCGTCCCACACGGTTTGTCGTAGACCCATAAATTAGGGCTCAAATCGACCGGCTTATTGAGGAGAGGTGTGCTATGACTTTTATAAGCGATCGGGTGCAGGATTTCCGAAAGGGGGGCGAAAAACCACCCAAAAAATCCCATTGACTTAACATTGCGCCCAACTTTGACGAGTCATAGCTCCGCTCGAGGATTTTGTAGAAACATGTGGGTTACAACATTTGAAGAGGGTGGTAGGCTCTGTAAGAACATGGATCACAATGGGGTGTAAGTTGTACCCCTGGGGTGTAAGAGGTGCCCAAAAGTGCCCCAATGAAAAGTCAATGGGGCAAAATCCCATAGACTTACCTTTGCAAAAATTTTGACGGGTCATAGGTCCGAGCCAGGATTTCATAGAAACATGTGGGTTACTAAATTTGAAGAGGGTGCTAGACTCTGTCAGGACGTCCCCCACAATGGGGTGTAAGGTTACCATAGCAACCATTTTGGGCACCCTAGCAACATAAAATACAAACAGTTATATCTCGGCATCAGAACATCGTAGAGACACGGGGGTTGGACCGTTTTACTTGTGACTCGGAGTGTAATCACTGGGCACATCATTGGCCACTCCCAAGCCACGCCCCTAGCAACCAAATTTGAGCACCCTAGCAACCGAATAAACAAAGCCTTATATCTCCGCATCAGAACATCGTAGAGACACGGGGTTTGGACCGTTTTACTTGTGACTCGGAGTGTAATCACTGGGCATATCATTGGCCACTCCCAAGCCACGCCCCTAGCAACCAAATACAGTACCCTAGCAACAGAGTAAACAAAGCCTTATATCTCCGCATCAGAACATCGTAGAGACACGGGGGTTGGACCGTTTTACTTGTGACTCGGAGTGTAATCACTGGGCACATCATTGGCCACTCCCAAGTCACGCCCTCAGCAACCAAATACAGTACCCTAGCAACAGAGTAAACAAAGCCTTATATCTCCACATCAGAACATCGTAGAGACATGGGGGTTGGACCGTTTGACTCATGACTCGGAGGGTAATCACTAGTGGATGCCATTTTTTCCCCTAGCAACCAAATACAGTACCCTAGCAACAGAGTAAACAAAGCCTTATATCTCCGCATCAGAACATCATAGAGACATGGGGTTTGGACCGTTTGACTCGTGACTCGGAGGGTAATCACTAGTGGATGCCATTTTTTTCCCTAGCAACCAAATACAGTACCCTAGCAACAGAGTAAACAAAGCCTTATATCTTCGCATCAGAACATCGTAGAGACACGGGGGTTGGACCGTTTGACTCATGACTCGGAGGGTAATCACTAGTGGATGCAATTTTTTTCCCTAGCAACCAAATACAGTACCCTAGCAACAGAGTAAACAAAGCCTTATATCTCCGCATCAGAACATCGTAGAGACACGGGGGTTGGACCGTTTGACTCGTGACTCGGAGGGTAATCACTAGTGGATGCCATTTTTTCCCCTAGCAACCAAATACAGTACCCTAGCAACAGAGTAAACAAAGCCTTATATCTCCGCACCAGAACATCGTAGAGACACGGGGGTTGGACCTTTTGACTTGTGACTCGGAGTGTAATCATTATGGGATGCCATTTTTTTCCCTAGCAACCAAATACAGTACCCTAGCAACAGAGTAAACAAAGCCTTATATCTCCGCACCAGAACATCGTAGAGACACGGGGGTTGGACCGTTTGACTAGTGACTCAGAGTGTAATCATTATGGGATGCCAATTTTTTCCCTAGCAACCAAATACAGTACCCTAGCAACAGAGTAAACAAAGCCTTATATCTCCGCATCAGAACATCGTAGAGACACGGGGGTTGGACCGTTTGACTCGTGACTCGGAGTGTAATCATTATGGGATGCCAATTTTTTCCCTAGCAACCAAATACAGTACCCTAGCAACAGAGTAAACAAAGCCTTATATCTCCACACCAGAACATCGTAGAGACACGGGGGTTGGACCGTTTGACTAGTGACTCAGAGTGTAATCATTATGGGATGCCAATTTTTTCCCTAGCAACCAAATACAGTACCCTAGCAACAGAGTAAACAAAGCCTTATATCTCCACATCAGAACATCGTAGAGACATGGGGGTTGGACCGTTTGACTCATGACTCGGAGGGTAATCACTAGTGGATGCCATTTTTTCCCCTAGCAACCAAATACAGTACCCTAGCAACAGAGTAAACAAAGCCTTATATCTCCGCACCAGAACATCGTAGAGACACGGGGGTTGGACCGTTTGACTCGTGACTCAGAGTGTAATCATTATGGGATGCCATTTTTTCCCTAGCAACCAAATACAGTACCCTAGCAACAGAGTAAACAAAGCCTTATATCTCCGCATCAGAACATCGTAGAGACACTGGGGTTGGACCATTTTACTTTTGGGTTGGAGTATAATCATATATTGTCCCGGGAATTTTGCCACGGCAAGCACCACTTCACATTTTCTTCAGGAAATGTACCTATCTAGTTATTATTCTTCTTTTTCTGGACACTTTTTCGGCGCGTAACTCGTCCCGCACGGTTTCACGTAGTCCCATGAAAGAGGGCTCAAATCGACCGGATTATTGAGGAGAGGTGTGCTATGACTTTTATAAGCGATCGGGTGCACGATTTCTGAAAGGGGGGCGAAAAACCACCCGAAAAATCCCATTGACTTAACATTGGGCCCAACTTTGACGAGTAATACCTCCGCTCGAGGATTTTGTAGAAACATGTGGGTTACAACATTTGAAGAGGGTGGTAGACTCTGTAAGAACATACATCACAATGGGGTGTAAGTTGTACCCCTGGGGTGTAAGAGGTGCCCAAAAATGCCCAATGAAAAGTCAATGGGGCAAAATCCCATAGACTAACATTGCGGAAAACTTTGTCAGGTCATAGGTCCGAGCAAGGATTTCGTAGAAACATGTGGGTTACTAAATTTTAAGAGGGTGGTAGGCTATGTAAGAACATACATGACATTGGGGTGTAAGTTGTACCCCTGGGGTGTAAGAGGCACCCGAAAATTCCCACTGACTTATAATGGGGCAGGAAACATGCCCATATAAGGGAATAAAACAGTTCCAGATGGGATATCTTTGTATTACAGTGTCGTAGAGAAAAGTGGGTGGGCTCATTTTACTCGGGCATCCAATCAGTCTCTCAGGATCATCCCAGAGCTATTAAGCCACGCCCCTAGCAACAATTTTGGGCACCCTAGCAACATCTCCCATAGACTGCCATTATAAAATGCCCAGATGGATATCTTTGCACCACAGTGTCATAGAGACATGGGGGTGGGCTCATTTTACTCAGGCATCCAACCAGTCTCTCAGGATCCTTACATAGGTATTAAGACACGCCCCTAGCAACCACTTTTGAGCACCCTAGCAACATAAAATTCAAACAGTTATATCTCGGCATCAGAACATCGTAGAGACACGGGGGTTGGACCGTTTGACTCGTGACTCAGAGTGTAATCATTATGGGATGCCAATTTTTCCCCTAGCAACCAAATACAGTACCCTAGCAACAGAGTAAACAAAGCCTTATATCTCCGCATCAGAACATCGTAGAGACACGGGGGTTGGACCGTTTGACTCGTGACTTAGAGTGTAATCGTTATGGGATGCCAATTGTTCCCCTAGCAACCAAATACAGTACCCTAGCAACAGAGTAAACAAAGCCTTATATCTCCGCATCAGAACATCGTAGAGACACGGGGTTTGGACCGTTTGACTCGTGACTCGAAGGGTAATCACTAGTGGATGCCATTTTTTCCCTAGCAACCAAATACAGTACCCTAGCAACAGAGTAAACAAATCCTTATATCTCTGCTTCAGAACATCGTAGAGACACGGGGGTTGGACCATTTTACTTTTGGCTTAGAGTATAATCATAAATTGTCCCCTGAAATTTGCCACGGCAAGCACCACTCACATTTTCTTCAGGAAATGTACCTATCTAGTTATTATTATTATTATTCTTATGTCTGCACACTTTTTCGGCGCATAACTCGTCCCGCACGGTTTGCCGTAGTCCCATGAAAGAGGGCTCAAATCGACCGGTTTTTTGAGGAGATGGTGGCTATGACTTTTATAAGCGGTCGGGTGCAGAATTTCCGAAAGGGGGGCAAAAAACCACCCGAAAAATCCCATTGACTTAACATTACGCCAAACTTTGATAAGTCATAGCTCCGCTCGAGGATTTTGTAGAAACATGTGGGTTACAACATTTGAAGAGGGTGGTAGACTCTGTAAGAACATGGATCACAATGGGGTGTAAGTTGTACCCCTGGGGTGTAAGAGGTGCCCAAAAATGCCCAATGAAAAGTCAATGGGGGAAAATCCCATAGACTTAACATTGCAAAAACTTTGACGGGTCACAGGTCCGAGCGAGGATTTCGTAGAAGCATGTGGGTTACTAAATTTGAAGAGGGTGCTAGACTCTGTCAGGACGTCCCCCGCAATGGGGTTGTAATGTTACCCTAGCAACCATTTTGGGCACCCTAGCAACCTATCCCATAGACTGCCATTACAAAATGCCCAGAGGGATATCTTTGCACCACAGTGTCACAGAGACATGGGGGTGGGCTCATTTTACTCAGGCATCCAATCAGCCTCTCAGGACCCTTGCAGAGTTACTAAGCCACGCCCCTAGCAACCACTTTTGAGCACCCTAGCAACATAAAATTCAAACAGTTATATCTCGGCATCAGAACATCGTAGAGACACGGGGGTTGGACCGTTTGACTTGTGACTAGGGGTGTAACAATTGGGCACATCATTAACCACTCCCAAGCCACGCCCCTAGCAACCAAATTTGAGCACCCTAGCAACCGAATAAACAAAGCCTTATATCTCCGCATCAGAACATCGTAGAGACACGGGGTTTGGACCGTTTTACTTGTGACTCGGAGTGTAATCACTGGGCACATCATTGGCCACTCCCAAGCCACGCCCCTAGCAACCAAATACAGTACCCTAGCAACAGAGTAAACAAAGCCTTATATCTCCGCATCAGAACATCGTAGAGACACGGGGGTTGGACCGTTTTACTTGTGACTCGGAGTGTAATCACTGGGCACATAATTGGCCACTCCCAAGCCACGCCCCTAGCAACCAAATACAGTACCCTAGCAACAGAGTAAACAAAGCCTTATATCTCCGCATCAGAACATCGTAGAGACACGGGGGTTGGACCGTTTTACTTGTGACTCGGAGTGTAATCACTGGGCACATCATTGGCCACTCCCAAGCCACGCCCCTAGCAACCAAATACAGTACCCTAGCAACAGAGTAAACAAAGCCTTATATCTCCACATCAGAACATCGTAGAGACATGGGGTTTGGACCGTTTGACTCATGACTCGGAGGGTAATCACTAGTGGATGCCATTTTTTTCCCTAGCAACCAAATACAGTACCCTAGCAACAGAGTAAACAAAGCCTTATATCTCCGCATCAGAACATCGTAGAGACACGGGGGTTGGATCGATTGACTCGTGACTCGGAGGGTAATCACTAGTGGATGCCATTTTTTTCCTAAGCAACCAAATACAGTACCCTAGCAACAGAGTAAACAAAGCCTTATATCTCCGTATGAGCACATCGTAGAGACACGGGGGTTGGACCGTTTGACTCATGACTCGGAGGGTAATCACTAGTGGATGCCATTTTTTCCCTAGCAACCAAATACAGTACCCTAGCAACAGAGTAAACAAACCCTTATATCTCCGCATCAGAACATCGTAGAGACACTGGGGTTTGACCGTTTGACTCGTGACTCGGAGTGTAATCACTAGTGGATGCCAATTTTCTCCCTAGCAACCAAATACAGTACCCTAGCAACCGAATAAACAAAGCCTTATATCTTCGCATCAGAATATCGTAGAGACATGTGGGTTGAATTGTTTTACTTTTGGCTTGGAGTATAATCATATATTGTCCCCCGAAATTTGCCACGGCAAGCACCACTTCACATTTTCTTCAGGAAATGTACCTATCTAGTCTTATTATGTTGGCTTGAAAAAGCCAACATACTGTTCTTCATCTTAATCTTATTATTATTATTATTATTCTTCTTCTGATCCCTACTTTTTCTGACTGTAACTCCTCCTAGAGCTTTCAAGCTACACCCACAAAACTTTACAAAACTTTTAAGACTGGTCCGTAGATTTATGCTATGACTTTTCTAACTGATGGGACCTTCCGAATTCCTAAACGGGGGGCTCAAACACCCCAAAATTTCCATTGACTTAACATTGAGACAAACTTTGACGAGTCATAGCTGCGAGTGAGAAACTTGTAGAAACTTGTGGGTTACCACATTTAAGGAGGCTGACAGGCTCTGTAAGAACATACATCACAATGGGGTGTAAGCTGTACCCCTGGGGTGTAAGAGGCCCCCAAAATTTCCCATTGACTTATAATGGGGCAGGAAACATGCCCATATAAAGGAATAAAAGCATCCCAGATGGAATATCTTCACTTTAGAGTGTCGTAGAGACATGGGGGTTGGACCGTTTTACTTGTGGCTTGAAGGTTGATCATTATGGGATGCCAATTTTCTCCCTAGCAACCAAACTTAGTACCCTAGCAACGGAATAAACAAAGCCTTATATCTCAGCATCAGAACATCATAGAGACACGGGGGTTGGACCGTTTTACTTGTGGCTTGAAGGTTGATCATTATGGGATGCCAATTTTCTCCCTAGCAACCAAACTTAGTACCCTAGCAACGGAATAAACAAAGCCTTATATCTCAGCATCAGAACATCATAGAGACACGGGGGTTGGACCGTTTTACTTGTGGCTTTAAGTGTGATCATTATGGGATGCCATTTTTCTCCCTAGCAACCAAACTTAGTACCCTAGCAACGGAA
Organism: Paramisgurnus dabryanus; assembly: GCF_030506205.2. Classification (NCBI taxonomy): domain Eukaryota; kingdom Metazoa; phylum Chordata; class Actinopteri; order Cypriniformes; family Cobitidae; genus Paramisgurnus; species Paramisgurnus dabryanus. The sequence continues at coordinate 50,994,574 of NC_133341.1, forward strand.
TAAACAAAGCCTTATATCTCCGCTTCAGAACATCATAGAGACACGGGGGTTGGACCGTTTTACTTGTGGCTTGAAGGTTGATCATTATGGGATGCCAATTTTCTCCCTAGCAACCAAACTTAGTACCCTAGCAACGGAATAAACAAAGCCTTATATCTCAGCATCAGAACATCATAGAGACACGGGGGTTGGACCGTTTTACTTGTGGCTTGAAGGTTGATCATTATGGGATGCCAATTTTCTCCCTAGCAACCAAACTTAGTACCCTAGCAACGGAATAAACAAAGCCTTATATCTCAGCATCAGAACATCATAGAGACACGGGGGTTGGACCGTTTTACTTGTGGCTTTAAGTGTGATCATTATGGGATGCCATTTTTCTCCCTAGCAACCAAACTTAGTACCCTAGCAACGGAATAAACAAAGCCTTATATCTCCGCTTCAGAACATCATAGAGACACGGGGGTTGGACCGTTTTACTTGTGGCTTGAAGGTTGATCATTATGGGATGCCAATTTTCTCCCTAGCAACCAAACTTAGTACCCTAGCAACGGAATAAACAAAGCCTTATATCTCGGCATCAGAACATCGTAGAGACACGGGGGTTGGACCGTTTTACTTGTGGCTTGAAGGTTGATCATTATGGGATGCCAATTTTCTGCCTAGCAACCAAACTAAGTACCCTAGCAACGGAATAAACAAAGCCTTATATCTCGGCATCAGAACATCGTAGAGACACAGGGGTTGGACCGTTTTACTTGTGGCTTGAAGGTTGATCATTATTGGATGCCAATTTTCTCCCTAGCAACCAAACTTAGTACCCTAGCAACGGAATAAACAAAGCCTTATATCTCCGCTTCAGAACATCATAGAGACACGGGGGTTGGACCGTTTTACTTGTGGCTTGAAGGTTGATCATTATGGGATGCCAATTTTCTCCCTAGCAACCAAACTTAGTACCCTAGCAACGGAATAAACAAAGCCTTATATCTCCGCTTCAGAACATCATAGAGACACGGGGGTTGGACCGTTTTACTTGTGGCTTGAAGGTTGATCATTATGGGATGCCAATTTTCTCCCTAGCAACCAAACTTAGTACCCTAGCAACGGAATAAACAAAGCCTTATATCTCCGCTTCAGAACATCATAGAGACACGGGGGTTGGACCGTTTTACTTGTGGCTTGAAGGTTGATCATTATGGGATGCCAATTTTCTCCCTAGCAACCAAACTTAGTACCCTAGCAACGGAATAAACAAAGCCTTATATCTCCGCTTCAGAACATCATAGAGACATGGGGGTTGGACCGTTTTACTTGTGGCTTGAAGGTTGATTATTATGGGATGCCAATTTCCTCCCTAGCAACCAAACTTAGTACCCTAGCAACGGAATAAACAAAGCCTTATATCTCAGCATCAGAACATTGTAGAGACACGGGGGTTGGACCGTTTTACTTGTGGCTTTAAGTGTGATCATTATGGGATGCCATTTTTCTCCCTAGCAACCAAACTTAGTACCCTAGCAACGGAATAAACAAAGCCTTATATCTCCGCTTCAGAACATCATAGAGACACGGGGGTTGGACCGTTTTACTTGTGGCTTGAAGGTTGATCATTATGGGATGCCAATTTTCTCCCTAGCAACCAAACTTAGTACCCTAGCAACGGAATAAACAAAGCCTTATTTCTCCGCTTCAGAACATCTTAGAGACACGGGGGTTGGACCGTTTTACTTGTGGCTTGAAGGTTGATTATTATGGGATGCCAATTTCCTCCCTAGCAACCAAACTTAGTACCCTAGCAACGGAATAAACAAAGCCTTATATCTCAGCATCAGAACATCGTAGAGACACGGGGGTTGGACCGTTTTACTTGTGGCTTTAAGTGTGATCATTATGGGATGCCATTTTTCTCCCTAGCAACCAAACTTAGTACCCTAGCAACGGAATAAACAAAGCCTTATATCTCCGCTTCAGAACATCATAGAGACACGGGGGTTGGACCGTTTTACTTGTGGCTTGAAGGTTGATCATTATGGGATGCCAATTTTCTCCCTAGCAACCAAACTTAGTACCCTAGCAACGGAATAAACAAAGCCTTATATCTCCGCTTCAGAACATCATAGAGACATGGGGGTTGGACCGTTTTACTTGTGGCATGAAGGTTGATCATTATGGGATGCCAATTTTCTCCCTAGCAACCAAACTTAGTACCCTAGCAACGGAATAAACAAAGCCTTATATCTCCGCTTCAGAACATCATAGAGACACGGGGGTTGGACCGTTTTACTTGTGGCTTGAAGGTTGATCATTATGGGATGCCAATTTTCTCCTTAGCAACCAAACTTAGTACCCTAGCAACGGAATAAATGTTAGCTTCATTCTAGCTTCATGCTAATCATGTTAGCTTCATGCTAGCTTCATGCTAATCATGTTAGCTTCATGTTAGCTTCATGCTAATCATGTTAGCTTCATGTTAGCTTCATGCTAATCATGTTAGCTTCATGCTAGCTTCATACTGATCATGCTAACATCATGCTAGCTTCATGCTAATCATGCTAGCTTCATGCTAATCATGCTAACTTCATGCTAATCATGCTAACAGCCAGATAGCCTACTAAAATAAACTTCTGTCAAACCATTTTAAATGTTCAGGCTACGCTTTTTCAAGCCAACATAAAGTTTGTCCTCAAACTTTAATATCTAGTTATTATTATTCTTCTTCTGATCCCTACTTTTTCTGACTGTAACTCCTCCTAGAGCTTTCAAGCTACACCCACAAAACTTTACAAAACTTTTAAGACTGGTCCGTAGATTTATGCTATGACTTTTCTAACTGATGGGACCTTCCGAATTCCTAAACGGGGGGCTCAAACACCCCAAAATTTCCATTGACTTAACATTGAGACAAACTTTGACGAGTCATAGCTGCGAGTGAGAAACTTGTAGAAACTTGTGGGTTACCACATTTAAGGAGGCTGACAGGCTCTGTAAGAACATACATCACAATGGGGTGTAAGCTGTACCCCTGGGGTGTAAGAGGCCCCCAAAATTTCCCATTGACTTATAATGGGGCAGGAAACATGCCCATATAAAGGAATAAAAGCGTCCCAGATGGAATATCTTCACTTTAGAGTGTCGTAGAGACATGGGGGTTGGACCGTTTTACTTGTGGCTTGAAGGTTGATCATTATGGGATGCCATTTTTCTCCCTAGCAACCAAACTTAGTACCCTAGCAACGGAATAAACAAAGCCTTATTTCTCCGCTTCAGAACATCTTAGAGACACGGGGGTTGGACCGTTTTACTTGTGGCTTGAAGGTTGATTATTATGGGATGCCAATTTCCTCCCTAGCAACCAAACTTAGTACCCTAGCAACGGAATAAACAAAGCCTTATATCTCCGCTTCAGAACATCATAGAGACACGGGGGTTGGACCGTTTTACTTGTGGCTTGAAGGTTGATCATTATGGGATGCCATTTTTCTCCCTAGCAACCAAACTTAGTACCCTAGCAACGGAATAAACAAAGCCTTATTTCTCCGCTTCAGAACATCTTAGAGACACGGGGGTTGGACCGTTTTACTTGTGGCTTGAAGGTTGATTATTATGGGATGCCAATTTCCTCCCTAGCAACCAAACTTAGTACCCTAGCAACGGAATAAACAAAGCCTTATATCTCAGCATCAGAACATTGTAGAGACACGGGGGATGGACCGTTTTACTTGTGACTTTAAGTGTGATCATTATGGGATGCCATTTTTCTCCCTAGCAACCAAACTTAGTACCCTAGCAACGGAATAAACAAAGCCTTATATCTCCGCTTCAGAACATCATAGAGACACGGGGGTTGGACCGTTTTACTTGTGGCTTGAAGGTTGATCATTATGGGATGCCAATTTTCTCCCTAGCAACCAAACTTAGTACCCTAGCAACGGAATAAACAAAGCCTTATATCTCCGCTTCAGAACATCATAGAGACATGGGGGTTGGACCGTTTCACTTGTGGCTTGAAGGTTGATCATTATGGGATGCCAATTTTCTCCCTAGCAACCAAACTTAGTACCCTAGCAACGGAATAAACAAAGCCTTTTATCTCCGCTTCAGAACATCTTAGAGACACGGGGGTTTGACCGTTTTACTTGTGGATTGAAGGTTGATCATTATGGGATGCCAATTTTCTCCCTAGCAACCAAACTTAGTACCCTAGCAACGGAATAAACAAAGCCTTATATCTCCGCTTCAGAACATCATAGAGACACGGGGGTTGGACCGTTTTACTTGTGGCTTGAAGGTTGATCATTATGAGATGCCAATTTTCTCCCTAGCAACCAAACTTAGTACCCTAGCAACGGAATAAACAAAGCCTTATATCTCCACTTCAGAACATCATAGAGACATGGGGGTTGGACCGTTTCACTTGTGGCTTGAAGGTTGATCATTATGGGATGCCAATTTTCTCCCTAGCAACCAAACTTAGTACCCTAGCAACGGAATAAACAAAGCCTTATATCTCCGCTTCAGAACATCATAGAGACACGGGGGTTGGACCGTTTTACTTGTGGCTTGAAGGTTGATCATTATGGGATGCCATTTTTCTCCCTAGCAACCAAACTTAGTACCCTAGCAACGGAATAAACAAAGCCTTATATCTCCGCTTCAGAACATCATAGAGACACGGGGGTTGGACCGTTTTACTTGTGGCTTGAAGGTTGATCATTATGGGATGCCAATTTTCTCCCTAGCAACCAAACTTAGTACCCTAGCAACGGAATAAACAAAGCCTTATATCTCCACTTCAGAACATCATAGAGACATGGGGGTTGGACCGTTTCACTTGTGGCTTGAAGGTTGATCATTATGGGATGCCAATTTTCTCCCTAGCAACCAAACTTAGTACCCTAGCAACGGAATAAACAAAGCCTTTTATCTCCGCTTCAGAACATCTTAGAGACACGGGGGTTTGACCGTTTTACTTGTGGATTGAAGGTTGATCATTATGGGATGCCAATTTTCTCCCTAGCAACCAAACTTAGTACCCTAGCAACGGAATAAACAAAGCCTTATATCTCCGCTTCAGAACATCATAGAGACACGGGGGTTGGACCGTTTTACTTGTGGCTTGAAGGTTGATCATTATGGGATGCCAATTTTCTCCCTAGCAACCAAACTTAGTACCCTAGCAACGGAATAAATGTTAGCTTCATTCTAGCTTTAGGCTAATCATGTTAGCTTCATGCTAGCTTCATACTGATCATGCTAGCATCATGCTAGCTTCATGCTAATCATGCTAGCTTCATGCTAATCATGCTAACTTCATGCTAATCATGCTAACAGCCAGATAGCCTACTAAAATAAACTTCTGTCAAACCATTTTAAATGTTCAGGCTACGCTTTTTCAAGCCAACATAAAGTTTGTCCTCAAACTTTAATATCTAGTTATATCTTATTCTTATGTCTGCACATTTTTCGGCGCGTAAATCGTCCCGCACGGTTTGCCACAGTCCCATGAAAGAGGGCTCAAATCGACCGGATTATTAAGGAGAGGTGTGCTATGACTTTTATAAGCGATCGGGTGCAGGATTTTCGAAAGGGGGGCGAAAAACCACCCGAAAAATCCCATTGACTTAACATTGGGCCGAACTTTGACGGGTCATAGCTCCGCTTGAGGATTTTGTAGAAACATGTAGGTTACAACATTTGAAGAGGGTGATAGACTCTGTAAGAACATACATCACATAGGGGTGTAAGCTGTACCCCTGGGGTGTAAGAGGCACCCGAAAATGCCCATTGACTTATAATGGGGCAGGAAACATGCCCATATAAGGGAATAAAAAAGTTCCAGATGGGATAACTTCGCTTTACAAAGTCGTAGAGACACGGGGGTTGGACCTTTTTACTCATGACTCAGAGTGTAATCATTATGGGATGCCATTTTTTTCCCTAGCAACCAAATACAGTACCCTAGCAACAGAGTAAACAAAGCCTTATATCTCCGCACCAGAACATCGTAGAGACACGGGGGTTGGACCTTTTGACTTGTGACTCGGAGTGTAATCATTATGGGATGCCATTTTTTTCCCTAGCAACCAAATACAGTACCCTAGCAACAGAGTAAACAAAGCCTTATATCTCCGCACCAGAACATCGTAGAGACACGGGGGTTGGACCGTTTGACTAGTGACTCAGAGTGTAATCATTATGGGATGCCAATTTTTTCCCTAGCAACCAAATACAGTACCCTAGCAACAGAGTAAACAAAGCCTTATATCTCCGCATCAGAACATCGTAGAGACACGGGGGTTGGACCGTTTGACTCATGACTCAGAGTGTAATCATTATGGAATGCCATTTTTTTCCCTAGCAACCAAATACAGTACCCTAGCAACAGAGTAAACAAAGCCTTATAACTCCGCACCAGAACATCGTAGAGACACGGGGGTTGGACCTTTTGACTTGTGACTCGGAGTGTAATCATTATGGGATGCCATTTTTTTCCCTAGCAACCAAATACAGTACCCTAGCAACAGAGTAAACAAAGCCTTATATCTCCGCACCAGAACATCGTAGAGACACGGGGGTTGGACCGTTTGACTAGTGACTCAGAGTGTAATCATTATGGGATGCCAATTTTTTCCCTAGCAACCAAATACAGTACCCTAGCAACAGAGTAAACAAAGCCTTATATCTCCGCATCAGAACATCGTAGAGACACGGGGGTTGGACCGTTTGACTCATGACTCAGAGTGTAATCATTATGGGATGCCATTTTTTTCCCTAGCAACCAAATACAGTACCCTAGCAACAGAGTAAACAAAGCCTTATATCTCCGCACCAGAACATCGTAGAGACACGGGGGTTGGACCTTTTGACTTGTGACTCGGAGTGTAATCATTATGGGATGCCATTTTTTTCCCTAGCAACCAAATACAGTACCCTAGCAACAGAGTAAACAAAGCCTTATATCTCCGCACCAGAACATCGTAGAGACACGGGGGTTGGACCGTTTTACTCGTGACTCAGAGTGTAATCATTATGGGATGCCAATTATTTCCCTAGCAACCAAATACAGTACCCTAGCAACAGAGTAAACAAAGCCTTATATCTCCGCATCAGAACATCGTAGAGACACGGGGGTTGGACCGTTTGACTCGTGACTCAGAGTGTAATCATTATGGGATGCCATTTTTTTCCCTAGCAACCAAATACAGTACCCTAGCAACAGAGTAAGCAAAGCCTTATATCTCCGCATCAGAACATCGTAGAGACACGGGGGTTGGACCGTTTGACTCGTGAATCAGAGTGTAATCACTAGTGGATGCCAATTTTTTCCCTAGCAACCAAATACAGTACCCTAGCAACAGTGTAAACAAAGCCTTATATCTCCGCATCAGAACATCGTAGAGACACGGGGGTTGGACCGTTTTACCCGTGACTCGGCATGTAATCACTAGTGGATGCCAATTTTTTCCCTAGCAACCAAATACAGTACCCTAGCAACAGTGTAAACAAAGCCTTATAACTCAGCATCAGAACATCGTAGAGACACGGGGGTTGGACCGTTTTACTCGTGACTCGGCATGTAATCACTAGTGGATGCCAATTTTTTTCCCTAGCAACCAAATACAGTACCCTAGCAACAGTGTAAACAAAGCCTTATATCTCTGCATCAGAACATCGTAGAGATACGGGGGTTGGACCGTTTTACTCGTGACTCGGCATGTAATCACTAGTGGATGCCAATTTTTTCCCTAGCAACCAAATACAGTACCCTAGCAACAGTGTAAACAAACCCTTATATCTCCGCATCCGAACATCGTAGAGACACGGGGGTTGGACCGTTTGACTTGTGACTCAGAGTGTAATCATTATGGGATGCCAATTATTTCCCTAGCAACCAAATACAGTACCCTAGCAACAGAGTAAACAAAGCCTTATATCTCCGCATCAGAACATCGTAGAGACACGGGGGTTGGACCGTTTGACTCGTGACTCAGAGTGTAATCATTATGGGATGCCATTTTTTTCCCTAGCAACCAAATACAGTACCCTAGCAACAGAGTAAGCAAAGCCTTATATCTCCGCATCAGAACATCGTAGAGACAGGGGGGTTGGACCGTTTGACTCGTGAATCAGAGTGTAATCACTAGTGGATGCCAATTTTTTCCCTAGCAACCAAATACAGTACCCTAGCAACAGTGTAAACAAAGCCTTATATCTCCGCATCAGAACATCGTAGAGACACGGGGGTTGGACCGTTTTACCCGTGACTCGGCATGTAATCACTAGTGGATGCCAATTTTTTCCCTAGCAACCAAATACAGTACCCTAGCAACAGTGTAAACAAAGCCTTATAACTCAGCATCAGAACATCGTAGAGACACGGGGGTTGGACCGTTTTACTCGTGACTCGGCATGTAATCACTAGTGGATGCCAATTTTTTTCCCTAGCAACCAAATACAGTACCCTAGCAACAGTGTAAACAAAGCCTTATATCTCTGCATCAGAACATCGTAGAGATACGGGGGTTGGACCGTTTTACTCGTGACTCGGCATGTAATCACTAGTGGATGCCAATTTTTTCCCTAGCAACCAAATACAGTACCCTAGCAACAGTGTAAACAAACCCTTATATCTCCGCATCAGAACATCGTAGAGACACGGGGGTTGGACCGTTTGACTTGTGACTTAGAGTGTAATCACCAGTGGATGCCAATTTTTTCCCTAGCAACCAAATACAGTACCCTAGCAACAGTGTAAACAAAGCCTTATATCTCCGCATCAGAACATCGTAGAGACACGGGGGTTGGACCGTTTTACTCGTGACTCGGCATGTAATCACTAGTGGATGCCAATTTTTTCCCTAGCAACCAAATACAGTACCCTAGAAACAGTGTAAACAAACCCTTATATCTCCGCATCAGAACATCGTAGAGACACGGGGGTTGGACCGTTTGACTTGTGACTTAGAGTGTAATCACCAGTGGATGCCAATTTTTTCCCTAGCAACCAAATACAGTACCCTAGCAACAGTGTAAACAAAGCCTTATATCTCCGCATCAGAACATCGTAGAGACACGGGGGTTGGACCGTTTAACTCGTGACTCTGAGTGTAATCACTAGTGGATAGTGGGTTGGAACGTTTTATTTTTGGGTTGGAGTATAATCATATATTGTCCCGAGAATTTTGCCACGGCAAGCACCACTTCACATTTTCTTCAGGAAATGTACCTATCTAGTTAGTGGTGCTTGCATTTATGCAAAGCATCACTATTACTATCTTGCATACTTATTATTATTATTATTATTATTATTATTATTATTATTATTATTCCTTTTCTGGACACTTTTTCGGCGCGTAACTCGTCCCGCACGGTTTAACGTAGTCCCATGAAAGAGGGCTCAAATCGACCGGATTATTGAGGAGAGGTGTGCTATGACTTTTATAAGCGATCGGGTGCAGGATTTCTGAAAGGGGGGCGAAAAACCACCCGAAAAATCCCATTGACTTAACATTGCGCCCAACTTTGACGAGTCATAGCTCCTCTCAAGGATTTTGTTGAAACATGTGGGTTACAACTTTTAAAGAGGGTGGTAGGCTCTGTAAAAACATGGATCACAGTGGGGTGTAAGTTGTACCCCTGGGGTGTAAGAGGTGCCCAAAAATGCCCAATGAAAAGTCAATGGGGCAAAATCCCATAGATTTACCATTGCAAAAATTTTGACGGGTTATAGGTACGAGTGAGGATTCCTTAGAAACATGTGGGTTACTAAATTTGAAGAGGGTGGTAGACTCTGTAAGAACATGGATCACAATGGGGTGTAAGTTGTACCCCTGGGGTGTAAGAGGCCCCCAAAATTTCCCATTGACTTATAATGGGGCAGGGAACACGCCCATATAAGGGAATAAAACCGTTCCAGATGGGATATCTTTGCTTTACAGTGTCGTAGAGATAAGTGGGTGGGCTCATTTTACTCGGGCATCCAATCAGTCTCTCAGGATCATCCCAGAGCTATTAAGCCACGCCCCTAGCAACAATTTTGGGCACCCTAGCAACATCTCCCATAGAGTGCCATTATAAAATGCCCAGATGGATATCTTTGCACCACAGTGTCATAGAGACATAGGGGTGGGCTCATTTTACTCAAGCATCCAATCAGTCTCTCAGGATCCTTAAAGACTTACTAAGCCACGCCCCTAGCAACCACTTTTGAGCACCCTAGCAACATAAAATTCAAACAGTTATATCTCGGCATCAGAACATCGTAGAGACACGGGGGTTGGACCGTTTTACTTGTGACTAGGCGTGTAACAATTGGGCACATCATTGGCCACTCCCAAGCCACGCCCCTAGCAACCAAATTTGAGCACCCTAGCAACTGAATAAACAAAGCCTTAAATCTCCGCATCAGAACATCGTAGAGACACGGGGGTTGGACCGTTTTATTCGTGACTCGAAGGGTAATCACTAGTTAATGCCAAGAGGTGTTAAGCCACGCCCCTAGCAACCAAATATGAACACCCTAGCAACGGAATAAACAAAGCCTTATATCTCTGGATCCGAACATCATAGAGACATGGGGGTTGGGTGTTTGGGTCATGTTAACTTCATGCTAGCTTCATGCTAGGTCATACTAGCTTCATGCTAGTTTCATGCTAGCTTTATGCTAATTTCATAATATATCTTGCTAACTTCATGCTAAATAATGTTAGCATCATGCTAGCTTGATGCTTATTTATGTTAGCATCATGCTAGCTTCATGCTAATTTATGTTAGCATCATGCTAGCTTCATGCTAATTCATGTTAACATAATGCTAGCTTCATGCTTCTTCATTTTAGCATTGTGCTAGCTTCATGCTAATTCATGTTAACATCGTGCTAGCTTCATGCTAATTCATGTTAGCATCGTGCTAGCTTCATGCTAATTCATGTTAGCATCGTGCTAGCTTCATGCTAATTCATGTTAACATCATGCTAGCTTTATGCTAATTCATGTTAGCTTCATGCTAGCTTTATGTTAATTCATGTTAGCATCATGCTAACTTCATGCTGATTCATGTTAGCTTCATGCTAATTCATGTTAGCATAATGGTAGCTTTATGCTAATTCATGCTAGCTTCATGCTAATTCATGTTAGCATCATGCTAGCTTCATGCTAATTCATGTTAGCATCATGCTAGCTTCATGCTAATCATGTTAGCTTCATGTTAATCATGCTAGCTTCATGTTAGCATCATGCTAATCATGCTAGCTTCATGTTAATCATGTTAACATCACGCTAGCTTCATGCTAATCATGTTAGCTTCATGCTAATCATTCTAGCTTCATGCTAGCTTCATGCTAATCATGCTAGCATCATGTTAGCTTCATGCTAATCATTCTAGCTTCATGCTAGCTTCATGCTAATCATGCTAGCATCATGCTAGCTTCATGCTAATCATGCTAACATCATGCTAACTTCATGCAAATCATGCTAGCTTCATGCTAGCTTCATGCTAATCATGCTACCATCATGCTAGCTTCATGCTAATCATGCTAATCATGCTAACATCATGCTAGCTTCATGCTAATCATGTTAGCTTCATGCTAATCATGCTAGCTTCATGCTAGCTTCATGCTAATCATGCTAACATCATGCTAGCTTCATGCTAATCATGTTAGCATCATGCTAGCTTTATGCAAATCATGCTAGCTTCATGCTAGCTTCATGCTAATCATGCTACCATCATGCTAGCTTCATGCTAATCATGCTAGCATCATGCTAGCTTCATGCTAATCATGTTAGCTTCATGCTAATCATGCTAGCTTCATGTTAGCATCATGCTAATCATGCTAGCTTCATGCTAATCATGCTAACATCATGCTAGCTTCATGCTAATCATACTAGCATCATGCTAGCTTCATGCTAATCATGTTAGCTTCATGCTAATAATGCTAACTTCATGTTAGCATCATGCTAGCATCATGCTAACTTCATGCTAATCATGCTAGCTTCATGCTAATCATGCTAGCTTCATGCTAGCTTCATGCTAATCATGCTAGCTTCATGCTAATCATGGTAGCTTCATGCTAGCTTCATGCTAATCGTGGTAGCATCATGCAAATCATGCTAACATCATGCTAGCTTCATGCTAACTTCATGCTAATCATGTTAGCATCATGCTAGCTTCATGCTAGCTTCATGCTAATCATGCTAGCTTCATGTTAACTTCATGGTAATCATGCTAGCTTCATGCTAACTTCATGGTAATCATGCTAATGTTAATCATGCTTAATGTTAATCATGCTAGCTTCATGTTAGCTTCATGGTAATCATGCTAACTTCATGCTAACTTCATGCTAATCATGCTAGCTTCATGCTAATTATGCTCGCTTCATGCTAATCATGCTAGCTTCATTATCTCCGCATCAGAACATCGTAGAGACACGGGGGTTGGACCGTTTGACTCGTGACTCGGAGTGTAATCATTATGGGATGCCTATTTTTTCCCTAGCAACCAAATACAGTACCCTAGCAACAGAGTAAACAAAGCCTTATATCTCCGCATCAGAACATCGTAGAGACACGGGGGTTGGTTCGTTTGACTCGTGACTCGGAGGGTAATCACTAGTGGATGCCATTTTTTTCCTTAGCAACCAAATACAGTACCCTAGCAACAGAGTAAACAAAGCCTTATATCTCCGCATCAGAACATCGTAGAGACACGGGGGTTGGACCGTTTGACTCATGACTCGGAGGGTAATCACTAGTGGATGCCATTTTTTCCCTAGCAACCAAATACAGTACCCTAGCAACAGAGTAAACAAAGCCTTATATCTTCGCATTAGAATATCGTAGAGACATGTGGGTTGAATTGTTTTACTTTTGGCTTGGAGTATAATCATATATTGTCCCCCGAAATTTGCCACGGCAAGCACCACTTCACATTTTCTTCAGGAAATGTACCTATCTAGTTAGTGGTGCTTGCATTTATGCAAAGCATCACTATTACTATCTTGCATACTTATTATTATTATTAGTGGTGCTTGCATTTATGCAAAGCATCACTATTATTATTGCTCATACTTATTATTATATCTTATTATTCTTATGTCTGCACACTTTTTCGGCGCGTAACTCGTCCCGCACGGTTTGCCACAGTCCCATGAAAGAGGGCTCAAATCGACCGGATTATTAAGGAGAGGTGTGCTATGACTTTTATAAGCGATCGGGTGCAGGATTTTCGAAAGGGGGGCGAAAAACCACCCGAAAAATCCCATTGACTTAACATTGGGCCGAACTTTGACGGGTCATAGCTCCGCTTGAGGATTTTGTAGAAACATGTAGGTTACAACATTTGAAGAGGGTGATAGACTCTGTAAGAACATACATCACATTGGGGTGTAAGCTGTACCCCTGGGGTGTAAGAGGCACCCGAAAATTCCCATTGACTTATAATGGGGCAGGAAACATGCCCATATAAGGGAATAAAAAAGTTCCAGATGGGATATCTTCGTTTTACAATATCGTAGAGACATGGGGGTGGGCTCATTTTACTCAGACATCCAATCAATTTACCAGGATAGTCCCAGAGCTATTAAGCCACGCCCCTAGCAACCACTTTTAAGCACCCTAGCAACATAAAATTCAAACAGTTATATCTTGACATCAGAACATCGTAGAATCATGGGGGTTGGACCGTTTTACTCATGACTCGGAGGGTAATCATTGGCCGCATCATTGGCCACGCCCAAGCCACGCCCCTAGCAACCAAATTGGAGCACCCTAGCAACCGAATAGACAAATCCTTATTTCTCCGCATCAGAACATCGTAGAGACACGGGGGTTGGACCATTTTACTTGTGACTCAGAGCGTAATAACTTGCGACATCATTGGCCACTCCCACGCCACGCCCCTAGCAACCAAATTGGAGCACCCTAGCAACCGAATAAACAAATCCTTATTTCTCCGCATCAGAACATCGTAGAGACACGGGGGTTGGACCATTTTACTTGTGACTCAGAGCGTAATAACTTGCGACATCATTGGCCACTCTCAAGCCACGCCCCTAGCAACCAAATATGAGCACCCTAGCAACCGAATAAACAAAGCCTTATATGTCTGCATCAGAACATCATAGAATCACGGGGGTTGGACCGTTTTACTCGTGACTCGGAGGGTAATCAATGGCCGCATCATTGGCCACTCCCAAGCCACGCCCCTAGCAACCAAATTGGAGCACCCTAGCAACCGAATAAACAAATCCTTATTTCTCCGCATCAGAACATCGTAGAGACACGGGGGTTGGACCATTTTACTTGTGACTCAGAGCGTAATAACTTGCGACATCATTGGCCACTCCCAAGCCACGCCCCTAGCAACCAAATATAGTACCCTAGCAACAGAGTAAACAAAGCCTTATATCTCCGCATCAGAACATCGTAGAGACACGGGGTTTGGACCGTTTGACTCGTGACTCGGAGGGTAATCACTAGTGGATGCCATTTTTTTCCCTAGCAACCAAATACAGTACCCTAGCAACAGAGTATACAAAGCCTTATATCTCCGCATCAGAACATCGTAGAGACACGGGGGTTGGACCATTTTACTTGTGACTCGGCATGTAATCACTAGTGGGTGCCATTTTTTCCCCTAGCAACCAAATACAGTACCCTAGCAACAGAGTAAACAAAGCCTTATATCTCCACATCAGAACATCATAGAGACACAGGGTTTGGACCGTTTGACTCGTGACTCGGAGGGTAATCACTAGTGGATGCCATTTTTTCCCCTAGCAACCAAATACAGTACCCTAGCAACAGAGTAAACAAATCCTTATATCTCTGCTTCAGAACATCGTAGAGACACGGGGGTTGGACCATTTTACTTTTGGCTTGGAGTATAATCATAAATTGTCCCCTGAAATTTGCCACGGCAAGCACCACTCACATTTTCTTCAGGAAATGTACCTATCTAGTTATTATTATTCTTTTTCTGGACACTTTTTCGGCGCGTAACTCGTCCCGCACGCTTTGTCGTAGACCCATAAATTAGGGCTCAAATCGACCGGCTTATTGATGAGAAGTCTGCTATGACTTTTATAAGCGATCGGGTGCAGGATTTCCGAAAGGGGGGCGAAAAACCACCCAAAAAATCCCATTGACTTAACATTGCGCCCAACTTTGACGAGTCATAGCTCCGCTCGAGGATTTTGTAGAAACATGTGGGTTATAACATTTGAAGAGGGTGGTAGGCTCTGTAAGAACATGGATCACAATGGGGTGTAAGTTGTACCCCTGGGGTGTAAGAGGTGCCCAAAAGTGCCCCAATGAAAAGTCAATGGGGCAAAATCCCATAGACTTACCATTGCAAAAATTTTGACGGGTCATAGGTCCGAGCCAGGATTTCATAGAAACATGTGGGTTACTACATTTGAAGAGGGTGCTAGACTCTGTCAGGACGTCCCCCACAATGGGGTGTAAGGTTACCATAGCAACCATTTTGGGCACCCTAGCAACCTATACCATAGACTGCCATTATAAAATGCCCGGATGGATATCTTTGCACCACAGTGTCATAGAGACATGGGGGTGGGCTCATTTTACTCAGGCATCCAATCAGTCTCTCAGGATCCTTACAGACTTACTAAGCCACGCCCCTAGCAACCACTTTTGAGCACCCTAGCAACATAAAATACAAACAGTTATATCTCGGCATCAGAACATCGTAGAGACACGGGGGTTGGACCGTTTAACTTGTGACTAGGGGTGTAACAATTGGGCACATCATTGGCCACTCCCAAGCCACTCCCCTAGCAACCAAATTTGAGCACCCTAGCAACCGAATAAACAAAGCCTTATATCTCCGCATCAGAACATCGTAGAGACACGGGGTTTGGACCGTTTTACTTGTGACTCGGAGTGTAATCACTGGACACATCATTGGCCACTCACAAGCCACGCCCCTAGCAACCAAATACAGTACCCTAGCAACAGAGTAAACAAAGCCTTATATCTCCGCATCAGAACATCGTAGAGACACGGGGGTTGGACTGTTTTACTTGTGACTCGGGGTGTAATCACTGGGCACATAATTGGCCACTCCCAAGCCACGCCCCTAGCAACCAAATACAGTACCCTAGCAACAGAGTAAACAAAGCCTTATATCTCCGCATCAGAACATCGTAGAGACACGGGGGTTGGACCGTTTTACTTGTGACTCGGAGTGTAATCACTGGGCACATCATTGGCCACTCCCAAGCCACGCCCCTAGCAACCAAATACAGTACCCTAGCAACAGAGTAAACAAAGCCTTATATCTCCACATCAGAACATCGTAGACACATGGGGGTTGGACCGTTTGACTCATGACTCGGAGGGTAATCACTAGTGGATGCAATTTTTTTCCCTAGCAACCAAATACAGTACCCTAGCAACAGAGTAAACAAAGCCTTATATATCTGCATCAGAACATCGTAGAGACACGGGGGTTGGACCGTTTGACTCGTGACTCGGAGGGTAATCACTAGTGGATGCCATTTTTTTCCCTAGCAACCAAATACAGTACCCTAGCAACAGAGTAAACAAAGCCTTATATCTCCGCATCAGAACATCGTAGAGACACGGGGTTTGGACCGTTTGACTCGTGACTCGGAGGGTAATCACTAGTGGATGCCATTTTTTCCCTAGCAACCAAATACAGTACCTTAGCAACAGAGTAAACAAAGCCTTATATCTCCGCATCAGAACATCGTAGAGACACGGGGGTTGGATCGTTTGACTCGTGACTCGGAGGGTAATCACTAGTGGATGCCAATTTTCTCCCTAGCAACCAAATACAGTACCCTAGCAACCGAATAAACAAAGCCTTATATCTTCGCATCAGAATATCGTAGAGACATGTGGGTTGAATTGTTTTACTTTTGGCTTGGAGTATAATCATATATTGTCCCCCGAAATTTGCCACGGCAAGCACCACTTCACATTTTCTTCAGGAAATGTACCTATCTAGTTATTATTAGTGGTGCTTGCATTTATGCAAAGCATCACTATTATTATTGCTCAAAGATATTATTATTATTCTTCTTTTTCTGGACACTTTTTCGGCGCGTAACTCGTCCCGCATGCTTTGTCGTAGACCCATAAATTAGGGCTCAAATCGACCGGCTTATTGAGGAGAGGTGTGCTATGACTTTTATAAGCGATCGGGTGCAGGATTTCCGAAAGGGGGGCGAAAAACCACCCAAAAAATCCCATTGACTTAACATTGCGCCCAACTTTGACGAGTCATAGCTCCGCTCGAGGATTTTGTAGAAACATGTGGGTTACAACATTTGAAGAGGGTGGTAGGCTCTGTAAGAACATGGATCACAATGGGGTGTAAGTTGTACCCCTGGGGTGTAAGAGGTGCCCAAAAGTGCCCCAATGAAAAGTCAATGGGGCAAAATCCCATAGACTTACATTGCAAAAATTTTGACGGGTCATAGGTCCGAGCCAGGATTTCATAGAAACATGTGGGTTACTAAATTTGAAGAGGGTGCTAGACTCTGTCAGGACGTCCCCCACAATGGGGTGTAAGGTTACCATAGCAACCATTTTGGGCAACCTATACCATAGACTGCCATTATAAAATGCCCGGATGGATATCTTTGCACCACAGTGTCATAGAGACATGGGGGTGGGCTCATTTTACTCAGGCATCCAATCAGTCTCTCAGGATCCTTACAGACTTACTAAGCCACGCCCCTAGCAACCACTTTTGAGCACCCTAGCAACATAAAATACAAACAGTTATATCTCGGCATCAGAACATCGTAGAGACACGGGGGTTGGACCGTTTTACTTGTGACTAGGGGTGTAACAATTGGGCACATCATTGGCCACTCCCAAGCCACGCCCCTAGCAACCAAATTTGAGCACCCTAGCAACCGAATAAACAAAGCCTTATATCTCCGCATCAGAACATCGTAGAGACACGGGGTTTGGACCGTTTTACTTGTGACTCGGAGTGTAATCACTGGGCACATAATTGGCCACTCCCAAGCCACGCCCCTAGCAACCAAATACAGTACCCTAGCAACAGAGTAAACAAAGCCTTATATCTCCGCATCAGAACATCGTAGAGACACGGGGGTTGGACCGTTTTACTTGTGACTCGGAGTGTAATCACTGGGCACATCATTGGCCACTCCCAAGCCACGCCCCTAGCAACCAAATACAGTACCTTAGCAACAGAGTAAACAAAGCCTTATATCTCCACATCAGAACATCGTAGTGACACGGGGGTTGGACCGTTTGACTCATGACTCGGAGGGTAATCACTAGTGGATGCAATTTTTTTCCCTAGCAACCAAATACAGTACCCTAGCAACAGAGTAAACAAAGCCTTATATCTCCGCATCAGAACATCGTAGAGACACGGGGGTTGGACCGTTTGACTCGTGACTCGGAGGGTAATCACTAGTGGATGCCATTTTTTTCCCTAGCAACCAAATACAGTACCCTAGCAACAGAGTAAACAAAGCCTTATATCTCCGCATCAGAACATCGTAGAGACACGGGGTTTGGACCGTTTGACTCGTGACTCGGAGGGTAATCACTAGTGGATGCCATTTTTTTCCCTAGCAACCAAATACAGTACCCTAGCAACAGAGTAAACAAAGCCTTATATCTCCGCATCAGAACATCGTAGAGACATGGGGGTTGGACCGTTTGACTCGTGACTCGGAGTGTAATCATTATGGGATGCCAATTTTTCCCTAGCAACCAAATACAGTACCCTAGCAACAGAGTAAACAAAGCCTTATATCTCCGCATCAGAACATCGTAGAGACATGGGGGTTGGACCGTTTGACTCGTGACTCAGAGTGTAATCATTATGGGATGCCAATTTTTTCCCTAGCAACCAAATATAGTACCCTAGCAACAGAGTAAACAAAGCCTTATATCTCAGCATCAGAACATCGTAGAGACACGGGGGTTGGACCGTTTGACTCGTTACTCAGATTGTAATCATTATGGGATGCCAATTTTTTCCCTAGCAACCAAATATAGTACCCTAGCAACAGAGTAAACAAAGCCTTATATCTCAGCATCAGAACATCGTAGAGACATGGGGGTTGGACCGTTTGACTCGTGACTCAGAGTGTAATCATTATGGGATGCCAATTTTTTCCCTAGCAACCAAATACAGTACCCTAGCAACAGGGTAAACAAAGCCTTATATCTCCGCATCAGAACATCGTAGAGACACGGGGGTTGGACCGTTTGACTCGTGACTCAGAGTGTAATCATTATGGGATGTCAAAATTTTCCCTAGCAACCAAATACAGTACCCTAGCAACCGAATAAACAAAGCCTTATATCTCTGCACCAGAACATCGTTGAGACACGGGGGTTGGACCGTATGACTCGTGACTCAGAGTGTAATCATTATGGGATGCCAAATTTTTCCCTAGCAACCAAATACAGTACCCTAGCAACCGGATAAACACAGCCTTATATCTCCACATCAGAACATCGTACAGACACGGGAGTTGGATCGTTTAACTTTTGGCTTGGAGTATAATCATATATGGTCCCCAGAATTTTGCCACGGCAAGCACCACTCACATTTTCTTCAGGAAATGTACCTATCTAGTTATTATTATTCTTTTTCTGGACACTTTTTCGGCGCGTAACTCGTCCCGCACGCTTTGTCGTAGACCCATAAATTAGGGCTCAAATCGACCGGCTTATTGAGGAGAAGTCTGCTATGACTTTTATAAGCGATCGGGTGCAGGATTTCCGAAAGGGGGGCGAAAAACCACCCAAAAAATCCCATTGACTTAACATTGCGCCCAACTTTGACGACACATAGCTCCGCTCGAGGATTTTGTAGAAACATGTGGGTTATAACATTTGAAGAGGGTGGTAGGCTCTGTAAGAACATGGATCACAATGGGGTGTAAGTTGTACCCCTGGGGTGTAAGAGGTGCCCAAAAGTGCCCCAATGAAAAGTCAATGGGGCAAAATCCCATAGACTTACCATTGCAAAAATTTTGACGGGTCATAGGTCCGAGCCAGGATTTCATAGAAACATGTGGGTTACTACATTTGAAGAGGGTGCTAGACTCTGTCAGGACGTCCCCCACAATGTGGTGTAAGGTTACCATAGCAACCATTTTGGGCACCCTAGCAACCTATACCATAGACTGCCATTATAAAATGCCCGGATGGATATCTTTGCACCACAGTGTCATAGAGACATGGGGGTGGGCTCATTTTACTCAGGCATCCAATCAGTCTCTCAGGATCCTTACAGACTTACTAAGCCACGCCCCTAGCAACCACTTTTGAGCACCCTAGCAACATAAAATACAAACAGTTATATCTCGGCATCAGAACATCGTAGAGACACGGGGGTTGGACCGTTTTACTTGTGACTCGGGGTGTAATCACTGGGCACATAATTGGCCACTCCCAAGCCACGCCCCTAGCAACCAAATACAGTACCCTAGCAACAGAGTAAACAAAGCCTTATATCTCCGCATCAGAACATCGTAGAGACACGGGGGTTGGACCGTTTTACTTGTGACTCGGAGTGTAATCACTGGGCACATAATTGGCCACTCCCAAGCCACGCCCCTAGCAACCAAATACAGTACCCTAGCAACAGAGTAAACAAAGCCTTATATCTCCGCATCAGAACATCGTAGAGACACGGGGGTTGGACCGTTTTACTTGTGACTCGGAGTGTAATCACTGGGCACATCATTGGCCACTCCCAAGCCACGCCCCTAGCAACCAAATACAGTACCCTAGCAACAGAGTAAACAAAGCCTTATATCTCCGCATCAGAACATCGTAGAGACACGGGGGTTGGACCGTTTGACTCGTGACTCGGAGGGTAATCACTAGTGGATGCCATTTTTTCCCCTAGCAACCAAATACAGTACCCTAGCAACAGAGTAAACAAAGCCTTATATCTCCGCATCAGAACATCGTAGAGACACGGGGGTTGGACCGTTTGACTCGTGACTCGGAGGGTAATCACTAGTGGATGCAATTTTTTTCCCTAGCAACCAAATACAGTACCCTAGCAACAGAGTAAACAAAGCCTTATATCTCCGCATCAGAACATCGTAGAGACACGGGGGTTGGACCGTTTGACTCATGACTCGGAGGGTAATCACTAGTGGATGCCATTTTTTCCCCTAGCAACCAAATACAGTACCCTAGCAACAGAGTAAACAAAGCCTTATATCTCCGCATCAGAACATCGTAGAGACACGGGGTTTGGACCGTTTGACTCGTGACTCAGAGAGTAATCACTAGTGGATGCCATTTTTTTCCCTAGCAACCAAATACAGTACCCTAGCAACAGAGTAAACAAAGCCTTATATCTCCGCACCAGAATATCGTAGAGACATGGGGGTTGGACCGTTTGACTAGTGACTCAAAGTGTAATCATTATGGGATGCCAATTTTTTTCCCTAGCAACCAAATACAGTACCCTAGCAACAGAGTAAACAAAGCCTTATATCTCTGCATCAGAACATCGTAGAGACACGGGGGTTGGACCGTTTGACTCGTGACTCAGAGTGTAATCATTATGGGATGCCAATTTTTTCCCTAGCAACCAAATACAGTACCCTAGCAACAGAGTAAACAAAGCCTTATATCTCCGCATCAGAACATCGTAGAGACACGGGGGTTGGACCGTTTGACTCGTGACTCAGTGTGTAATCATTATGGGATGCCATTTTTTCCCTAGCAACCAAATACAGTACCCTAGCAACAGAGTAAACAAAGCCTTATATCTCCGCATCAGAACATCGTAGAGACACGGGGGTTGGACCATTTTACTTTTGGGTTGGAGTATAATCATATATTGTCCCGGGAATTTTGCCACGGCAAGCACCACTTCACATTTTCTTCAGGAAATGTACCTATCTAGTTATTATTATTCTTCTTCTTTTTCTGGACACTTTTTCGGCGCGTAACTCGTCCCGCACGCTTTGTCGTAGACCCATAAATTAGGGCTCAAATCGACCGGCTTATTGAGGAGAGGTCTGCTATGACTTTTATAAGCGATCGGGTGCAGGATTTCCGAAAGGGGGGCGAAAAACCACCCAAAAAATCCCATTGACTTAACATTGCGCCCAACTTTGACGAGTCATAGCTCCGCTCGAGGATTTTGTAGAAACATGTGGGTTATAACATTTGAAGAGGGTGGTAGGCTCTGTAAGAACATGGATCACAATGGGGTGTAAGTTGTACCCCTGGGGTGTAAGAGGTGCCCAAAAGTGCCCCAATGAAAAGTCAATGGGGCAAAATCCCATAGACTTACCATTGCAAAAATTTTGACGGGTCATAGGTCCGAGCCCGGATTTCATAGAAACATGTGGGTTACTAAATTTGAAGAGGGTGCTAGACTCTGTCAGGACGTCCCCCAGAATGGGGTGTAAGGTTACCATAGCAACCATTTTGGGCACCCTAGCAACCTATACCATAGACTGCCATTATAAAATGCCCGGATGGATATCTTTGCACCACAGTGTCATAGAGACATGGGGGTGGGCTCATTTTACTCAGGCATCCAATCAGTCTCTCAGGATCCTTACAGACTTACTAAGCCACGCCCCTAGCAACCACTTTTGAGCACCCTAGCAACATAAAATACAAACAGTTATATCTCGGCATCAGAACATCGTAGAGACACGGGGGTTGGACCGTTTTACTTATGACTAGGGGTGTAACAATTGGGCACATCATTGGCCACTCCCAAGCCACGCCCCTAGCAACCAAATTTGAGCACCCTAGCAACCGAATAAACAAAGCCTTATATCTCCGCAACAGAACATCGTAGAAACACGGGGTTTGGACCGTTTTACTTGTGACTCGGAGTGTAATCACTGGGCACATCATTGGCCACTCCCAAGCCACGCCCCTAGCAACCAAATACAGTACCCTAGCAACAGAGTAAACAAAGCCTTATATCTCCACATCAGAACATCGTAGAGACACGGGGGTTGGACCGTTTTACTTGTGACTCGGAGTGTAATCACTGGGCACATAATTGGCCACTCCCAAGCCACGCCCCTAGCAACCAAATACAGTACCCTAGCAACAGAGTAAACAAAGCCTTATATCTCCGCATCAGAACATCGTAGAGACACGGGGGTTGGACCGTTTTACTTGTGACTCGGAGTGTAATCACTGGGCACATCATTGGCCACTCCCAAGCCACGCCCCTAGCAACCAAATACAGTACCCTAGCAACAGAGTAAACAAAGCCTTATATCTCCACATCAGAACATCGTAGAGACATGGGGGTTGGACCGTTTGACTCGTGACTCGGAGGGTAATCACTAGTGGATGCCATTTTTTCCCTAGCAACCAAATACAGTACCCTAGCAACAGAGTAAACAAAGCCTTATATCTCCGCATCAGAACATCGTAGAGACATGGGGTTTGGACCGTTTGACTCGTGACTCGGAGGGTAATCACTAGTGGATGCCATTTTTTTCCCTAGCAACCAAATACAGTACCCTAGCAACAGAGTAAACAAAGCCTTATATCTCCGCATCAGAACATCGTAGAGACACGGGGTTTGGACCATTTGACTCGTGACTCGGAGGGTAATCACTAGTGGATGCCATTTTTTCCCCTAGCAACCAAATACAGTACCCTAGCAACAGAGTAAACAAAGCCTTATATCTCCGCATCAGAACATCGTAGAGACACGGGGGTTGGATCGTTTGACTCGTGACTCGGAGGGTAATCACTAGTGGATGCCATTTTTTTCCTTAGCAACCAAATACAGTACCCTAGCAACAGAGTAAACAAAGCCTTATATCTCCGCATCAGAACATCGTAGAGACACGGGGGTTGGACTGTTGACTCATGACTCGGAGGGTAATCACTAGTGGATGCCATTTTTTCCCTAGCAACCAAATACAGTACCCTAGCAACAGAGTAAACAAACCCTTATATCTCCGCATCAGAACATCGTAGAGACACGGGGTTTGGACCGTTTGACTCGTGACTCGGAGTGTAATCACTAGTGGATGCCAATTTTCTCCCTAGCAACCAAATACATTACCCTAGCAACAGGGTAAACAAAGCCTTTTATCTCCACATCAGAACATCGCAGAGACACGGGGGTTGGACCGTTTGACTCGTATCTCGGAGTGTAATCACTAGTGGATGCCAATTTTTTCCCTAGCAACCAAATACAGTACCCTAGCAACAGAGTAAACAAAGCCTTATATCTCCGCATCAGAACATCGTAGAGACACGGGGGTTTGACAGTTTGACTCGTGACTCGGAGTGTAATCACTAGTGGATGCCAATTTTCTCCCTAGCAACCAAATACATTACCCTAGCAACAGAGTAAACAAAGCCTTTTATCTCCACATCAGAACATCGCAGAGACACGGGGGTTGGACCGTTTGACTCGTATCTCGGAGTGTAATCACTAGTGGATGCCAATTTTTTCCCTAGCAACCAAATACAGTACCCTAGCAACAGAGTAAACAAAGCCTTATATCTCCGCATCAGAACATTGTAGAGACACGGGGGTTTGACCGTTTGACTCGTGACTCGGAGTGTAATCACTAGTGGATGCCAATTTTCTCCCTAGCAACCAAATACAGTACCCTAGCAACCGAATAAACAAAGCCTTATATCTTCGCATCAGAATATCGTAGAGACATGTGGGTTGAATTGTTTTACTTTTGGCTCGGAGTATAATCATATATTGTCCCCCGAAATTTGCCACGGCAAGCACCACTTCACATTTTCTTCAGGAAATGTACCTATCTAGTCTTATTATTATTATTCTTCTTCTGATCCCTACTTTTTCTGACTGTAACTCCTCCTAGAGCTTTCAAGCTACACCCACAAAACTTTACAAAACTTTTAAGACTGGTCCGTAGATTTATGCTATGACTTTTCTAACTGATGGGACCTTCCGAATTCCTAAACGGGGGGCTCAAACACCCCAAAATTTCCATTGACTTAACATTGAGACAAACTTTGACGAGTCATAGCTGCGAGTGAGAAACTTGTAGAAACTTGTGGGTTACCACATTTAAGGAGGCTGACAGGCTCTGTAAGAACATACATCACAATGGGGTGTAAGCTGTACCCCTGGGGTGTAAGAGGCCCCCAAAATTTCCCATTGACTTATAATGGGGCAGGAAACATGCCCATATAAAGGAATAAAAGCGTCCCAGATGGAATATCTTCACTTTAGAGTGTCATAGAGACACGGGGGTTGGACCGTTTTACTTGTGGCTTGAAGGTTGATCATTATGGGATGCCATTTTTCTCCCTAGCAACCAAACTTAGTACCCTAGCAACGGAATAAACAAAGCCTTATTTCTCCGCTTCAGAACATCTTAGAGACACGGGGGTTGGACCGTTTTACTTGTGGCTTGAAGGTTGATTATTATGGGATGCCAATTTCCTCCCTAGCAACCAAACTTAGTACCCTAGCAACGGAATAAACAAAGCCTTATATCTCAGCATCAGAACATTGTAGAGACACGGGGGTTGGACCGTTTTACTTGTGGCTTTAAGTGTCATCATTATGGGATGCCATTTTTCTCCCTAGCAACCAAACTTAGTACCCTAGCAACGGAATAAACAAAGCCTTATATCTCCGCTTCAGAACATCATAGAGACACGGGGGTTGGACCGTTTTACTTGTGGCTTGAAGGTTGATCATTATGGGATGCCATTTTCCTCCCTAGCAACCAAACTTAGTACCCTAGCAACGGAATAAACAAAGCCTTATTTCTCCGCTTCAGAACATCTTAGAGACACGGGGGTTGGACCGTTTTACTTGTGGCTTGAAGGTTGATTATTATGGGATGCCAATTTCCTCCCTAGCAACCAAACTTAGTACCCTAGCAACGAAATAAACAAAGCCTTATATCTCAGCATCAGAACATTGTAGAGACACGGGGGTTGGACCGTTTTACTTGTGGCTTTAAGTGTGATCATTATGGGATGCCATTTTTCTCCCTAGCAACCAAACTTAGTACCCTAGCAACGGAATAAACAAAGCCTTATATCTCCGCTTCAGAACATCATAGAGACACGGGGGTTGGACCGTTTTACTTGTGGCTTGAAGGTTGATCATTATGGGATGCCAATTTTCTCCCTAGCAACCAAACTTAGTACCCTAGCGACGGAATAAACAAAGCCTTATATCTCCGCTTCAGAACATCATAGAGACACGGGGGTTGGACCGTTTTACTTGTGGCTTGAAGGTTGATCATTATGGGATGCCAATTTTCTCCCTAGCAACCGAACTAAGTACCCTAGCAACGGAATAAACAAAGCCTTATATCTCCGCTTCAGAACATCATAGACACGGGGGTTGGACCGTTTTACTTGTGGCTTGAAGGTTGATCATTATGGGATGCCAATTTTCTCCCTAGCAACCAAACTTAGTACCCTAGCAACGGAATAAACAAAGCCTTATATCTCCGCTTCAGAACATCATAGAGACACGGGGGTTGGACCGTTTTACTTGTGGCTTGAAGGTTGATCATTATGGGATGCCATTTTTCTCCCTAGCAACCAAACCTAGTACCCTAGCAACGGAATAAACAAAGCCTTATTTCTCCGCTTCAGAACATCTTAGAGACACGGGGGTTGGACCGTTTTACTTGTGGCTTGAAGGTTGATTATTATGGGATGCCAATTTCCTCCCTAGCAACCAAACTTAGTACCCTAGCAACGGAATAAACAAAGCCTTATATCTCAGCATCAGAACATTGTAGAGACACGGGGGTTGGACCGTTTTACTTGTGGCTTTAAGTGTGATCATTATGGGATGCCATTTTTCTCCCTAGCAACCAAACTTAGTACCCTAGCAACGGAATAAACAAAGCCTTATATCTCCGCTTCAGAACATCATAGAGACACGGGGGTTGGACCGTTTTACTTGTGGCTTGAAGGTTGATCATTATGGGATGCCATTTTCCTCCCTAGCAACCAAACTTAGTACCCTAGCAACGGAATAAACAAAGCCTTATTTCTCCGCTTCAGAACATCTTAGAGACACGGGGGTTGGACCGTTTTACTTGTGGCTTGAAGGTTGATTATTATGGGATGCCAATTTCCTCCCTAGCAACCAAACTTAGTACCCTAGCAACGAAATAAACAAAGCCTTATATCTCAGCATCAGAATATTGTAGAGACACGGGGGTTGGACCGTTTTACTTGTGGCTTTAAGTGTGATCATTATGGGATGCCATTTTTCTCCCTAGCAACCAAACTTAGTACCCTAGCAACGGAATAAACAAAGCCTTATATCTCCGCTTCAGAACATCATAGAGACACGGGGGTTGGACCGTTTTACTTGTGGCTTGAAGGTTGATCATTATGGGATGCCAATTTTCTCCCTAGCAACCAAACTTAGTACCCTAGCGACGGAATAAACAAAGCCTTATATCTCCGCTTCAGAACATCATAGAGACACGGGGGTTGGACCGTTTTACTTGTGGCTTGAAGGTTGATCATTATGGGATGCCAATTTTCTCCCTAGCAACCGAACTAAGTACCCTAGCAACGGAATAAACAAAGCCTTATATCTCCGCTTCAGAACATCATAGAGACACGGGGGTTGGACCGTTTTACTTGTGGCTTGAAGGTTGATCATTATGGGATGCCAATTTTCTCCCTAGCAACCAAACTTAGTACCCTAGCAACAGAATAAACAAAGCCTTATATCTCCGCTTCAGAACATCATAGAGACACGGGGGTTGGACCGTTTTACTTGTGGCTTGAAGGTTGATCATTATGGGATGCCAATTTTCTCCCTAGCAACCAAACTTAGTACCCTAGCAATGGAATAAATGTTAGCTTCATTATAGCTTCATGCTAATCATGTTAGCTTCATGCTAGCTTCATGCTAATCATGCTAGCATCATGCTAGCTTCATGCTAATCATGTTAGCTTCATGTTAGCTTTATGCTAATCATGTTAGCTTCATGCTAGCTTCATACTGATCATGCTAACATCGTGCTAGCTTCATGCTAATCATGCTAACTTCATGCTAATCATGCTAACAGCCAGATAGCCTACTAAAATAAACTTCTGTCAAACCATTTTAAATGTTCAGGCTACGCTTTTTCAAGCCAACATAAAGTTTGTCCTCAAACTTTAAAATCTAGTTGAGACAAATGAAATTGTGTAGTTTTAGATTATGCAGGAAAATGAAATGACACTTTGGTAATAACATGTTATTAAGTAATCTTGATTGGGTCAACTTGAACAAAAGAGCTTGCCATAGGCCATATAATTGTAATAAGGACAATAGGCTTTAAAATGTCCTTTTTTTTGGTTTAATGTGGAAAACTTGAATGTGTGATCCTATAAAACATTTGTTATTTCACATGAAATAGAAGAAATTATTTTTAGGTAAAATGAAAGTCAAGATGTGAACAATTATGTCTATTCTAATGCAATATGAACAGTTGAAAATAGAAAAAGTTAGTTGCTGTGTAAACAGAAAATTTTGTTTGCACCAAATGTGTAAATGAATCTTATTTACGCATTATTTCCCTTGGTGTTTTTTTATAGGTTTTGTTTTTTGGTTTTGGGGTGATGTCACATTTTGACAGGTTGCTGTACTGAGCCACTGCTTTTGGCATTATGTCAGTTGTTCCTTCTGTGTTCACTTGATTTTCTGTACTTGCATTGTTTATCATATTTGTTATGTTCTCTTCTGAATCTACTGCAGTATCATTTGCAGAGTTGAACAATTGTTCGAGCATGGGCTCATTTGGCATGTCAGTCGTTTCTTGAACGTTGGTCACATCTGTTGAACGTTGCTCTGAAGAAACCTCAGAATTTGGCAAGAAGTACGCTTCAGTTACTCTATTTTTTCTATGTTTAACTTGGAAAGTGTCTGATTCCAGTATTTTTGCAGCCCAAACTTCCTCTTTAACGTTACTATCTTGCTGTATTTTGAGAAGGTTGCGCAGGATATTATCATCGATCATGAAGTCAGACATTTTACCGTCATTTCCTTTGATTGTTATTTTAGCCTTAAACACTTTCGTGATTGATTGTGTTTTACAATATGCGGAACATTTTTGACATCTGGTGATAGATGTGGTCATGTTTACATTTTCTAGCAAATGCTGCTTTGGGCAAAGGTAGTTACTTTGCACCTCGGCAGTCATGACCTGTCCCTCCGTTGTCCTGGTATCGTCTACAACTTTTGCGACTTCACATTTCTGATCTGGCATAAGGGTAATTGTAGTTTGAGAAGTTGTGCTCAAACATGTTGTAGACAGAATTTGTCTTACTGACGCATTGCTGATTGTGTACCACTTGCCAATTTCTAAATGTGTTTCACCCCAGACACAAAGGGACATGCTTGCAGTATCATCTGCAATGGCGTACGTTCTTTTTCTAAGGTTATATCCAGATCTTGTTACACCGGGACAATCCTCTGTCAGCATGATAACTTTTGCAGTTATGTTGACCTAAACAGAAAGAAATTTAATTAATTAGCAAAATTATTTCAATGTATGCGTAATAGTATGAACTTTGTTATAAATGTCAAAAGGAAAAAAATAGCAAATTGTTCAAATTGTTTGATTATGTTTTTTTATAACATTCCAGCATTTATGGCTGTAGTCATGAGAACTAGCTTGGCTGCCAACTGAACTTTGCTCCATCTACAATGTTTCAGGATGGGAAGTTTTGTCTGGTGTTGCTCCATTGTGGCTCAAGTATGTTTAACCCAGGGCTGGTTGAACCAATGAAATTGTCGTTGTTGGTTTTATACGATTATGAACAGATGATCAAAAGTAACATAATCAACCACTTCACCAAAGATTGCGTTTTTTCAAACTGTTGAATTTAAACTCTGTTGTTCTGATTGATTGTAGGTTTATCAAATTAAGTGAAGAGGCATTTTTTCTTGTTTTGGTTGAAACATACCCCATAATTACAGCCCAATTGAGCGGTATCAGACTCAAATTTTGACTACAATTGAGTATGACTATGTTAGGCTAGGTGAGAACTGGTTAAAATGTAAACAGGTTGATTTAGACAAAGTAATTAATACAGTGTTTGTGATGTTTTTTTATTTTATTTGCTTGTTTTGGGCTTTTGTTATGAAATGTGTATCTGGATTAAACTCACGTTGATAGAGGGACAAAATGCATAATTTGCATAGAGAACAAAATGTAAAGTTGTTAAATATGTAAATGATAGGGATGTAATGGTATTAAAATTCCACGGTATGGTAGAACCTCGGTTAAGAGGCCATGGTTGAACAGTTTATTGAAATTATTGAAATGTTAAAAGGGAAAAACAAAAAAATGAAGACTTGGGGAAAACGTGCTGTAACAGTATTAAACAATGACTGGAGATGAACAATTAACTATTTTATCATGTCATCTTTGTTTAATCATAACTGTAGAGGTATGAGGTGGGTTAAGTGACCGAAAAATCTCTTTAATAAAATAATTGCAGCAGATGGACTTTTTTTATTTCTTTTTTTATTTTATTTTTCATTTTGTTAATTTTCACACCATAGCACAAGTTACATTCAGAATGCCATTTTTACTAGATTTATTTCACATTATTTAACAATGATTTTTTTAAAGATTCCAGCAGTCATTATAGAGTCTTAACCCTGTTTACTTCTCTGATCAGATAGCTATAAGATAGGCTTGTTTAAACTGTTTCAGTTACATTTGACCACATAAATGAGTCTTGACTAAATAGATGTTAATATAATCTTCTATTTCATGACTAAAGTGTGATCCAGTAATAAGCAAAGCACGGTAGTTCTCTTTTTAGAGGTATGCTCATGAAACAGTCTTGGCATCTATCACAGATTAGTTCTACCATATTTTAAATTAATTTAATTATATTGTTTTCTTTGGACAATGGTTTTCGTGAATGAATGGAGGTAAGAGATTTAAAAATTGGGTACATTTAATTTAAGATCTCTGTAAAAATCTGGCTGTTTTTAAGGGTTTTTAATGCTTTAAATTTAACTTTCTGAATGTTAGGGTGGGTTGCATCAACAAGGATTAAACTAATTCGAGTTTAGAACTAATCTAGGATTTGTTGATCTCAGTTTAATTTTAATTCGAGTTCTGTTGCACCACTTAAATTTAAATGCAGATTAACAAATATTGGATTAAAACTTTAACCTTTATTATCTGCTATTTATTTTGTTCACCATGATGAATTTGCAGGTGTAATTAAACAGCAACAATGTTGATGTTATCATTCAAAAAGGAAATAAATTTATACAGGTAAAAGTAATGTAATTTTTGTAGATAAATTACTACATACATCGGTAATCTAAAGGGCCGATTCAAATAAAAACATTTGACAATCTTTTCAAACAATTTATTGTATTGATTAACAAATGAATGTTGCAATAAATTTTGCGAAGCTCAGATATTGTGATATAATAAACTATATGTGCCGACACATTTGTCATGTAGCGCCATGGTGTGTCTGTTCATTGTCTGCCTTTCAGTTTCTGACTGGAGCACCACGTGTCACCACTCACTGATGCTGTCAATAATCTTTTTGAGCTGTCAAACTCACTTTGTGAGATGTTATAATAAACGCATCTTTAAATAGCCCTATCACAGTCGCGGTGTCTGTTTTTCAATTCAATTCAATTCAATTTTATTTATATAGCGCTTTTCACAATTTGTGATTGTTTCAAAGCAGCTTTACAATAATAGAAGCAGTGGAAAGCATAGAAAAACGACAGATAGCACAACATAATACACGATAGCAGCTAAATTTGCTGCGGCTATGAATCAACATTATAAGCGTGCGTATTGCTAATGTAACGTAAAGAAGAGGGTGCTAAGTAAAGCCCAAGAAGGCTGCCTCCCCGGGTTGAAAAACCCCCTATGAAAAAAAAAAAAAAACCCCAGACTCAGCAGGGGAAGTAAAAAAAAGTCTTAGGAGGAAAAAACCCTTGGGAGATATATTTATATATACATTGAAACGATTAAGGAGATTAGGCGGAGGTAAAGCGGGTTCTGCTGGTGGTTGTTGGTCATGCATCAGCTGGGCATCACGTTGACGGTCTGCCGGTGAGTCAGAGGTGTGCCAACTTTCACATTTACCGGAACTGGGTCTGTTTGTCTCAAGTGTCCTCGGAGACGAGGACGAGACATGAAGAAAGAAAAACAAAACCCAAATAGCGTAGGGGCCATTCATATGTATACACATGTACATATACACAAACATACATATATATATATATACATACATACATATACATATACATACACACATATACATATATACATATATATACTCATATACACATACATACATACACACACACATACATATACGTATTGAAGATACGTCATCCCAGTGACAGACTCTGCACAGTTCGGTTTAGGGAGAACGAGAAAAATGCACGGGACGGCGAATGTTTTTAGGAAATTGTTTTTGATGATTTAGCCACATATTTAATTGTAAAAAAAAAATATTTAAACCTCCTCTTATGCAAGTTTAAAGTTAATCTCAACAGATTTAAAACAGAGTTTAAAGTAATGGATCAATTATTAAAAATAATCTAGGTTTAATGTAAAAATTTAAACCTGGATCAAAATGACAGTTTAAATTTAATCCTGATTATTTTTAAACAGGTTTAAAGTTTGGGACAACAGAATTATTAAATAAGCAATTCAATTCAATTCAATTTTATTTATATAGCGCTTTTCACAAAAGTCAATTGTTTCAAAGCAGCTTTACATAAATAGAAGCAGTGAAAAGCACAGAAAACGACAGATAGCACAACAGAATACATGATAGCATGAGCAGTTAAATTTGCTGCGGCTATGACTCAATATTATAATTGCACGTATTACTAAAGCAACGTATAGAAGAGGAAGCTAGGTAAAGCCCAAAAAGGCTGCCTCCCCGGGGTGAAAAACCCCCTAGGAGAAAAAAAAACCCCGGGCTTTTATCCGAGGAAAAATAAGTCCTAGGAGGGAAAAACCCTTGGGAGAACGGAAATGGAGATTTAGCGGAGATTAAGCGGTTCTGCCGGTGATCGTTGGTCAGGTATCAGCTGGGCATAACGTTGAAGGACGGCCAGTAGATCAGAGGTGTGCCGACTTTCACATCTACCGGGACTGGGTCTGTTTGTCTCGTCCTCGGGTCGAGGACGAGACAGGGAGAGAAAAACAAAATCGTATTAGCGTAGCAGCCGTTCATATGTATTGAAGTGTCACACAGTGATGTGGTTTAACTCAGCTTAGTTCCAGACAGACTAAATATTGCGGCATAATTATGTTATCCACAGTTGAGGATTTAGCAAATTGGGGGCCCAATGCGAGGGTATATATGGTAAATAAGGGTCACCTTCCGATCTTTAAGAGAAAATGAAACCTGACGACCCGTTTGACTAAGGCCTAAAGCCCCACTGTCGTCGTTAATGCAGGTTCAGTGGCAAACGGGTCTATATTGTATACCATTTACAGGACCAGGAGAAGACGCCAAAAACATCGCAACCCGACCATACGTGTTAACCCGTTTGACTAAGGCCGGAAGCCCCACTGTCGTCGTTAATGCAGGTTCAGTGGCAAACGGGTCTGTATGGCATACTATTCATAAGACTTACGATAGCGCCAAAATCGCAACCCGACCATACGTGCCAACCCGTTTGACTAAGGCTGGAGGCCCCACTGTCGTCGTTAATGCAGGTTCAGTGGCAAACGGGTCTGTATGGCATACTATTCACAAGACACACGAAAGCGCGAAAAACGCAACCCGACCATACATACCAACCCGTTTGACTAAGGCTGGAGGCCCCACTGTCTTCGTTAATGCAGGTTCAGTGGCAAACGGGTCTGTATGGCATACTATTCACAAGACACACGAAAGCACCAAAATCGCAACCCTACCATACGTGCCAAACCGTTTGACTAAGGCCGAAAGCCCCACTGTCGTCGTTAATGCAGGTTCAGTGGCAAACGGTGGCAAACTATTTAATGCAATTCATTTTAAGTGTTCATGTAGAAAAGGTTTTTATTTATTTATTTGGTTGGTCTGTGTTATGACCGTGAGTGCTTTGTTCCGTGAAAATAACTATTGCGAGTTAAGAACCTTTACTAGACAAATTATGCGAATGCTTTGTTGAAGAGAAAAGTTTTAAGTCTAGATTTAAAATGATCGACTGTGTCTGATTCTCGGACATCGGTTGGTAAATCATTCCAGAGCTTAGGGGCTAAGTAGGAAAAGGATCTTCCACTTTTAGACACTTTTGATAGTCTAGGGATAATCAATAGGCCAGAATTTTGCGACCGTAGTGTGCGTGATGGATTGTATTCTGATAGTAATTCTCTAAGATATGAGGGTGCTAAGCCATTTAAAGCTTTGTAGGTGATTAATGATATTTTAAATTGGATGCGATATTTAACTGGTAGCCAGTGTAAAGATGCCAGAATTGGGCTTATGTGGTCATACTTCTTAGATCGAGTAAGTACCCTTGCAGAAGCGTTTTGAACTAGCTGAAGCTTGTTGACCTGATTTGAATGGCATCCCCCGAGTAGCGAGTTACAATAGTCTATTCTAGAGGTCATAAAAGCATGAATAAGCTTCTCTGCGTCAGATGTAGACAGTATATGGCGTATTTTTGAGATATTTCTAAGATGGAAGAATGCTGTGCGGCAGACGTTGGCGATATGACTATCAAAGGATAAGTTGCTGTCGAACATCACACCTAAGTTCCTAACCGTGGAAGATGGCACC
Source organism: Paramisgurnus dabryanus (assembly GCF_030506205.2). NCBI lineage: Eukaryota > Metazoa > Chordata > Actinopteri > Cypriniformes > Cobitidae > Paramisgurnus > Paramisgurnus dabryanus. Next base: position 51,029,316 of record NC_133341.1, read on the forward strand.
ACAGTACAGCCATCTATGTGCAATTTGTAATCTGACATATTATGTTTGTAGCGATTTGGTTCAATAATAAGTACCTCTGTCTTATTGGAGTTGAGCTTAAGAAAGTTATGTGCCATCCAGTCACTAACATCGCTAATGCAGTCTTTTAGCTTAGAAAACGTGTGTGTTTCGCTGGGATGCGAGGAGATGTAAAGCTGGGTATCATCCGCATAGCAGTGAAAACTTATGTTGTGTTTCCTGATAATGTCTCCTAGGGGTAACATGTATAACGAGAACAGGATAGGACCTAAAACTGATCCCTGCGGTACACCGTATTTAACCAGGGAGTGATATGACTCTTCCTCATTTACATAAACAAAGTGATAGCGATTGGTTAGATATGACCTAAACCAGGCTAGCGCCTGACCACTGATACCAACATAGTTTTCTAGTCTATTGAGTAGGATTCTGTGGTCTATTGTGTCAAATGCTGCACTAAGGTCTAGTAATATAAGAATTGAGATTTCACCACGATCGGATGTTAATAGGAGGTCATTTGTAACTCTAAGCAACGCTGTCTCTGTGCTATGGTGGGGCCTGAATCCTGATTGGAACTTTTCATATGTACTATTATTTGTCAAGAATGTGCGTAACTGGCTTGCCACTACCTTTTCTAATATTTTCGAAAGAAAAGGGAGATTTGAGATTGGTCTAAAGTTATTAAGTTCTCCTTGGTCAAGCTGTGGTTTTTTAATCAGCGGTTTAATAACTGCTAGTTTGAAAGCTGTTGGAACGTATCCTATTTCTAGCGATGAGTTAAAGATATTTAGAACCGGGGTTGACACTACAGGGAATACTTCTTTAAGTAGTTTTGTGGGAACGGGGTCTAATATACAGGACGATGATTTGGATGATGTGACTAGTTTAGAGAGCTCATCTATTGTAGTAGGTTTAAATGAATCAAGATGTTCGTATGGTAGTCTAGTGTTAAGTGAAATAATGGGTAGAGTGGTGGCTGCCTGGGTAGCTACGATGTTTTCCCTAATAGCCGAAATTTTGTTAGAAAAGAAGTTCATGAAGTCGTTACTATTGTGTTGAAGTTTACTATTGGTTTCTGTTTGTTCTTTGTTTCTAGTCAGTTTCGCAACTGTGCTAAAGAGGAAACGAGGGTTATTATGATTCTCATTTATAAGCTTGCTAAGATATGTAGATCTGGCGGTTTTAATAGCCTGTCTGTAGTGTTTAACACTCTGTTTCCATGCTGCGCGCCATACTTCTAACTTTGTGCTTCTATAATTTCTTTCCATTTTTCTAGCTGCCTTTTTAAGGGCTGCTGTGTGATGGTCATACCATGGAGCTGGTGGTTTTTCTTTGAATCTCTTTTTTCGAATGGGAGCAACGGCATCCAATGTGTTAGAACAGACATTGTTTAGGTTTTCTATTTCAATATCTAGATCGTCACAGTTATCTGCTACATGTTTCATTTGGGACAGGTCTGGAAGAGTGCTAATAAAGCTATCTTTAGTGGTGGAAATTATTGTTCTGGCTAGTCGGTAGCATGTTGTAGATTGAGTGATCCTATCTAGAAGTACAGTGTATGACACAAGGTAATGGTCAGAAACTGCATCACTCTGAGGTGATATTTCGACGTCATTAATATTGAGTCCGAGTGACAGAATTAAGTCTAATGTGTGATTACGAGTATGCGTTGGCCCTGTCACGTTTTGTCTAATATTGAGAGAATTTAGAACATCTATAAACGCACGTCCTAATGCGTCTTTTGGGTTGTCCACATGGACATTAAAATCACCAACAATAAGAGCTTTATCTACAGTGACTACAAGCTCAGATAGGAAATCTGCTATTTCATTAAGGAAATCTGCATGGTGGCCCGGTGGTCTATAGATTGTCGCTAAAGCAAAAGAAAGCTGTTTGTGGTTACGATCAGTTATTTCCATATTTAACAACATTACTTCAAATGATTTAAATTTTAGCTCAGATTTTTGGTTTACTTTAAACATTGTGTTGTATATTGTAGCTACACCACCCCCTCTCCCCTTTAATCGAGGTTCGTGTTTATAATAATAGTCTTGTGGGGTGGATTCATTTAAACTAATGTAGTCGTCTGCTTTAAGCCAGGTTTCTGTTAAACAGAGTACATCTAAGTTTTGGTCTGTAATTATTTCATTGACAATAGGTTCTTTATTGGTAAGCGATCTAATCTTAAGAAGGCCGAATTTTAAGATTCGAGATTCATCTGTTAATGTATTGTTTTCTAATTTTATTTGAATCAGATTTGTACCAGATGTAACAAGCGGTGCCCTGTATTTATTTGTTCGGGGAACAGATACAGTTGAAATGTGCTGATATTTCGGTAAGATTGACTCGAAGTGCTGGGATATAAGTGGTCTTGACATATCACGGCAGCTAACAGATGGACGGTTAAGCCGATCCATCTGTTTCCTGACCTGGGCCCTGGATAGTCATACTATATCAGAATTAAGACTATTGATCAGATTTTTAGTGAGTATAGCACTTCCTTCCGATGACGGATGAAGGCCATCTCGGGTTAGGAGAAATGGTCTTCCCCAGAAATGCTTCCAAGTGTCTATAAACCCTACATTATGCTGAGGGCACCACTTTAACATCCATCCATTGAGAGACACTAATCTACTATGTGTTTCATCTCCCCGGTAGGCGGGGAGGGGACCAGAGCATATTACATTGTCTGACATTGTTTTTGCAATTTCACACATCTCCTTAATATTATCTTTGGTGATTTCCGACTGGCGGAGCCTAGTGTCATTCGTGCCGGCGTGAATAACAATCTTAGAAAACTTCCGCTTAGCATTAGCCAGCACTTTAAGTTTGGATCTAATGTCAGACGTTCTGGCTCCCGGTATACAGTCGACTATGGTGTTTGGAGCCTCAATGTTAGTGTTCCTGAGTATAGAATCTCCAATGACCAGGGCACTTTTTAAAGGTGTTTCAGCTGGTATACTCCTTAGGGGATCGAATCTGTTAGAAATTGTCGTTACGTTATGGGTCTTAGAAGGACGCCTTATATGACTATGCCGCCTAACAGTCACCCAGTTTGACCGCCGACTTGACTCTGATGACGGAACCGAGCCATGTGTATTTTGATAAACACTATGCGCGCTCGATACAGTATTTGTAATATTTATATTAGCATCTGATGTCGGAACCGAGCCATTAGTCTTTTCGCTCGATAGATTATTTGCGACAGTAACATTAGCGGTTTTGCTATCCTCAACTAGCGTTCGGATGCGCGATTCTAGTTCAGCAACCTTCTCAGTTAACCTTAATACTTCAATACACTTAGTGCATGTAAACCCCTCTATGCTAACAGCAGAAGCTAAACTATACATGTGGCAAGTAGTACATGTTACAATAACAAGCGGAGTCTTACCGTTTTCATGCTGGGCGATGGCGTCTTCGTTTACCCGAACACGGTCCCCGGAGCTGCATCGCGTGGGGTGTTCGGTTGTGACACCCCTCGGGTGCCTGCGAATGTCTGGGGCCAGGGTGATGTTTGGCTTGCCGAATCTGCGAAGGCCGGGCAGCGGTTCCTCCACAGCTTCCCGATCGCTTTCATGTCGTTCACGGTCCGTGAAGCTGCATCGAGTGGAATGCATGTTTGTTGCTCGCTTGTGGACGTCGGAAAACAGGGTGAAGTGGGCGCTGTACCTCGCCTTGGATCTGCTAAAACCGGGAAACAACTCCTCCACAGCTTCCCGCTCAGGTGAGGATAGGTCAGAAAAGCATATATCAGATGAATCCGCCATTAGATCGGAAAATGCTAGCTTCAGCCTCCACCGTGTGGATGCTAGCGGGCTATATGCTAACAACACTGGGTGTTTATTAGTGATAAATAGTTTCACGTGGTAGTACTGCTCAATAATCGTCACGGTAAAGTATTCCTATGTAAAACTAATAAGTTATATTATATAAATAGGAATAAGATGGTAAAAAAAAAGCTTTTAGATGATGAACTCGACGGAGCTACGATGCACGATCTGTTCAGCGTGACGTCACAAACCGGAAACTCAAGCCAGATCAACTCGGGACACACGAGTGTGTCTTCATTTGAACCAGATTTAGGCTTAATCGTTGTTGGTGCAACCCACCCAAAGACTTTTTGAGAATCCTTAGGAACCTTGGGAAATATTGTTAAGTAGGATTATGTAATGTAACTAGGGGTGTGATGAGACACTTATTCCACGAGACGAGATGAGACGAGACATGACATTGGGTTCACGAGAATGAAATTAGGTTTTTCCTCAATAAGAAATTCTCAATGATAAAATAAATGGGAAACAGAAATCATATTATTTTGAAATGTTTTAAGTAATTTAAGATTGTACCTAACAATTATTTTGCTAATTATTAAGTAATTTAAAATTTATGGTTATTGAACCCAATTCAACAATAACTTTAAAAATCACATAATAATGATGATGCAATAATAATTCATTTAAATTTAAATTTTAAAATAAGTAAATAAACACACTGCAGTAATGTGGCTTTTGTTTAAAAAAATTGCATTATGTATTATAACAAATGCCTGCAGGTGGACCAATGAACCTGTTTTTACTTTCAGTTTGTTTAAGCCAGTGGTTCTCCAAGTTATCCCTGGAGGCCCAGTGCCCTGTACATTTTATGTTGCCTTTATTAAATACAGCTGATTGTGTCAAATGAGAGAAACATACAAAATGTCTAGGGCAATGAACCTCCAGGAATAACTTTGAGAACCACTGATTTAAGCCAAATTAAGTTTAAATCATTTTGAATCTTAAATATTTGTCCAATTCTTTACAATCGAATTTATACATTGTTATGCTTGAGTAAGAACACGCAAAGATAAAATCACGTAGTCAGAGTAAGGGTTTAATCTGCTAAAATGCTTTACATCTGACTCTGATCAACAAACATAGCAAACATTATTGGAAATGCAAACAAAAAACCACATGCAGTAAAAGACAGAATATAATGCATACACTGTAAATGGTTTATACAGAATCTTATCTTAATGCTGATTAGGGATGTTAACAATTAATCGATCTTTGATTAATTGTCGATGAGAATTAAATTGATAAAACTTAACGTTTGTCGAAAAAGTAAGCACGTGTGTCCAACGCCTGCACAAAGCACATACACAGCTGGTGAAAAAACTAACCAAGCGCAAAGAAGTTAAACTAGCCATGATCACAACAATGCTCGATGCTAAACACACACTTGGGCTTTTTGTCCTCATTCGAGACGAGGCTGGCTACTAACACAACAAAATGGCATCCGCAGAGGATCTAAGAGGGTCCGATGCCAAAAATCTAAACACAGTTAGGATACTGAAAGCAAAGACCCTCTTCAGGGAAGCCTGCAAGATTAGCATAGCAACGCTGCTAACGCTGCTTTACTCAGGGAAGGAGTGCATTAGCCATTTTTAATAAACAGATTAAATTGAAAAACTTAAATTCTGGCAAGAAACTGTTAAATGTAAACTGTAACTGACTTTTGTTACACTCCGAATGCCCGCAACATATATCATTGATCATCATCATGACTGGCTGAGGCGCTACACCCAGGGTTCTTGCAGGTTTCAGCAAGTAAAATTTAAGACCTTTTAAGACCATTATGAGTAAAATTTAAGACCAACAAGTCACATAGAAATTCTCAAAATATTCTATTTTTATTGATTCAGTTATAGAAAAATATAAAAGAAACACAATATTAAAACAAATACTCAAAATACACAGAAATACATTATGCTTAAACCTATTAGACCACAAGTGTTTGCGCCGACAAATTATATCCATAGCCTACTAATAAGAGATCACTTAAACTAAGGCCTACTCCTGGCTTAAGCTAATCCCTGTCCAGGAAACCCCATAACGTTTATGCATGTTTATCTGCATTAAGAAAACTAAATGGACCATTAAAAGGCTGTTCGTGGTTTATTATGTGTTGCTAACGTTATCCACGAAGACTGTTTCTCAATCCGAAGGCTATAGTCAGAGGTCGCACTTCTAGGTCTTATTTCAGAATATTAACATTAAAATTAACTTTTAAATATTGATTATTATTTTTAGTTAATTGTAAATGGTTGTAATATGCTTAATATGACTTACGAATGTAATGCTCAGTTAACTTATCTAATAAACCAGGCTTGATAATGTATGCAGCAGCCTTCCTATTCGACCTCCGGAAGATAGAGCCTTCAGATTAAGAAACGCTCTGATTGTAACACTATTCATTTAACCGTAACTCCTAAAGCATTTGCGTTATGAAAATGTGTGAATTGTTCCTAAAAGAAGACAATTGTGCTTTTTTGCAATATATGGTTTATTTCGGTACTTTCTTACTTTCCGTCCGCCAATCGCTGCTGTTTGTTGAGAGCTGAAGGGAAGCGCAGAGAGAGCATTATTAAAGTCAAAGAAGTAAACGTGGTTTGAGCAGTGAGGTAAACAAAATCGTCCAAAGTGAAAACTGTGTAACACTTAAGTTGATTTGTTGTTGGTGGCTCGTGACTCAACGGTCCGACTGTATAAGTTGATTTTACATAAAGTTGATTTTTTTCCTGCTGCTGGGTCCTCTATGTTTCAGAACCTGGCAAATACTCAGATAAGCCACTGGCTAGTTGGTTAAATTAACCCAGAAAAGATTTTTGCTTACACAAAACTAAGTTTAAGGTTTGTTTCTTGCCTAGCCCACAGTATACAGTTAGACAACAATACCTCTAATATAGCTAATGGCACGATTTGCATGGATTATGACAAAGTGCGGACGGCGGTTTCTTTTTTAGAGACCCACCCATCTTTCTGCCTCCGCCACTGATTAGTTCTTCAGCGTTTTAAATTACCATTTTATTTTCCGCGGACAACGCTTTTCGAGAATGAACATTTAAGACTTTGGTAAATTAAATTTAAGACCTAGCATAAAAATCTGGGCGTTTTTAAGAGTTTTTAAGGCCTTAAATTTAACATTCTGAATTTTAGACTTTTTAAGACCCCGTGGGAACCCTGTACACGCTAAACACTGTTGCGGGTTTTCTAATGGAAGGTTGAAGTCTTCATAAAATAAGCATCTTTGCTGAAAGTACGCCGCAGGTCTAAAGCTGAGGTAACGACGGGAAAAGTGCCCTTTCGTGTGTTTCTTGGATATAATTACAACAAGTGGTGTATTGACGACTTAGAAAGCGAGGTGAACAACTAGAAAATAACACTTGATGATAATGAAACTTTTATTTTGTTATGGATGCATGCGACTATGCGGAGTGCCCGTTATGAGGCGGAGTTTACTGTGTCTATTAGTCATTATATTTCATTACGAGATTAAATTGATGATTTTTATCAAAACACCAACTTTATTAACTCATTTTACAATCCCACTAGCATATTATTTAGACAAAATAAAATCTTTTAATTTGCGTGAGGAATCTGGCGTTTTTATGCACACTTTCATGTCATTGGCTATATGCCACTGCTGTAATGGCTTATTGCACTATTATTACAGTGGCCGTGTGTCAAACAGATGAAGCCTCTGGTGTGCTGCCAACTTCATCTGCATCATCAACTTAACTGAGTATTATGTTCGGAAGTCATTATCATATTACAACAACTTACAATTAACTAAATATAATAGTGAAATATATAATTGTATATATTTTCTAAGGAGACATTCTTTATGACGTATGCAGTCTACAAATGGGACATCTAAAGGATGCAGCCTTTTGTTAAGGAAAAGGCCAGCAGATCAAATCTCGTGACATAATTAATTTCGCGTTACATATTTAATCTTGCAAGATCTTTGCACGAGATCTCGTCACACCTCTAAATGTAACCATGTCAAAGAACCTAATTAGATATAAATAAATTCCAAATTGTTTAGTAAAGGGTTTACAGATCAGCATGCAACATAATTGATTTTTTAATTTTGTTTTTCAGTTTCTGACACAAATTACGTAACAATAAAGTGACAATTTATTTACTTGCTTAATCTGACTTGTTGATGATAGGAGCTGTACATCAGTAATGTATTAAGTTGTTAAAGTTTACGTAAAAATAGTGTGAAAATTGTGTTCCTTAAAATAAAATTGTTTATATATATAAAATTAGTTTTTGTTGACATTGGGGATGAGTCAATTAGTGGTTTCATCATTAACCACAATAAAATGTCCTGAAAGTTAGTATTATTGTTAAAAATATAATTATCATTTTAATCGTGTTTGATTATGGTGATTTGGAAAAATCGCACAAATCCTATTCAGACAGAATTAATTTGACCCAGATGTGGATTTACACATTGTTTTTGCAAAAGGAGGCAGTGAAAGTGATTGGGATGTTTTTTAGCAATCCAAGAGGACTATTTATTTGTTTGTTGATTTTTAAAAATAAAACTAGTTAAAATGTTTTCAAGTCTGTGTGTCAGTTAACATTTCTATTTCATTTTAGTAAAAGCATGATAATATTGATAACCATGATAACTTTGGTGTTATCCGTGATAACTTGTGGATTAAGCACATGCCTTTGGTGTGAGAGACCCGTGTTTGAATCCATTGTGACACGCCAAAGTGTCCCTGAGCAAGACACTTAACATCTTATTTCACCAGAGGTGTGCAACCTCTGACATAAATAGCAATTGTAATTGACGTTGGATAAAAGTGTCAGCTAAATAACTAAATAAATATAAACTTTGGTCACTATAACAGTGTTATGAAATTTTCATATTATCCCATCCCTAGTTGACAGCAATACAAATATCTATTTTAACAAAAGATGTAAATGGAAAATATTAATATAAACAACAATTTTACCCTTTGATATTCTCTGGGGTCTTCTTGGATATTTTTCAGTTTCTGGTGTTGAATGGTCTCCTGCAGCTTTTCTTCAAAGGCAAATGACAGCCGACGGACACATTTTAATGATGAACTGTTATTGACCATTATGTCCATGTCTCCTAAAAATGAGTAACACAGATAACATAAATGTTTGTGTAAAACTTGGCTTAACCAAAGTACATTTTATTTGCATAATAACAATTGTAATACTAATTAAAAATTATATCTATATTGTAAAAGAACAATTATGTTTTATTTTGAAATATGACGTTTATACAGCAAATTATTAATTAGGGTTGGGTGATATCTTGATATTTATAAGTATATCTATGCATTTTTAAAACACAAAAGGGATTTTGATGTATTATATATTTATATAATGTTAACATTTAATTGTGATGTTTCCACTTTGTTTGTTTGCCTTCTTTGTAGGGGTGTCACTTTTCTCCAAATCCTTGATTCGATTACATTTTCAAATCTTAGGTCACAATTCAATTCTCGATTTTTACATATTTTTTGAAAGACAAAAATGATATGCCATTAAATATTATTATTATTATTATAGTTTTACATTAACATGCACATTGCAAAACTCGCATGGGAGTTTGTGGGCTTCACTTAACGCGAGAGCTTGTAGAGAGAGGATTCCTTCTTGCATGCACATGGACTTAATGTGTGCGTCTTGTACTCCTAGCATCTGAAATAAATCTAGTGTCATAACCAGCTGTGTTGCTTTCTGTCTCACGTGCACATGCTCTCGCATCTGTCCGAAGTCTAAACATAAACTAAAGTAGTAATCCTTACGTATTTGTTCAGTTTTATGCGTTTCATGCGAATTGAGGCAAACTATCCCTTTTGTTTAAAATATAACTTGCTGCATCTTTGCACCTCTCTGACTATCGCGCACATGCAGAGAGCTGCGCTACGTCCAAAGTCAGATCACTAGGTAGTAATCCTGTTTATGATATGCATTTTAAGGAGTTGTAGCAATACATCCTTCGTGTTTAAAATATGATCGCGTTTTGCTGGACCAATGTTTTTAAGGTATCTTTGAGAGTTTTTCCTTTGTTTGGCAAGCTGGCCGGATGTGACATGGGGGTAAGGCAGCATTGATGATCGCATTTTTTTATTTGAAGTTCGAAGTTGTTACTTCATTTCGATCGATTTCTATTTTCAATCGAAATTGTGACACGTTTACTTTTTGGGTGCTGTGCTCCTTCCTGCTTTATTGGTTTGTATTTTGGTAGCACCCACAACTAGCATGGAGGCTACAGAACTTGTTTAAAATAAAGGAGAAATAGACGCATTATATGGAGATACTTTGATTTTAGTCATTGGACGAACAGCAGACAGATGTGAATGTGAACCAAAGCTTCTAGGAAAAATGATTAATCTGCTGAATGTATAAGAACGAAGAACGAAAGACTTGCACGTTAGGTCTTCATGTCATGTTATAGAGCGTCAGTGGTCATCAAAGTCCTTCAATGACAAAGCCAGTTATATTAAACGAGAAATAAAATGTTTAACAATAAGCTTTTTGTTAGACTTTAGCAGAGGTGGAAAGTAACGAATTACATTTACTCACGTTACTGTAATTGAGTAGTTTTTTTGTGTACTTTTACTTTTTTGAGTAGTTTTTAAAATCTGTACTTTCACTTTTACTTAAGTATGTTCTGTTTAAAGTATTGTACTTTGCTACATTTTAAATCATGTCCGTTACGGAGTAAATGTTTTTTTTTAAAGCAAGGCGATAAAGACGCACAACGGATGATTGATGGGCGGGGGAACACGCAAAAATAACCATGTAGACAGACGAGACAGGTGCGCTCTAATGCAGACCTGCCTCAGTTCAAATCTTATGAAAGAAACACCTGGTCATATTTTAATGACCACTTTCCACTGACACTAAGCAAGTGTTTCATTCCTATGAAAGGTAGGATTCATGCTCTTGAGTTCGAAATTGCCGACTGGGTTTTTACAGCTCATTTGCATGACGTGTTTTAATACCATGAGCATTATCTTCCGAGATCTAGCAGCTTCGCGTCAAGTCAAACACAACTTCAGAATGTCCTCGAGAATGCGCAGGTCATTAGACTTTGCAGAGAGAGAGAGAGAGAGAGAGAGAGAGAGAGAGAGAGAGAGAGAGAGAGAGAGAGAGAGAGAGAGAGAGCGTGAAAGGAGTATAAAGGTCTGACATCAGGTACCCAGGTCAGGGAAGCTAGAAGACAATAAACGTGTCAAAAGTATATAGCCATGGCAGTCATCTCATTATAAGCTCATTTAAACTATATATAGTTTAATAAAATGATGTATGTTACCAGCAATACATCAATTACAACCTTACTATTGTTTGTACCTTATAGTGATTGTATTTACTAGCTGCTGACCACCTTCAAAAGTGCATAACTTGCATGTAAAAATCATTAAACAATTCCATAAATGTTTCTTAGTTTAAAAAAAGCTTTTTATTTTATAATTTTTTCGTTATTGCACTTTATTTGTAAAGATGTTCCTACAATTTAAAAACAACTAGTTTGAGATTTATAATCCTTTGTCGTTTTTGAACTATACTAGAATTGTCTACCTCTCCACACTGTAAAAAAGCAAAGTTAAAATGATTTACTTTTTACTTGAGGAGATTTTTAGATCAGTAACTTTAATAATATTTTACTTAAGTAAAAGTAAAGTAACTTTACTTTTACTTGAGTACAATACTTTATTACTCTTTCCACCTCTGGACTTCAGTTTTTTTTCTTTGTCAATCTTGGCACAATGTTTATCTCTGTTTCTCTCTCTGCTCATGCACGCATGTGTGTGTGGTGACTGCTCAACATACACTGCTGTTGCAAATTTCTTAAGGCATAATGATAAATAGGTTATTTGCATTTTTCATGGTAAAAGAATATCAGGCTTCTGTAAAGTTAATGCAAAGGTTAGTTTGGGTCAAGTTGTTTAAGGAATGAAAATGAGGCAATTTTTTACAGTAAATTATTATTATTAATGTAATCAGGGATTTTTTTTAATGTTAAATGTAGTCGAAGCACTTTGTTCCTGTATGCAATGCCTTCACTGAGTTCTTTTATTTTTGTCTATAAAAAATTTTAGTCCAATGTAGATAAAGATAAATCATTAACCATACAATATCTATACATTAATATCCAAAAGTAATTTTGTCCAATATTTGTAATTTATGATGTGATAACATGCAAATATTTAATAATTTGTGTGTTTTTTCTAATTTTGTGCAATATATTTATATGCAGCAGTGTCTCCCAAGTAAACCATGCATTTTTATTATGCAACATTTTATAACAGTATAAAATTCATAACTTAAGCATAATGTTACCTTTAATTTGTCGAGATGGTGAAAAGCTGATGTTACATAATTTGACTGGAGTTCTGTATAAAAAATGTGAGTTTTAAATTATTATGGGCATAACAAGTAAGTAATATTTAAACACAATAATGTGATATGTATTAGTAAAAATGCTTCCACATACCTGTCTTTTTCTGCATTCACAAAAATGTTGTGCTGGCGTGTTTTAAAGATTACTACACGGCTGTTCTTTTCAGCCTCTTGTAATAATCCGGTGAAATACTGTTGATCATCTCTTGATTGGCATATTTCAGAGATGTTGTGCAGATAACCTTCAACTTCAGACTTAGCTTTTTTTTCCATATTTGAAGGACCTGTTATGAACTTAGAGAGAAAATATATTAATTTTTTTTAAATATGGCGTAACATACATTGTTGTATAAGAAACAAATTATTAAAATATTATTTGATCCAAAAATAGTAACACTGTCTTTATTGCTTAAATTAAGCATAGTTGTATTTTTTCAGATCTACAGAAATGATATATTGTTTGTCTTACTTTGCATTCAGACCGCCACCAGCGAGAGTGTCAAAGTGGCCGGAAGTCATTCATTTTCAATGACAGCCGGCGGCGAGCTCCGGCGCAGCGCGTCACGTACAGAGTAAGCATCGAGGAGAGTTGAAATCAGCTCAACTTTATGGTAATGACATATGACGCGGTTTGGCAGCAACCAATCGGAAGGCAAAAATGTTCACCGGCAACCAATCGGAAGGCGGAAACCTCCGCCTGAGAGGAGTTCAGAGAATGCATTCGAGCATCCAAGCGTCCATTACAACTTTTCTTTAGCGTCGTTGTCAAGGCAGCCAGAGCTTTTATTGACGCTCTTTCCGGTGGTGGTCTGAATGCACAATTAGGCTGTTGTATTAACATACATGACACAGACTTTAATTTAGGTGAATTTAGATTATTGTGTCTTTAAGTTAAATAGGATTCCCTTTTTTGCTTAATTTAGACAAACTTGAGACATAAACAACAAAACAAAACAAAACAAGCATCTTGCAAACAATAAATAACAAGAAGGATTTGAGAGTGGGGTTTGGTGCAAATGAAAAACTGGAGGTCTCCCAAACCCCACCTCCAAATCTTTGTTGTTGTTTATTGGCTGGAACACATGTGTTTTGTTTTGTTGTTGTAAGCTGGACCACTTTGTTTTTGTTGCTATTTGTAGAGCCTGGGTCTACAGAGACTGCGTTTTCTTAGTGTGTTCAGGGGACGAGTAGCTAGTAGATAGTGAGGAGATGTGTTGAGTGTGTATAGGTCTGGAACGGTTGTAATTACCACCGTACCGCTGCCGTGGTGGAGTGCGACTGGTGGTCGGGAAGTGCGCTGTGCGGTGGTGTTCACGTCACAAATTATGAAAAATATAAAGTACAATCTTGCCCAGTGAGATGTCTTGAGGTTCGTGTTAACACAAACAGCCAGCACAGGCGGAGTTAAGCGCTAATTTGCAAGAGAAGGCAACTGATATCAGTGATGATCTGATGGCTTGGGGGTGGAACAATGAGAAAAGATATATTATCCATTTCTCCATCCAAAGACTGTAGCCTCCAGAGGGCACATTTAAAAGCTGCATACGTCATCAAGTCTTATAACATTAACAATTATAAAGTGGACTATTATTCTTTGTTAATCATACATTGTTGTAATATGCTTATTATTTGCAAATATCTGAAAATAATAAACTAGGCTTGATGACATATACAGCCGCGACCTTCGGAGGCTGCAGCCTTCAGATTGAGAAACGTCTGTTCTCTCTTGGTCATGGAAAAGTATCAATCTGTGCTACCAGTACACCTTCAGAATGCGTTTTTAGTAGAGATTAGGGGTGGGAATCGCTTGGACCCTCATGAATCGATTCAGAATCGATTCTTAGGGTCCCAATTCGATTCAGAATCGATTCTTGACGTACTAATTTGCATATATGTGACGTCATTACGTCGCATTTGCTTTCAAAGCCAGGTTAATGTTTGCGCTTTTGCTAGTCTCTGAACTGTCATATACTGTACTTTAATGCAACTAGGGATAAATAATGTCATTCTTATATACATACATGTGTTGTTTCTGTTGTAAGACATTAAAACCAGTAAAAATATTAATTTAACGTGACATATTAATTCTATATGTTAACCGGCATTAACTTCCATGAACGTTAAGCGTCTAATCATCATTATTATGAGCCATTCTACCGAATTGGTGCAAATTGACACTTCAAAACTTCTTGAAAAAAGTGTGTTTTTTCCTGAAAGCTTTGTAGCCATAAACATAGTAGAACATCTAAGGAACACTAATCTACTGATTGGACACTTTAGTTTCTTAGCATGTTTTTATACAGTTTCGAAATGTTTTCTCTCTCCCAAAATGTGTCACTACCGAAACACAACAACATTTGATATAAAAAATAGGTTTTTAATAGCCTATTCTGATTTTCTGTACATTAACCTTCTAAATATATTTTTTATTTTTTTTAAAGACAGTTTCATGGTTATATTGATTGGAAATATAATTTTAACAAAACTATAAGAGTGGTTTATCAAATGAAATGCATTTTGAAAGCAATATTTCTCTGTAATTGCCATACATGCACTGATACAGATTTGAAATTCAAGGATTCATTAGTTTAAATTTTTATCTAACTAAATAAAATTATGTCATCTTTTCTGATAACAAAACCTATTTTATTTTTCTGTCAGTAATGTTTCGGTAGTGACATCCATATTGGATTGTCCATATTTTGTGTAAAAAAAGTCATTAGTTAGTCAAAAATGATTGGCATTATGAAGTCAAAACATACAGCACAAAAAATATCTAAAGCAACACCATATAAAAGCACTTTGCACTGACATTACGCTGAAGAGATGGCGGATAGTTCAGACCTTAAAGGGATGCAAGATAGCCGATTTTTGCGAGTTTTATGTGTATCGTGTATATTTTATGTGTTTATGTGTATATTGGCCAATATGTGGCTGCTGTTTTCACCGACATTATCACTGGCATTATTTACAGACAGAGTGCTGGAAGCCACAAGCGATTGCAGGTCATGTGACTTAAAACAAACAACCTTTCCGTGACAACATTGAAAGCTCAGCCTAACAGCTGATCATAACTGGACAAAGCGGGTTTTTATTTCTATATAATTTTTTTAATTATATATATTTGTAGTAGTAAAGTGCTAGAAATCAATATCCTTTGCTGATAGTTTCTCATCATTGTGGAGAGTGCAGTTCATGGTTCCGTAGAACCATCACCTGTTTTTACTATTTGTTAAATATAGTTTTTTTAAGTTCAATAAATGTTACTTTTTTAAATTGAGACATTTATAATGTAAACTGAGTAAGCAAAAGCAGTATCGGCTCCAAGTATCGGCTCAAGAAAATCGGCAGCCTGTATCGGTATCGGCATTGGCACAAAAAAATCCATATGGGTTGATCCCTAAAAAGAACTATAAAAACAGAACTGTCTTTTAACCATCTTCCTGGGTTTGTCCTTTCTTTTCCTCCATTCTTTTCTGACATTTCTTTGCTCCCTGTCAGATAATTTTTTGATACTTTTCAGCATCCCTTCTTCCCTGCGTTTCTGATTTTGTTATCTTTCCTTTTTTTAAGTATTCTTGGTACCTTTCTGGGTCCTCCCTCAATCTTTGTATGTATTTTCTCAGTCTGTCCGCTCTACTTTCATCTTTCTGTCTATGCATATTGGCAATTCCTCTCTCTCTGTAGCTATCTCTACAAATTAACCAAAGATATTTACATTTACATTATTAGTGTGAGCCTCTCCTGTCTACACTTAACAATGACATGTCAATTTACTATGATACTGATAAGTGCTATCTGTTATATCAATTATATAAAGCAATCAGTCAAAGTCCCGCTAAATTAGCGCAGAAAGTTTTCCTAGAGACCAGAGGTAGAATCATATAGCCTTCATTTATCTTAGTTTGTAGTCCTAGTCAAATCACATACAACATTACAGAAATATGACTGACAAATTATTTGCACTGAAAAAGAATATATGTGCACTTGAAAGTTTCTATTTATTTATTAAAATAAAGAAATAAGTGTCATTTTGTCACTACCGAAACAATCACGTCACAACCGAAAAGTCAACACATGTTTCGGTAGTGACTGTTTCGGTAGTGACAATTTAAGATAACTTTCATCCTACTGCTAAGATGCTAATTAGTACGTAGTTAGCCAGCACAGTTCTCGACATTGAAACATGATTAAAACCTAAATGACCAGTAGAAAAATTTTTAAAAAATTAATTAATCATTGAAAATGTGTGATCGGTAGTGACATTCATAAATGTCACACACTGATTTCCAAACTTTTGATCACATTTACTTCAAAACCATGGGACTGATCTCATCGCCATGCCACCACGAGGGAGCGAGGCACAGACAAATTTTCTGGTTCAAAATTGAGGGGAGTGGCTTAAAGCAGTATTATATTATTGACCAAACTATGCAATGTTTCGGTAGTGACGTGAAAATGCGGGACAGTGTTTTTTTACATGATTATTCATGTTTTTTACTGAAAATATCCAATAGATATATTTTTGGTTTTAATTTACAAAAGTATTCAAAATGATACTTCTTTAAAAAATTATAAAAAAGTATAAAAAAATTATTTCATATTTTTTTTTCTATGGTGAAATTCAGACCTTGGGGTTTGGGACAACCACCTCTCAATTGAAAGCACCATATAAATGATGATATTTTATATATAAAGCCTGCAGCTACCTCAAATATTACTTTGGGTTTTGATTGCTATTTGCTTATATTTTTTTATTATCAAAAATTTTCCTACGTTAATGCTTTTTAAATTAGTTTTTTGGTTCCGGGACAGCAATTTGCACGAATTCGGTAGAATGGCCCTTATACACAGTGATTGGCAGTATTACTGTATTTATATAATGCAGCGCACCCAGCGACTGAATAACAAACTATGTGCATATTTTTACAGAAGTATATTCATGTTATATCTAAACAGTCTGCGGATGGTTTAGGGCAGGGGTGTACAATACGTCGATCGCAAAGGCAATGCCGGTAGATCGCACAACTGCTGCTCCACGCGCAAAATTGTCATTATGGTCTTTTGGAGTAATTGTGAAACATGCAGGTCTTTTTGAGTTGCTGCGCCTTTCTTCTCAAATGTGTTTTGCCAGGCCACTGCAGCTCAGTCGTCTTTAACTTCCAAAATTCACATGGATGCGCATTCTTGCCTCACGCAGTTCCTGATTCACACGCACGGTGTGTGTGAGCGAGCAAACGAGAGGGAGAGAGAGGCAGCGTAGCGCTGATTTGTATGCTTCTAATACTGTTAGTTTCACTAAACCGCATCTCTGCTTTTTTAAGGAGTACTCGACATGTACTCAAGGATTTTTTTTAAAACTCCTCAAAAAGAATAGAGTAATGGTGACAGCCCTAAATTCAATGTAGAGATATATGCAGTATAGTCCTACAAGCATTTAAAGTGTTCTTTCTCTTCTGCTCTTGTAAGCTCGGCTATGCGCTCTTGCAAGCTCGGCTATGCGCTCTTGCGAGCTCGGCTATGCGCTCTTGCAGGGCGCGCTCTCTTAAGTTGTCCGTGTGCATCACCGCTCCCCCAGTTGAGTTCCGCCTTTTGGTTCTGATAACGTGACGTTATTTTGTAAACTAACATTTAAGAATCGATTCTTGACATTTGTGAATCGATTCAGAATCGGCCCACGTCCGAATCGCGATTCATCTAAGAATCGATTTTTTTGCCCACCCCTAGTAGGGATGCTCCGACTGATCGGCCGCCAATGGGTATTGGCCGATAATGGCATTAAATGACTTGATCGGTACTCGCTAAATCTGCCGATCTCAATTAAAGAAATTTTTTACGTAGCGTGAGCATTTTTACAACCTGTTGCTCATGTGCGATGTGCAGATCTGTATGTCTTGCTCTGCCTTTACAGAGATATGCGTATTTTCTATGAGGATGCTCTTTGGTCAACAGCACGAGGCATCTTCACATCCCCATCAAACAGTATACAACACATATCTATCACTGACAATTGCATCCTCATGCCAAAAGTTTATTATTTGCATGCGTTTTAAAGTTTTGAGCGTTTAAACTTTTATTTTCCTCACAGCTGTTTGTCTGAGTTGAGCCGCCGCCCACACACAGCAGCCTGTCATCAGTGCACGTGAACAAAGCGATCTCTCTCTCACGTCTTAAAGCTGCAGTAACCTAGTTCAACTCTCAATAAAATCACTCTCTGCTCTTGACTAAAGAACTTTTATACTTCATACGAATGCATGTATATTTAATTAATACAGTAAAGACTGTGAAGTGTTTTATTTTCAGTACTTTTAGGAGACAAGCCTTTTTAAAGCCATGTTAAATTTCTCTTTGCAGTATAAATATTTGTTGTGCTTATTTATTTGAGTCTCTATTAAAACAATAATATACCTAATTTACGCAAGTAATATAACAAAGGCAACATGCGTGGTAATATTTTATCTAGAAAAAATATAACAGTTACAGTCATCAAAGAGCTTGCATATCAGCTTAAAAAAAAAATGGATATCGGCAGATCATGAAGATTACAAATCGGTGATTGGTATCGGCTGCAAAAATCCTGATCGGAGCATCCCTAGTTTTTAGCGCAGCTGGAAATATTATAACCGCAAAAAAGGTTTCTCACTTGTTCTTTCATGAGTGGAAGTGCTACAATAAACACGCAGAAATGTGCCGATCTCCTGTGTGCTCCAGGGCTTGGCTCAAGCAGCCACCGAAATTGTCAAGCACATACGCACAGTTGCTTCGCGTGACAGTGCCGCTTTCCTCCTCTTTAAAGTGTGTGGACGTTTTTAGAGCGTCTTTCTTTGCTAAGTAACCTAAGCATTGCTTCACATTGTGGCAAGCAGCCACACGCGGAGAAAGAATTTTTAAAATACTGGTTTCAAAATATATGTATTCATTATGTGTAAGACCTATATGCATTAATGTGCATGTGCGCATGCCCCCCCACACACAGACACAATAAATCTATAACCACCGCACCACCGGGGTGAATTTGTGCATGACCACCGCGGTGGTAAAAAACTGCCACTATCACAGCCCTAAGGTGTTTATGTAACAAAAAATTGTTTATGGCCTAAAATGCTTCAGTTTAGTATTGTATTGGAGTTGATATGTCAATGAGATTTGAATGTGCAGTTCTTTCGATGTTTGTGGGTATTGTTTGATACTAAATTGTTGAAAGTAGACTATTTGGACAGATACATAGGATCATAGCTCAGTTGCATACTCTTGTAGTCATGTTGATTTCAGTAAGACAAATATTTCAGATTGGTTCAATACAAAGTTTATATTCATAGGTACTTTTAATGGGTCACCATTTCATACTTATTTCGTTGATTCTCAACAGATGTGGAGAATATAGAAATGAAAGTTCTTTAAGGCTTTATTAAAATCTAGTTTGATACACTAGCTTCAGAGACATTTAAGTGCTAATGTAGTACAAATGCAAATCCTACAGAGTGATGTCAGTGATATTCTTATGACTTTTACAGCAGAGTTTAGCTACTTTCTAAATAACTTTAGGTGTTAACATTACTGTGGTGTGCTAAAGAAGATTGATTCTGAAGTGGCCAGAATATACAATTGTTCCAATGTGCCCTTTAACTGAGTACAGTATCAGTAGCATCTGTAAAAACAGAAAATTTATCATTTTATCTGCATTTACTGGTTAATATGTTTAATCAGTTTATTAATAGTATTTGTAAACATTTGAAATATGTGGAATTTATAAAATTTTTGCTCATTAATCCTCAAATCGCAAGCGAAGTGAATAGTCGGTCTTGAACAGCACGTGTCATGGATGGTCGTTAACAGCACGTGTCATGAGCTGTGTCCCAATTCAGGGGCTGCGACCTTCTAAGGACGTATTTTAAGACCGATTGCGTCACAGCAGCGCGACTTCAGGC
Source organism: Paramisgurnus dabryanus (assembly GCF_030506205.2). Lineage (NCBI taxonomy): Eukaryota > Metazoa > Chordata > Actinopteri > Cypriniformes > Cobitidae > Paramisgurnus > Paramisgurnus dabryanus. The sequence goes on from NC_133341.1 coordinate 51,049,483, forward strand.
TGGTAAGGCCGTCCCAATTCGAAGGATGCTTAGAATGAAGCCTCAAAATGCGTCCTCATTTCTCCGCGCTGTTAAGGATAGAACGAATGGATCCTTAACAGCCGAGGATATCCCAAGATTCATTGCGCGCCTGCAACGGCAGCTGGATATTCTAAAATAAACAATTAAAACCTTCATTAAATAAAAGTGTGTATTTATCAAAAAAAGTTTGTCACTGTTTTAGTATTATAAGTTATGTTTTGTGTTAATATTATTATTTTTATGATGCATATATTTCTAAGGTTGATTAATTTAATTTAATATACTGTTGAATAGTTTAATCTACATCAACGTGTCATATTTTCTAAACTAAATTAATATTTTTCTGATTTCATATTTATTTTAATAAGTCAGAAACGTTTCCGCTATGTCCTGCTGACAGGCGCAGCAGGTGACGCCAATTATGGGTCGTCCGAAGGTTAGACCGTCTCATTTCAGTTCTCTTCGCGGATTTCTGAGGCTGCCACCTTGAAAGACCGAGTGCTCATATTTAAGGTCGCATGCTTAGAAGGTCGCAGCCCCTGAATTGGGACACAGCTATGGATTCGTTTACGGCACGTGTCAAGGATGGTCGTGAACAGTATGTGTCTCATGAACTGCAATCAAAGCAGTAATTAATTTAATAATTATGTTAAACGTTACAATTACCCTAGATAGACGGTCGATATAGTTATTTGATATATGGTAATGAAATGGACGTGTTCTTTCATAAGTGGTCGAGAATGACTTTTAATAAAGTAACAATCTAACAACGTCTTTTCAACGTAATTTAAAATTGATTAAATATTTTGCTTGTATTGTCAATTTAGCCCTATTATACCTTTATGACCATTAAGACTCATGTCGCAATAACACAGACTATATTCATCACCCAAATCATCTGGAGTATAATAAAAGAAGCCTTGTAACAAAAAATATAGACAGAAACCTATGAATCAATGTCAAATAAAATGATCTAATGTCAAAAATATGACAGTTGATCATAAATAATTCACCGATTACTTAGATTATAAAACAATTAAGCTACTTACCTTTAATAACGAAATGCACCGTCGTGAAACACGAGAAAGATGTTACATAGAACTGCAAGAAGAATGCATTACAGCTCCCCCAGTGGAATGGAGTTTACAAATTTATTACGTTGATGAAAAATATCAATAAAAAAGTTATTTTAAAACTTTACACATTAATACACCGACAAAACTAATTGTACTAATAATAAAAAAAAATACTGATATAAGAAACAAATTATTTTTATTTAAAAAAATGAGTGATTTAAATTTTTATGTGTTTTAAAATTGATTAGATTTTTTAAACTTAAAACATTGTAAAACTGCTATGTAATCCGGTGTGCTGATATTTGTAAAAAAAAAAAATTAAGATGTTGTATTACATATTATGACAAGATTATTTGCATCCTGAAACGTAATTAATATATGTTTGTAAAATGTATAAATAATTTGATTTATAGTTAACTTTAGAAGTGCATCAAGTGTTCATCAAAGTTGTCCCAAGGTAAAAATGGGTATTGGGTGTGGTGTTGTAGACAACTTTGAGGAGAGGTTATGATACACTTTAAATTCTGACTATTGTATAAAAAAAAAAATATTGATGTTTCTTACTTTTCAGAAAATTAATCATATATTTTAGCAGGTAACAAACCTATAAAGTGGTTACTATAGTTAAACAATGCTGTTACACAAAATAACCATAATTTTGCTGCAAAGATATTATGAAAACATGTTTGGAGCAGTAAAAAATTGTCAATGTTAATTAATGTAACATTGTTTATTTCTGCAAAGGTTATTTCTGCATTTAATTATGGGGAAATTAAATATAAAATAATTAATAAGTAGGCCAACTTATTTTTTATTGAGCTGGTATGCGTGTTTTGCAGTTATGCTATTTTAATAGTGTATTATAAGGCAATATCATGTTGACAAGGTTTTTTATTTGCAGGCGTGTTAAAATGATCTCAGCAAATAATTCATAAGCTAACAGGCTAAAATATACTGTTTTAAGGTCCGTGTACCTTCGGATAATTCGTTTATTCGTTTATTTTTTTTAAATGGAAAAATGAATAAGGTTAAACAGTTCATTTATCACATATTCCACTCTACTCATAACATAAAACACTAGTTTTAGAGCTGTTTTGGGGTTTGTTTTTGTCATAATTTGTTCAAATGTATCAAATAAATATACAATAAAACCAATATGAATAATCAAACATTTTATGATCAACGTTCGTTTTGGTCCACCGGAAGTTCTCCTCTTCTGAGCGCTTTCTAAAAAGTAGTATTATAAATATTAACATTAAATAGCATCAAGGGGAACACTATCGCAGTACATAATTTTAGGGAGCGAAGGACACAAAAACATACCATAATGATAATATACTATATAATAGGCAATTAATATAATAATAAATAATACACAGACTTGAAGACAATTTTATAGGAGTTAAGTTGAACAGCATCTTCATAGTAGCTTACCTTATTATTATCATTATTATTATCATTATTATTTTCTGTTTAATTTGTTTTACTAATTAATACAATATATTTAGTTAAATTATTTATTTTTTTACAGTCAGTAAGAAACTCAATTCGAAAGCTTCAGCCTCCGGTGGTCATATTTCTAGGCTGCATACGTCATCAACAATGTCTTATTTCAGAATATTAACATTTCTAAAGTTGACTATTATTCTTAGTTAATCGTAAATTGTTGTAATGTGCGTATGATTTGCGAATGTAATGTTCAGTTAACTGAAATAAACCAGGCTTGATGACGTATGCAGCCAGCATATGCGAACAGTCTGCAGCTTTTTGTTTGAGAAACGGCCAAAATGTTTAATGTTTTTTAAAAATGTGCAATTTGTGTAGCAACGGTTCCATTTGGTCAATATGTGTTGATTTTCCAAACCGCGTTTTAAAAACGTCACGTAACAATTTTATCATGGGTCATTTTTATCAGCAATAATAGTATGGCAGGCTATAGCATCATGAAGCACCAGTAGGTGTCAGTGTAAGCAAGTACTACTGCGGGCAGAGTTTTTTAGAAACTATACAGAGTTTTCTACTAACTGTAAGAAATAAATGATCAAAATATTATGTAATAATAAGTATAAATCTAAATTAAAAGAATACTAATAATAATAATAATAATTATTATTATTATTATTAAACTATCATGATATATACAGTATGAAGAAGCACATGGGCTGTTCTACAACTTAACTCCTATAAAGTTGTCTTCAAGCCTGTGTATTATGTATTATTACAGTAAATGCCTATTATGTAGTATAATATTATTATAGTATATTTTTTGTGTCCTTCGCTATCTAAACTGATATACTGCGACATAGTGTTATCCTTAAGATGCTATTTAATGTTAATATCTATCATGCTATTCACAAGCGCTCAAAACAAGAGAACTTCCGGTGGACCGAAACGACCTTTGATCATAAAATGCTTGATGTTTCGTTTTGGTTTTAATGTATATTTATTCGATCCATTAGATCAAATTCTGACAAAAACAAACCCAAAACTACTGTTTTATGCTTACGAGTAGAGTGGAATATGTGAGTCGTTTTTCCGTTCTGAAGACAGAAACGAATAAACCAATTATCCGAAGGTACACGGACCTTTTAAGAAAATGTCAAATATTTATTATATAAAATTTATAATTAATATTTTATAGAATATGTTGTTTATCTTGTTATCTGGCACTTTTATTCTTGAGAAGTTTCTGAAAAATGACAGTTTCAAACAAAATTGTGTGCATGTCTTAAATCTATGGTTTATAGTTATAATCAGTGCTGGGCAAGCTACTTGGAAAATGTAGTGAGCTAAGCTACCAGTTACTTCACATTAAATGAAGCTTCACTACACTGAAGCTACCCCCCTGGGAAATGTAGTAAGCTAAGTTACATCAATAGTAGCTTGCTACATCCAAGCTACTTTTTTATTTTTAACCAGTTTTATTATGTAATTATTTATTCAGTTTCAAGTTATCATTTTGGTAATTATAGGCAATACAAGCATAATGTAGGCCTAGGTATTTCCCATTTTGGGGCTGTTTGCTGGACTTATCCTACTCCCAGAATAAAATGCATGTTTGAGCTGCCTTTATTCAAAAATACCTGGCCCTGACATATTTTAACACAAGGGTCTCTAACGTGGGCCCGCAGGCAGCAGGTAGCTTGCACAGAGTCTGTGAGGTGCCCGCTAAAGCATATTCTATTAATAGTTTCAATTGTAATATTTATTACATGTTTTTATATTAGCTTGGCTTGGTGACATGTGGGTGTCTAAAACTGGAGTGGAATGCACCCTAAGCATTCTTTGATTGGGACGGCCTTGAGTGCGTTCCACTGCAGTTTTAGACCCACACTCGCAAACTTCTCTAAGCACTTCCCCTCGGGGGAATCCCTGTCGCCATTTTGAAGTGCGTTCCACTTTGTCAAGTGGACGAGGGAAGTTTGTATGGACAGACCCTCGCTCCCTCTATTTTGACCGAAGGAGTGAGTCTGCTTCATATTTACACTTCATGCAGCTTCATATCCCACAATGCAACACGATTGTGACATCACTTCAGCAACTCGCGCTTTGCACATGGAGGGGACAGTCTCCACTTTCCATGTGATCAATGGCTTAGGGCGATCTATTTGAACCCTCTTCGGCCCTGTCCCAAATGGCGCACTTCATGTGGACTTTCGGTCTCGTGGCCTTAAATTGCGCGTTCTCGCTTAGTCTACGAGTTTGTAGGGTGTCCCATTTGTCATTTTTACACTTTGAAGTGTGCTCATCAGTGCCTCCTTTGCCCCCTTGATGCGGTCTTTAGCGAAGCCCGCACTGAAGCAGGCTTCGCGCACTTTGGTCCTTGCGAAAGGGCAATCAGACCAATCAGACGACGGAAGGGAGGAGTTCACACTGACGGGCAACTTCTCTACCTATTTCCGGTGTGATGCTCGAGTCTGTCCCAAAATACGACTCCGGTGCACCCACGTGGACTCGCATCAAGGGTCCCTAAAGTCTGGACTACGTGATGTCATCAAAGTGTGGACTCTGAGGAGGACCACAAGTCCGGAGTGTTCCATTTGGGACAGGGCGTTCAAGTGTTTCAGCAGTAGTGGGCACTCGCACAACGTAAGCAATGACGTACATCCGAGTGAACGAGACTGAGGGAAGTTCATAAAAAAACGAACTGGAACGCAGGGCTTATTAGCCTCAAGTTGCGCTGCTGTGACGCAATCGGTCTTAAAATACGTCCTTAGAAGGTCGCAGCCCTTGAATTGGGACACAACTATGTTTGGAATGTGCCACATGGAAGATGGCTGATTAGTTGAATCAGGTGTTTTAAATAAGGACACATCTAAAACTTTTTGGAAAGGGACCTTGAGGACCAAGATTGGGAAGCACTGGTATGTAGGATCAATGTTAAACAGAGTAAAATCTACATGATTTGATTTCATATTTTTTATGATATTCTATGGCAATAAAATCTATGAAGTTGGCATATCAGCAACCTTGGCACACTATATAAGGAATTTTAATGTAAAAAATTATATAAAAAAAAAAACAATTGGAATGTAGTCTTACAGATATCGCTATGTTTCTGCTTTTCGGTTACTCCCACAGCAGGGTTGGGATCCCACAGCTGAAATTTTTGATTTAGGTGCTTTCTTAGTAGCCATAATATACCTGCCTGTGAAGCCATTTTTATGTAACACAATAATGGCTCCATGCGTCTCTTTGCAGGTCACATGGTTAACAATTGAAGAACATTTCAGGCATCATCCTCCTTTTAACATGTCAAATCTGCCATTCTAACCCAATCAGCCTGACATAATAAACTGCACTTTTGTGGTTGTCAACATTCTCATGTGAGTTATCAAGAAAGTTACTGAAATGATCTCAACAGGTCCTTTAATGACAGCAATGAAATGCAGTGGAAAGGTTTTTTTGGATTAAGTTAATGTTCATGACAAAGAAGGATTATGCAATCGATCTCTTTTCATAACATTCTGGAGTATTTGCAAATTGTTATTATAAAACCTTAAGCAGCAACTTTTCCTATTTCCAATTTTTATGTAATTCTCAAAACTTTAGGCCATGACTTTAGGACATGTGCTGAGAGGTATGTAAGGGGTTTAAAGATGTGTGGTGTACATAAGAATAAGGTAAAAAAAAGTAACAAAATATTGCTCTATATCAGTAGTAATTAATTGCCTATATATGGCATAGGGGTCAGCTTTACTCCTAATATGCAAGTTTTTCTGGGTTGTCGCTTGTAAATCTTTTTATTTTTACTAAATTTGGATTATAGCATAATATTTTTTTTCTAATCCAAATAAAGAATTTAAATGTGCGTCATAAATAATTGTACATTTTTTCTTCAACATATTATAATATGTTACTTTTCTGCAACTATCTGTTTCTGCATCTTTATCATATTTATAGCCTATAATGTGTAATTTGTAAAAATGACTTATATGTTACATAAAAAATATTGATTGTGAACATCTGGGGCCGGATTCACGAAAACATTCTTAAGACAAAGAATAAGAAAGTTCTTAAGATAAATAAAGTGCAATTCTCAAACATTTCTTAAGAAGTTCTCAATTTTTTTCTTAAGAATATCTTAAGTTTGTGTCTTAAGAACAAAATGACAAGCTTTTATATGTATTAAGGTACTCTGCTAATGAGGTAACAATACACTTATCCATTAATCTTTTGACTACCTTGCGATCATTAACGCGATACAAACGATGCATTAAGAGTACTACAGGATGTTATTCGCTGTTGTAACAGAGGCCAGCTACTATTAAGGCGATGTGGTGCGTAAATATAATTCCATAATGTCCCAATCGGTCCGTCATGCGTGTTGAGCGCTTTGTGTGCGTGCTTCACTCTCCGTGCCCACGGCTTCGTCTCCCGCGACACGGGCTTACAAAAATGATTCATTGGATCAACTCAATTAAATTGTGGGCAGGATTTCCATCCAATATGAATGTGTACCCCTAACTCATAAAAAACTGCTTCATACAATTAAAATATAGTGAGTTTGACCAACTCAATTTAAAGTAGATGGCAGAACTCAATTTAGTTTGGTTGGATTGACTCAATTTAGTTTGGTTGGATTGACTCAATTTAGTGTGGTTGGATTGACTCAATTTAGTGTGGCTAGAGTGTGCTTAAATGCATACATTTAAGTAAAGTGATTTAAGCACTTCAAACTCAGGTTAAAACATTTACTTGTAATATACATTTTAAGGTAATTTGTGATCTCTGTAAAAACAAGACAAATTGATTGCAACCCTTAAAAACTTTTTTTAATCCATATGTTAAAGTCCAAGTCAAAAATGAACTCAACTGTAACATTTCAGTTCAAATAAATGCATAAAGTTTAACTTTTTCCAAAATAGTAAAAACATTCAAATACTTTAGTACCCTAAAAAGTAAAAAATACTCACTGTAAATATAAAATCTAACTTTACAAGGTTGTGGCCTTGAACTTTTTTAAATTACCTGTCTAGATGTCAAAGTCAAAAATTAACTTAACTGTAACATACAGTTCATATAAATGCATACATTTACATTTTTTCCAAAAAGGTAAAAACATTTAAACACTTTAGTACCCTAAAAAGTACAAAATACTCACTGTAAATATAAAATCTACTTTACCAGATTGTGGCCTTGAACCTTTTTTAAACCTGTCTATTCCTGGTTAAAGTGAACTTGACTGTAAATAAAACAAATGTAACTTTTTACTTCACTTTCAAATATTCAAATACTTTTTTGTACTATGCACAGTACAAAATATCAGTTGCTGTTGTGTTTTTGTGCATGTCAATATGTAAAGTACAATACAATACATTACAGAAACAAAAATCAAATGCATATAACAGGAGATAAAACATCAATGTCCCAATGTGGTGATTATGCATGTTTATCTGTAGCCTGACTACGTCAGACTTTGTACTTCCGCTAAATTTCATTACGCTTCTGTACTCAGTCTGAGATACCTCCCATTCAAACCGTTTTCCTCAGGTCTCAAAACAACCGGCGAATCAATGAACAGAGGGCGGGCTGAGAGCCGTGACGTAGACGCTAAGCGCCGAATGTACGGTTGTAGTTTGTAGTGGACATGGAGGCACAGAAAGCTATTTGCTCTGTTGTGGAGAACCGGCACTTGCCAACTTAATCCCTGTTGTATTTGATATCCCGCCTGTATTCACTAAAATACCCCACCTCAATATAATTCAGCAATTCATCATCCGCATCACTCTACAAATGTACATTCAGATAAACCAAACCAACACTGCAAAATGATTGACTTTATCTCACCTCTCAATTGAGTGCGTTGTTAGGTATTTAGTAACCTTGGGCGGTGTCCGGGCCGGGCTCAGCTGGATCCGGCTCTAGGGCGCTGGTCTATGATTTGTCCAAAAGCAAACTATCTCGTTTCAATAAATAAACTCACTCAGAGACTTATTTAAAAGAAAGTTTACGAATCGCCATAGACAGATGGCTTCGGTTTAATGAACAAAGTTTTTCAGAACAAACAATATCAGCTACAGAAATAAAATACGAGTAGTCTTCACCACGAGGAACGGCCCAGATCTAACTGTGCCTCCCACATTTATAGTGCTCAAACCCCCGATGATGACACCAGGGGACTTTCAGCCTCTTTCCTTATCTGGACACAAATCCGTTGACTTCTTCTTTTAATCATGCACAGACTTCCTTTCTTAAGCAAGTAAAACGTTCGTAACATGAAGCAACCCAAAAACATACTATCACATAAAAAGAAAAATCAACTTAATTCCTTTTAGAACAGATTTGTTACCTTTTCTCTTTAACAAGGAAAACATATACTTATATCTATGGCCACCCTATAGAATAGGTGGCCTTCATTTCTCGATAGATTAATAAAGAAAGAAAAATCACAAGTTGCTCAGGCACGGTGTTACAAAACCACCTGGTACCTCTTTCTGCATGCACGCGAGTCCTGCGTGACACAGGTTACAAAACACATCAAAAATCACACATATAGTTGGACGGCGCTGAATCCTTAAATTATTAAAGATTCAACCTCGTCCATCATATTTCTTAAATTTGTCCTTTCATCGGATTCGGTTGCGGCCCTTTCCATTTCCCGTATTAATTTTATTAACATCTTATTTGTCCGTTCTTGATCCTTAATCATTTCAATCATTACTGTGGTAATTCTGATGAACTCTGCTTTGCTTATGCGAGCGTTTCTTCCGTCTTCTTTTTTGCTCCTCCTTCTTCTCTTTGCCTTTTTCTTTCTGTAAACCTTGATTAATTAAATCATTGGGATTAACTTTAATTCACTGAGGCGTGTATATTGCATTTCATCTCTTTGGCCATCTGGCCCATCTGACACAACCTTTTTGACCCAACACTTGTGCTTCCACTTCCTCTTTTCCCAACTTGTGGTCGCACGCTATCTCTTGCAAAAATCGTGAAACTTTGGTTGAATAGTAGATTGCACCTAATATCTCTGGGTCATATGGCACATCTGACACAACACCCTCTCTTGCAATCATACTATCAACTCCTTCAGTTATATTTCAATTTATACTTTTACAATTTCATCAATGCACACATCAAATACGTTTCACTTGTTCTTTTCCAATATGGCTTCCCGGTACTTCTTTGCTTTTAATTAGCCCCATTGAGCTTTCATTTCTATGATATTCATGAGTTGTGGCAAACTGTGGTTCGATTCATGGCTACAAAGATCTTAATGAGTCTCAGAAAAGCTAACACCTTTTCGATCCCTTCTAGGTGGAGTTTAGGCCAACCGAGAAACCGTCTGAGTGTTTTTCCGACTGGGTTGTCAGCGCCTTCCGATTCCCGCGACCATTTGTCACACATACCCGAACTCTTAATGGTTGCCATTCTCATAATATCTTGTACCTTTAGCCGTTTTTTCTTTTCTTATACTCATTGTTCCAAATTGTATTCTTGTTCCTACACAATTTCATCGTTCTTTGGAAAACAAACGTATTTTCAGTAGTGCATTGTGTTATTCGCTTTGGCTTAACACTAGCAGCTTAATTGGGTATTATTCACTCTTCCCCAACCTCTTATATTGGTCTGTTTTAGTCATATTTAATTTTTCCAAAATTATACATACATATACCTTCATCGATTTAAACATTCATGTTCTTATGACTGATTGTCCCAAAATACATACAAATAAACAAAATGAAAAACCAAAAATTTGTTCACTTCTTGATTAATTATAACAGCCTGGTTTACATTCTTTAGTTTTCTTCTTAAATCGATCCCACCTGCTCATTAATATCAAAATTGCTAATAGAACAATGTTTCCGTTGTTCATTAAAAATCCTAACACGAAAATTTCCATAGTCATAATTCCTATAACGATCCAGAGGCTTGCATATTCTTTGTATCTTGATATCATTACCCCTGTGAGACTTAGTGTCTCAATTATCATTAATGCCACTTCACACCAGTACATTATATCCTCAACCTTGAATATTTTCCATGTTACATCTATAGCAAATTTACACAAACTTGTGGAAATCAAAACCATTTTGCCTCCAGTTCCCAGTATATTGCTCCATCCATCAGACACGATCATTATACTACATACTAATATCGTTTTGCTTATTTTTCCAATAATCAATACTCTTACAATTTGAACAAATCCCAAAAACAAGTGCCAACAGAGGTTTTTTGTAAAAAACTGAATCATCATCCAAGTAATAAAAACCCCAATTTCACTGACCTGTTCGGAATTGATTATTTCAATCCCAGAACCTCCAGCATCAGCCGTGGTCGTATTAGCATCTGTATTATTGGTTTCCCCGATGGATGACATTCTACTCCTTATTACTATTTCTTTTGGACCTCTGTTGGTCTTATCCGGAACAATTGGTTTCTGTTGTTGTCTCTTTTTTTCAATTTTCTTGCTTGTTAATTCTCCCCATTAATTCTTTGTGAGCTTTTCAGTCCGAGTCGGTCTTTTTTATCTCATATCTTTCTGGTTTAGGCACTCCTGCCTTCCATAGCTCCACCCACTCGAACACCTTTTTATCTTAAATTTTTAACAATGGTCTCTCATTGGCGTTCTGTCCCTTCCTGTTTCTATAGCGTTTACGCCCTTTTTCTTGCACATCTATTATCTTTTCTATCAGGCTCAATTCGTCTGCTGGTTCTTCTCTCTTTGAACAAATCCGCCTTCCTGCTTCTCTGCACAGACATTTGATTGTGATAAACAAGAGTACTAGTCCTAGTACTGTTAGGGCCCCATATAGAACGTACCATCCTACATTAATGAAAAAATTTACTAATCCATGCCATATGTCTTTAGTAATGAAATTTCCAACCGCTATGGCAGCTTTTTTGACATGCTTTACCCCATGCTCGAGGAACTTCACAGGTTCATTATACCATCTGGGCCCCCCTTCATTGTCTCCTTTTAGTTCAATACTTGTATTACAAGTTATATTTCTCATCCATCCTAGGCCCAAATAGTAAGTTTCATCTTTTCCCATACACCAATTTACCTTCCAGTTTTTCCTTTCTATGGTGTCACTTAAATCGTCGATAGCGATCGCATCTAAGTTAGGCACTATTCCTGCTTCTCTCCCATGAGTGAAATTATACCTCACTCTACTGTTATCCCCGATACGCGCTGGTCCGTGGAATAACTTCCATTGTTGGTTCTTATCTATTATTCTCACTACTCCCCCGGGACCGTAAGTCATCTCATACCTATGTGGTAACTTACTCTCCCTGAATGTCCAGGGTAACGGGACTATTCCCTTACTCCAGTAACATAACACTGCAGACATTTGATTAATCGTCACGGAATCTTGCTCTTCCGAACACTCTTTTATCAATTCTCCGCATTCTTTCCCATTCAATCCGTATACTATATCTTCATGAAAAATTAAACTTTGTCTGTACACTCCGTCATTCTCTTGCTGCTGCCTTGAACTTACCCGTTTAATACGCAGCCTCCTTTTTACACTTAATGTTTCCTCTGTTTGATTTCCTGTTAAAGGATCCGTACCATTTACAAGGTCACTACAATCCATTTTTTCTTCATTTTTATCACATAGGTTAGTATACGAAAAATCATTATAATCATTCTTTATGTACCAATATCTCTTTTCATGCCTTTTGCCAATCTGCTCTCTCACGCATTGATCCATTTCCTTAACTTTTCCCTCATAATAGCTTCGAAATTCTGACTCTGTGTTCAAGGTCTCGTTTAATTTCATTTTGATTAGATATATATCCGCGTCCTTTTTATTTTCATCTATTTCCCAGAATCCGACTTTATGGTTAAATTTTACTCTGGGTAAGTCCAGCCTTTCTCTCCATATCCATGGTATTGTTTTGTTCAACTCTAAACTTATTGAGGTAGCAAAGTATCTCTCATACTCTTTATATTCCCACCCGTCGAATCCTAAATATCGATCTCTAGCGGTGGTTAATAATACAAAATCCCCTTCCGGATTTAAAATACTGCTGGACTTAATCCACTTGTCTATATTTCTACGCAAATCTCCTGCGTGTTTTTGTCTTCTTTCATACTCGCTTCTTTTATGTCTTTTAATACCATTTTTATTCTCACACCCTTCTATCTCCCACGGGTTGAACTTCTTACTTGATCTGAATATCCAACAGCCTTCTACTTCTTCGTTCACCCCTATACGGTAAGTGTTTCCAATGAAGAAATTTTCAGTCTTATTTTTGTTAGTTTGTTGGATACAACTGTTGCTTTCATAGATCTCAATTTTTTCGCTATGCCAGTGTCTGATTGATACTTTCTTTCTCAATTTCACCCTTGGCTCCTTTATCACATAATACATCACATTATGGTTTTTATCTCTACTTGGGGTGTTAACTTTTAACCACTTCCAGAAATTTGTGCTATTCTTCTCCACTTCTGCTTTTCTCTCTTTAGTTGTAGCCCATACCGTTACATCATAACCTGACACGTTTTCTTTTTCTACGTTTATTTTCGCTAATACTATTTCTCCGGTCATTATTTCCCATTCTAGTTCATAGTTCAATCTCACAGTTGTCAATAACATCATTATTATTCCAAATAAACACCATAAACTTATACTCATCCATTTGGTGCATCGCCTCTGTTTTTTCAGCTTCTGGATTTTTGTTTTGGCTGCCTCTAGCTCTTCCGAGAGGCTTTCCATGGATGCTGATTTCCTCATGTCTGTAATCAGAGGTTAGTCTTAGGCCCTTCTACGAGCCTTGTTTTTCTTTTCAAAAACCCATGCTTTATCATTTTCATCTCAGATTTCTTATCATGTAACTGAACCTCCATTCCCCCGATCCAACTAAAATCAGGATGTGCACATTCTAACACATTCAACTTGATATGCATTATTACTTCAAATTGTGTCTCTGGTTCTTCAGTTATCTGTTCGTCATGATAAGGCATCCCTTTTATGTACTTTTCGTCCACTGGGGACCAGACTTTGTGTTCGCCAGCTTGGTTAGCCTTTGACACCAAAAGTTCAATGAACTTTTCTTTTCGTTCCGACTTCCGCTTCTCTTTTGTCACATTTGACCTTTGTTGATTTCCCCGGAAATCGTTATCATATCTTGGCATGTCTACCCACTGGCCTTCTTGGGCTAACTCTAATGCCAGTGAACCCCAGCTCCTTACCTGCCATTTTTTGTCTCGTTTCACATAAATCCACGCTAGACTTCCCTTATGGCTTAGCTTCGGGTTCACTTCAGGAAAGCATCTCAATATCGGCTCGTGCCACAAATTGAGGTTCCATAACATGCTTTCATACTCAGTTAACGTCAGATCGCTGTCTCGATCCTGACGGTCAATTTCTCGGACCCTGTTCTCCCTCTCTCGGAGGACTTCGTCCCTACCTTCTCTTCTGTCACTTGGAAAAATAGGTATTCTTGCGTCCAAGAATGCCTTTTTCTCATGTTCTCTCATCCCTATGTATGGATGCCTCGAGAACCCGATCAGTATTCCCTCTTGGAATAGGCCTATGGGTTTCATAACTCTTATGCTCTCCCAAACTGATCTAGATGACATTAAGGTTCTATCTTTGCTTTCACACACTGCGCACTGCCACATTTTCCACCGTCCCATGTACAACTACATTTATCACACCCATTTCCAGACACTCTGTATGAGTCTATCCGTACTTTAGGATGATTTGATCTACAACCTCCACATATTAGAACGCCACCAATTTCAATGTGACTTTGTTCTTTCACTAGCCATTCAGCACCCATGTCTTTTTTCTCGAATGGGCTAAGATTGGGCATAGCACGGGCCTCGTTGCATATTATGCAATGATATGGCCGTACTAGAACCCCTACAGGTGTAGTCGGGTCGCCTTTTAGGCCCATCACTCGTTCCAGTTCCGGGCCAAAAGCATTGCTCTCGATCCGTGCTTACCGTGTTCCACCCTGATCAAACCCCTCTTATTACAAATGTCAATGATCTCCTGCATTGTTTACACTTTGATTAGGTCTTTGTTGCTATATATTCCGTTGTTTTCTAACTCGACGGTATTAGATCCTGTTACTGTCTTGACCGTATCTTAGGTGCCTAACCCTTCGCAGAATCTCCCTACCTTCCTCCTCCTAGTGATAATCACTTCATCACCTGGTTGGAACTTCGAGTTGTCTTTTACTTCTTTTTCTCTTGGTTCCACCTTATTGCACCTGTTAAGATTTAAAAGACACTTATCAATGATCGTATCCCATTCGCCTAATCTTTCGTTCTTTTTAAACCATTCTTTCGCTTCGCGGATCGCTCTTTCTGCAATACCATTAGTTTCGGGCCTGTATGCAATACTCTTTCTCAGTATTATTTTATTTTTCTTACAGAATTCCTCGACTAATTTACCGCTTACGTTATGTGCTCCGTCTGCTCTCAGGCTCTGCATTTTTCCTTGCCATTTTATCCACTCTTTTAAACAATTAACCACATTTGTTTCTAATGCTGTGGGCATTGCCCAAATCATTTTCATGCGCGTACAATTGTCTATTGCTAATAAAAAGTAGCAATTCTTGAGTTTTGTTTGTGGACGTAGGGGGCCAGCGAAATCAATGCTTACTTCCTGCCCTTTGTACTCCTTTGGCAACTCACTCTCTGCAGCTGCCTTTGCTGTCATGAACTTCCTGCAAATTTCACATTTGATTTTCACTTCCCTGTATCTCGTCCTCCAATTTGGTACTTTCATACCTCTTAACCTTAATTCCATCTGAATCATATTAAAACTCGGATGGTTCAGGTCATCATGCATTCTTTTGAACAATTCGGTCACTTCGGTTCGTTTTACACTGCCTATAAGCTTGTCTACCTCTCTGTTTCCTGTAGCAGCTTCAGTGTTTTGTTTTGTGTGGCTGACTTGGTGATAACAATGTGTTTTCACCTTTGTTAAGAGCTCTGCAATCTTTCTCCACTGCTCGCCGTGTGCCATTGGCTTACCACGTGCTGTGTGGAAACCATTAACTTTCCACGTCTCTAACTCTTTGTTTATACCGTCTGCCACATATTCTGAATCACATGTCAAAACTATCTCTTCGTGGCCCAATTCGAGGGCTTTTTCTAAAGCTTTCTCGGCTGCCACTACTTCTGCTAACTGAGACGTTCCGGATATTTCACCACTTTGTGATGTTAGTAACTGTCCGTCTCTTTTGACTAAAAATCCCCACTTAATTTTTCCTCCCCTCTCACTCCCGTCTGTGTAATATTTGGGGAGATGTTGATGAGTATCATGGTATTTAGTCATTTTGTCTTTTTTGCTTTGTTTGATCATTCTCCAATCTAACTGATTGTCCCCTAAGATCAAATTCCACTGATCCCACCTATGTGAATGAATCCTTGCCTGGTTCATTACTAGGTTTTTCTTCAATCTTGCTAACTCACCTGCCAGCGAGTAAATGATAATGGGTTGCTCTTTAGCCAGTGCTTTGAGCTGCAGGAGTCGTTTTGAGACTGCTGCTAAAACCCTCTCTGGCCCATTCTCATCATATTTACACATTGCTGGTTCCTGTGTGTGTGTTAAAAATGCAATAGGCACTTTCCCATTGTGGTTGAACAGTGTAATAGTAACTTCCTGTTCTGTCTCTTCAACCTGCACCCTTAGTGCTACATCCTCATCTCTTCTCTCCAGCTGACCACTGTTTAAGGCCATTCTAATCAGTTTTAACCTAGCGGCCTCCATCTGATCTGACCAGTTCCAATCTTTTCCTTTTGTGCCCTGATACAATACTCTGGCTTCTCGAGAATATTTGGGTATCAGCTCTCTAATGTAATTTAGAGTTCCTAACAATGACTGTAGCTGTTTGCGAGATTTTGGGGGACCTGATTTCTCTAGCTCTTCTAACTTTTTCCTTGTGTTAGTTGTCAGAGCCCTTGTGTCTCTTCCTAGCTTAAACCCCAGGAAATCAACTTCCTTCTTTCCTACTTCCATTTTCTTAAGACTAGGTTTCAGGCCTGCCTCTGTCAGCCTGCCTAACGTCATCTCCAACAGCTTCATGTGTTCTTCCTCTGTCTCAGAAGAAATCAATATATCATCAATATACACAATCACCGGAATTCCTTCCAGGATTTCAATCATCATACTTTGGAAAACGTTGCCACTGTTTCGATAACCCTGTGGTAGGCGTTCATATACATATTGTTTACCATTATAAGTAAAAGCAGTTTTCCCTTTACTCTCCTCTGCTAGAGGAACACTCCAATATCCATTGGCTAAATCAATTTTCGATAACCAATTCTTGTCTTTACCAATTTCTCCACTGGCCTCTCCACAGTTAATCAGATATCTAGTATCTGGTACTGTGACTTTGTTTAATGCTTTGTAATTGGTTACTAATCTCCAACCTCCGTCCGGTTTAGCTACGGCCTGTATTGGAGAGTTAGTAATGGCTGTTTCATTTTTCTTCAGTTCTCTTATGATTCCTTGATCATTTAATTCCTTAATAGTTTCACATATGTCCCTTTCTGCTTTGCTATTTATCTTATATTGCCTCTGGGGGGGGTGGTACTCCCCCCTGAATCACATGTTCATATTTTGCCTGTACTGTTCCGCAATCATTTTTGCTCTTAGCATATGACTCCATATATTTACACAACAATTTTTCCAGCCCCTCTTTATCCGACAATTCTGATTCTACCACAATCCTTTTAATTTCTTTTCCTTTATCAATCACTCCCAGTTTTCCAATTAGTATCAAATCTTTAGGACAAAGCAAATTGTCACTTCCCATGATTAGGACACCACTGATGTCTTGTGTAAAATTGATGAACACAAATTTATTGGACCAGAGTCTTTACTTGTTACCATGGATGTTGAGGCCCTTTATACCAATATTGAACATACACAAGGCCTTGATGCACTGAGACATTTTTTGGACAAACGTCCTCTTTCATCAAACTCCTTTCCCCCCACAGATTTTCTTGTTAAACTAACTGAATGGACACTTTATAATAATGTTTTTCTATTTCAGGACAAGATTTTTAAACAAGTTAAGGGTTGTGCCATGGGGGCTTGCTTTAGTCCATCTTATGCAGGTCTCTTTATGGGCAAATGGGAGGAGGACTTTGTTTTTAATGAGACGAATGTGTTCAGAGATAAGATCATCTGGTGGGCAAGGTACATTGATGATGTGATTTTATGGTGGAAGGGTACGGAGGAAGAACTGATGAGTTTCCATGAGTATTTGAATGCGGCTAATCCCAATGTGAGGTTATCTCTTGAATATGATGTACATAAAATCCATTTTCTGGACTTAGAAATTTACAAGGATGAAGAAGGTTTTTTGCATACCACGATATTTAGGAAAGAGTCACATAAAAATACTCTACTTCATGCTAAAAGCTTTCATTCTTCTACATTGATTAAAAATATTCCTTTTGGTCAATTCCAGAGATTACGGAGAATATGTGATGATGATCATGAATTCAACTTGAAAAGTAAAGAGATGTATGGTCGTTTTAGGGAGAGAGGTTATCAGGCGATTACGCTGGATAGGGCACTTGAAAGAGCCACTTCTCTTGAGCGTAGGTCTCTACTACAAAGAAAGCCTGCTGTTTCGAAGAAAGAGAGGGTATACTTTTCTACACGTTATAGTACAGAGGCTGTACGCATACGGCAGGTAATAAGAAAAAACTGGGATCTTTTTCGATGTGATGACATTTTGAGGGATATCTTTGAGGAACCCCCAGTTTTTTCATTTAGAAGAGCGCCCACATTAAATGATCGATTGGTACATAGCCACCTCCCAGCAAGAGAACAGACCACTTGGTTACCTAAAGTTCCGAATGGTACTTTTAAATGTGGCCATTGTAAACAATGTGATATAGTCACCAAGGTTAAAGGGTTTACTCACCCAGGTACACAACGTACATACATCACTAAACATTTCATAAATTGTAAGACAGTGTTTGTTATTTATATTTTGAAGTGTGCTATGTGTGATGCTTTTTATGTAGGGCGGACGAAACGTCGCTTTCAGGACCGACTCGCGGAGCATAGATATGCGGCCAGAGTAGGGAATGGTGATTATGCCATGGTGAAACATTTTAATGAGGTACATGATGGTAACTTGGCTTCTTTCTTTGCCTTGGGGATTGATCATGTCCCTTTATCTTCTAGAAGAGGTGATAGGCAAAGGATTCTTAATCAAAAGGAGAGTCGCTGGATTCACAGACTTAATGCAATGACTTTTCCGGGTCTTAATGATAGTATTGATATGTTAACTTTTCTTTAATTTCCTTCTTCTTCTTTATATATTTTTTATTTATTTATTTATTTTATTTTTTTTGTCTGTTTTTTGATTGCTCTGATACATTGCCTACTTTAGGCCTGTTTGATTTGGAGAGGTTGACCCCACCCACTCTGGAGTGGATCAGCTGGCTAATTACTGTGCTCTTTAACTGTGTTTGTAGCATTTTTGCTACTTGTGCCCTGATGAAGGCCTAGATGTAGGCCGAAACATGTTGGTGGTATTTTTAAGTTCCATTATGAACTAGCACCTTTATTAAAGCGGTTTTATATTTAGAAGAGTGCCTTGGTTTCCTTTTGTTGTTTTTGAAATTTAGTTTATTTCCCAAAGAGCACCTTCGATTTACATATATTTTTTGACATTTTGTATACTGTTTGGAACGCCGTAGCCCTCCAGCCCCTGCTTTGTGGGTGATTGTTTTTGTGGTTGTTTTTTTACTGGAGGTGCTCCACTTAGTGTTGTGCGTCATTTTTTATTACATCGGAAGCCTTCTCCATTTTACTCTTTGGAGCTTAAGAAGATGGACGCGTTTGCATATTCAGAAGAAGAGGGTAAACGGATCATTACCACTGCATCATTGCTGGATGAAGAGAACACAGCTAGTAAGGTACCAGACAATTCTGATCTAAGAAGTTTATCATATGAACTCAAACGACTTAAAGAGAAGGACATTAAATTGGACCTCAATTCCATCACCCTTTCTGACTATTGGAGGAAGGGTTTTATCCCACGTGGCCTTAGAATTAAAAAGTTTCCAGCATATGGCTCAGGAGTGAATGGAGAATTTAAGAAGAAATGGGAGGCTATTTTAAGCAAATGCTCATTTGATTTGATACTTTTGTTAATTGAAGAAGCTAAGAAAGATAGAGAGTTTATCCAACAAGAGATTGAAGAAATCAATAAGAAATTGGAGGAATTTAGGAGTGACCAGTGGACTGATTTACATGCGAAACTCACAGAGAATCTGAAAAAATTTAAAGATCAACTTGTTCAGGATAAACTCCGTAAATTCCAGCGTGATGAAAAGGACTACAAGGAGAATCGGGTCTATTCTTGGCTAGGAACTAAATCTTTCTATCAGGAGCCATATCGGAGGGGAGCTCGTACAGTGTCATTCAACTTCACTAGTGAGGAAGAAGACCAAGACACCTCCAATGGTGGGCGAGGTGATACATCGGGAAACGACCAACCCCCCCTAAGAAAGAGGGGGATAAACAAACAACAGAACAAAGGTCAAATAAACCAAGGACGAGAAGAGGACGTAAGAAAACCACCTTATTATCGCACACGGCACCACCAACGGACACGGTTATAAACCTAACAGGTACCCCCCTCTCTGATATACAGTTGAATGTACTAGCTAAGGGCTTGTCCTTTTCCCCCACTTATTATGCTTCAGATTTTGATGTGAAAATAGACTTGTTTAGGTTTTACAGAAGTCTTCATCTAAAGGCATGGCATAAATTGAATGTTACACAGCCTGCTTTAAGATCAGTTACCCCTTTTAAACCTAAATCTTCCTTTTGCCCTGTGATACAAAACACTACACTTAATACTTTTGAGAAAAAGGTTAACTATGAAATAGAAAACATTTTGTCACTGAAGAATACACATCATCAGAATTTGACAAAAGAGGAGAGAAAGATTTTACAAGACCTTTCAAATAACAAGGACTTTGTAATTAAAAAGGCAGACAAAGGGGGTGCTACAGTTGTGTGGGGTTATGATCAATATACTCAAGAAGCTTTCAAACAGCTGGGGGTTACTACATTTTATATGCCTCTGACCAGCAACCCTATACAAATATTAACACAGGATGTTCACAAAATGCTTCTTCAAGCCGTAGAGGATAATTTGATTTCTACACAAGAATTTGATTTTTTATTTAAACCTGACCCTCGGATGGCGACATTTTACCTTTTACCCAAAGTACATAAGGACATGATTAATCCACCTGGAAGGCCTGTGATTTCGGGCAATGAGACACTCATGGAACCGATCTCTAAATATGTGGACTATTTTATTAAGCCATTACTTCCAACTTTACCGGCTTATATACAGGACACCACTGATGTCTTGTGTAAAATTGATGAACACAAATTTATTGGACCAGAGTCTTTACTTTTTACCATGGATGTTGAGGCCCTTTATACCAATATTGAACATACACAAGGCCTTGATGCACTGAGACATTTTTTGGACAAACGTCCTCTTTCATCAAACTCCTTTCCCCCCACAGATTTTCTTGTTAAACTAACTGAATGGACACTTTATAATAATGTTTTTCTATTTCAGGACAAGATTTTTAAACAAGTTAAGGGTTGTGCCATGGGGGCTTGCTTTAGTCCATCTTATGCAGGTCTCTTTATGGGCAAATGGGAGGAGGACTTTGTTTTTAATGAGACGAATGTGTTCAGAGATAAGATCATCTGGTGGGCAAGGTACATTGATGATGTGATTTTATGGTGGAAGGGTACGGAGGAAGAACTGATGAGTTTCCATGAGTATTTGAATGCGGCTAATCCCAATGTGAGGTTATCTCTTGAATATGATGTACATAAAATCCATTTTCTGGACTTAGAAATTTACAAGGATGAAGAAGGTTTTTTGCATACCACGATATTTAGGAAAGAGTCACATAAAAATACTCTACTTCATGCTAAAAGCTTTCATTCTTCTACATTGATTAAAAATATTCCTTTTGGTCAATTCCAGAGATTACGGAGAATATGTGATGATGATCATGAATTCAACTTGAAAAGTAAAGAGATGTATGGTCGTTTTAGGGAGAGAGGTTATCAGGCGATTACGCTGGATAGGGCACTTGAAAGAGCCACTTCTCTTGAGCGTAGGTCTCTACTACAAAGAAAGCCTGCTGTTTCGAAGAAAGAGAGGGTATACTTTTCTACACGTTATAGTACAGAGGCTGTACGCATACGGCAGGTAATAAGAAAAAACTGGGATCTTTTTCGATGTGATGACATTTTGAGGGATATCTTTGAGGAACCCCCAGTTTTTTCATTTAGAAGAGCGCCCACATTAAATGATCGATTGGTACATAGCCACCTCCCAGCAAGAGAACAGACCACTTGGTTACCTAAAGTTCCGAATGGTACTTTTAAATGTGGCCATTGTAAACAATGTGATATAGTCACCAAGGTTAAAGGGTTTACTCACCCAGGTACACAACGTACATACATCACTAAACATTTCATAAATTGTAAGACAGTGTTTGTTATTTATATTTTGAAGTGTGCTATGTGTGATGCTTTTTATGTAGGGCGGACGAAACGTCGCTTTCAGGACCGACTCGCGGAGCATAGATATGCGGCCAGAGTAGGGAATGGTGATTATGCCATGGTGAAACATTTTAATGAGGTACATGATGGTAACTTGGCTTCTTTCTTTGCCTTGGGGATTGATCATGTCCCTTTATCTTCTAGAAGAGGTGATAGGCAAAGGATTCTTAATCAGAAGGAGAGTCGCTGGATTCACAGACTTAATGCAATGACTTTTCCGGGTCTTAATGATAGTATTGATATGTTAACTTTTCTTTAATTTCCTTCTTCTTCTTTATATATTTTTTATTTATTTATTTATTTTATTTTTTTTGTCTGTTTTTTGATTGCTCTGATACATTGCCTACTTTAGGCCTGTTTGATTTGGAGAGGTTGACCCCACCCACTCTGGAGTGGATCAGCTGGCTAATTACTGTGCTCTTTAACTGTGTTTGTAGCATTTTTGCTACTTGTGCCCTGATGAAGGCCTAGATGTAGGCCGAAACATGTTGGTGGTATTTTTAAGTTCCATTATGAACTAGCACCTTTATTAAAGCGGTTTTATATTTAGAAGAGTGCCTTGGTTTCCTTTTGTTGTTTTTGAAATTTAGTTTATTTCCCAAAGAGCACCTTCGATTTACATATATTTTTTGACATTTTGTATACTGTTTGGAACGCCGTAGCCCTCCAGCCCCTGCTTTGTGGGTGATTGTTTTTGTGGACTTCCCATGATTACTTCGATGTCTCCTTTTTTCCAAACATCTTTTTCTCTAGCTTTGCCTTCAAAATCTTCTACTATCACCGAGTCTGTTAATTCACCATGTTTTTCTGTTTGTTTGATTACAGAGAAATCAGCCCCGGTATCGACTTGAAATGTGGTTTCATCATATGTTTTGAACAGTTTGTTGTTTCTTTTACAGATTCTATGGCTTTCTTCAGAGGAGCCGCAAATCCCTATTCATTATCGGGACACGCCTGTTGTTTCCTAGGCCTTTTTACTTTTGTTTTAGTCACTTCTTTCTCTCCTCTGTCGTGTGTTTTTACCCTGCCTACACGAGCATCGGGTCTGTGTTTCTCTCTATTTGCAACAATCCTTGCCCTCTCTTCAGATGAAAGTTTACTCCACTTTTCAGGGCTGATGTAACTTCCTTTTTCTCTGCTATTGTCTCGTCTTTCAAACCTGGGCTTTGACTGAAATCTCTCTCTACTACTTCCTTTGCTTTGGCCCTTGAATGATTTCCTTCCTCTATTTCTATCCTCTCTGTGCTCTGTTCGCCACGAGCGCCTGCTCTCAGGTTCATAGCGGCTGTTTGGCTTTCTCTCCCTCTCTGACTTCCTAATCGGGTTCTTAACCTGATGGGTCTTACCTTGGGATCTTTCTTTTTCTGACTGAATTATCTCAGTTTTCCTGTCATACCTTATTAAGACCTTACCTAATTCCTCAGGTGTCGTCTCTGGGCCAAGAAGTAAAAATTCTTTTGCTCCCACAATAGCATTTCTTTTCACAGCTCGAAATATTAATTTGAGCAGTTTCTCCAATTCTATATCTCTATCTGCTAATACCTGGCATGCGGTGACCGCGCCCATAGTATTCCATTTTTCTTCAAACTGCTTCTGTTCTATTTCCTCTGTATCTGTGGGTAACACTGAATCCAAATGTTCTGCCATTTTCTTACCTCCTTCCATTCCATATTCTGATAAAATATGCGTATCAATTGCTTCTGTGGATATTCCTATCCTTTCTGCGTAGCGTACTATTTCTCTAACTTTACCTTTTACTGTGGTATTTCTCAACTTGGTTTCTTGTAACATTTTTATCTCACGGTCTAGTCTCATGATATTTTCTAACGTGTTACTAGTCCTTGATGCTGTTGTTCCGGTCCCATTAAACCCGCTACCTTGGTTTACAGGGATTCTCACATCTTGCGCCGGTGTACTTAACCGTATCGCACTTAATCGTCTGCTTAACTCGCCGCTTTCTAACGCTCGGTTTCTACTCAGGGTCTCCTGGTAAATAGCCTCGGGGACCCTTTCTACAAAATGTAATTTTCTGGGTGGCCGTGCTGTTTGCACAGGAGTTGAGGCCCTTGCAGGCCTCGTCACCACCAATCTTTCATACTCTGAGTCTGTTTCCTCTTCGCCCTCTGACTCATCATCCGAGCTTTCACTCTCGTCGGCTGTATCAGAATAATATTCATCGTATACAGTTTTACCTACGGCTGCTTGAATTATTCTCCTTAATGCGGCCTGGTTAGTTAGGTCTTTTTGTGCGAGGATCGCTTTTTTAGCTCTTTGAGTCAACGTGGTATCAGCTAAAATTTTAATCGCGTCTCCTCCATTTAACAAACTCCACACTTGACCACATGTTATACCTGGTGCGTATTCTGCATCCTACTTATCCTCTCTGTCTAAAGCAGTTTCTTTCTTCCTACTTTTAGCATGCGTGGGTTTGTACCACCCTTTATCTAACCTAAATGCTTCATAACTCGCGCCATGTTTAAGTTTGGGAAAAGGGTTTTCTACAAACTCTTTCCTTCCTCGCGAGGTTTTTGTTCTGCTTAACACCGGCCATTCAGGATCCGGTTCATATTCTGCGGCCTCTGCTCTGAGATTACCTCTCACTCGCCTTAAGCTTGCTTCCTCATTTGATCTGCCCTCCCCAGCTGTTTCCTCTTGATTAACCAACTGCCTGATTTTGTTTAAGACTGTGGCATCTGGGTGACAGATCATCCACATTGTGGGCCAGCCTGTTCTATCAGCCTTTTTTTGGAGTGCCATTACGAGGTATTTTCCCATTTTGGTTTCTTCAAACCCAAATATCCCTCCCGATATTATTGGCATCGCTATGGACTGATATCTATTATCTCTAGCTGATTCGCAAATTTTATCTATCAGTGCATCCAATATGATAATTGCTTTCAACTCTTCTAATTCGGACCCTTGACCTTTCTGGTGTCCTACTGCATGAATTACTGGCTTTCCGTTTGGCCCATACCTTTTTTGCAAAACAATTTCGCCTTCATTTAGTGTATATGGCCTCTGTCGCATTAGCCTGTATGATTCATTCTGAAATTCCTGTCCTGCTCTTTCGCTAAGACTCGCAGCTACCCCCGCCCCGTGGGTGAGGTATCTATTAGCTGCATTTACAAGTGCATCGGCTTCTTCTTCATCTTCCAATAACCCTTGTTTTAGAACAACTAAATTAGCCCCTTTACCAAAATACATCCTGACTGGTACTTCTCCTCCCTGCGAGAATTCATTGTGCGGGCTACTGGGGTTATCAGGTCTCGGGGCACTTGGATCGAGAGCATTTTCATATCCCTCTCTCTGGGGAATGAATTCGGGTGCCATCGACCCCCTTTCCGATCCCTCTTCCGGATCGCTTTCGACTATAGTTGTCCAACTCTTCGTTGGTATATGGTCAAGTTCAGCCCCAGCGTCATCAAACACTCTTACTCGGGGATATCCCTGTCTGCTTCCTTTATCAGAATATATGAAGGGGGGTGCCTCTGCCCCTTCCTTCACAAACAGACTCACTACTGGGGCGATCCTTTTTCTGATCTCTCCCCAGGGCATATTTTTAAACCCACATCTGCCTCTCGTGGGGGTTTGCCATTCTAGTTTTCCCCCTGTATCTTCAGGAACTAGTTCAATGGTAACCATCTGAGCCATCTTTTCTCTTAAACCGGTTTGCTATAAAAGAGAACTCACTCTTTGCCTCGAGAGTATTGAGCTTCCTCTTTGTTACAGGTCTGTACAAGCCTGCGCGCGCGTATGCTCAGATTCTCAGTCTCTAAACTGAGTCTGTGGCTGCAGTGTGTGAAGCTTCGCTCGTTCCAACTCTTTATTCTGCCTGAATTGTCTCATAAACCACTACGCCCCGCAGTTGGGCGCCATGTTGTATTTGATATCCCGCCTGTATTCCCTAAAATACCCCACCTCAATATAATTCAGCAATTCATCATCCGCATCACTCTACAAATGTACATTCAGATAAACCAAACCAACACTGCAAAATGATTGACTTTATCTCACCTCTCAATTGAGTGCGTTGTTAGGTATTTAGTAACCTTGGGCGGTGTCCGGGCCGGGCTCAGCTGGATCCGGCTCTAGGGCGCTGGTCTATGATTTGTCCAAAAGCAAACTATCTCGTTTCAATAAATAAACTCACTCAGAGACTTATTTAAAAGAAAGTTTACGAATCGCCATAGACAGATGGCTTCGGTTTAATGAACAAAGTTTTTCAGAACAAACAATATCAGCTACAGAAATAAAATACGAGTAGTCTTCACCACGAGGAACGGCCCAGATCTAACTGTGCCTCCCACATTTATAGTGCTCAAACCCCCCATGATGACACCAGGGGACTTTCAGCCTCTTTCCTTATCTGGACACAAATCCGTTGACTTCTTCTTTTAATCATGCACAGACTTCCTTTCTTAAGCAAGTAAAACATTCGTAACATGCACTCAAAAAAATGAACAAGGAAGGTTGTGGACTTTACATTATATATTTATATTCAATTTACTTATAATAATTATATTTGTTGACTTGAAATGTTTTTTTCTATTAAGGTCAACGTAATTATGTCTCAAATTAACTGTACAAAATCCTAAGGGGTTATTTAAACACAAACTATTTATGTGAACTTAAAAATTCTTACATCCAGAGGGTGGCAGTATAGTGCGATGCGAACTGCCATAAACCCCAAATAAGAAGAAGAAGAGCATGACTCGCCAGACTACACGTGCACAAAGATAATTCACAGCAATTCTCTGCAAACCTGCTTGACTCCTGCAAAGTTTTTCGTCGATTGGTTTGGACAGAGGGACGTCTTACCTCTTCAACGGCTGGTAAAGGTATGAGTATATTTGTTTTTCCACCAGTTTTGATATATTTATTTTTAATAAGATATATTTTCTTTATTTTTGACCTGTGGCTGATTACATAAACTGCTTAGTCTTACAAAGTCAGTCATCTAATTTTTTTTCAAGACATGAAGAAAAAAAACATCATACGTTTTATAAAAAAAATGTAAAATGGTCTAATGTTAATTTAAAGCAGAAAAGTAAGACTGTCCTAACTAATTTCAAGACACAGTCTTAACTTAGTGGCTTATGTTTATGCAACTGGCCAAACTGTTTTATAGAGTTCTAGTGTTTTAATTTTAGTTCTAGCTCTGAAGCTCGCATGCTTGCTTAGGCACGTGGCGCAGGTTAGTTCATCAGAGTTCTCCGTGCTATGATGGATTTTTGTTAACTGGAGCAAGTCTACAACGGATTTTTCATGCTAATTGCAGGGTTTCTGCCTGCCTTTCATGTCATATTTTCTTAATTTTAAGGCGCAAACATTTTTCAAATAACGTTAGTGTGATAAATATATTTATTTTAATGTGAAAAATGTGTATTCCGCCTGCTGAGGGAATCAAACGTGGTTTGAAAGTAGGGATGTGCACATCGATGTCTGTAAGCTAATAATTTGTTATCCATGTTTTCTAGATATCTTATATTA
Source organism: Paramisgurnus dabryanus (assembly GCF_030506205.2). Classification (NCBI taxonomy): domain Eukaryota; kingdom Metazoa; phylum Chordata; class Actinopteri; order Cypriniformes; family Cobitidae; genus Paramisgurnus; species Paramisgurnus dabryanus. Next base: position 51,077,114 of record NC_133341.1, read on the forward strand.
ATAATTTTAGCATAAATAAGTGTTCCTTTGTGTTTGACAATACACATCAATGGGTCTGCGACTGCGCAGCGCGACTGCCGTGCACTCCTGAATTTAAAGTGTTTGACTCTACTAAAGCAAAAAAATACACGGGGTGGTTTCCTGGACAGGGATTATCAAGTTGTTTTCAGTTTAGACAGCGCTTGCATTTATTTTAGTCCAGGACTAGTCTAATCCCTGTCTGGGAAACCGCTCCTATATGTTTTTCAGATATATTTAAGAAATGTACGCAGTTAACATACTACTTAATTTAAAAACACTGCTACAGTTATTCTCATCTTGAAACTGCAAAGTTCATCCATCCGACTAAAAATAACTAAAATCCACTGTCAAAATAAACATTGGTTAATACAAAATTAGTTTAAAACCATTTTTTACTTTAAAAATAACAAAGCATGACTATTTTATTGTTAATTCAATTTCACAAAGTCCTTATTAAATTGTTTTGTTTGTTTATCCTTTGCAATTTTCCAGGTCCTTAATAAAGGGTGTGTTTTGTGTTCCTGACAAGGTGCTTTACTCATAGTAGGTAAGATCTGCAACAACTAAAATCTGAAAAAACAGTAAATATTATTTCTTGCGTGACCTTTTCATTTGTTGTTTCTGTTTGTATCCTGTTTACTTTACAGTAGCAATTAATAATTTCATTTTTTAAAATATTATTTTATTGAATTATTGAACAAGACTATTGAACAAGACCTTTGCATACAGGAGACGGGAGGTAGTCAGAGATCAACCCATGATATCAGAGTTCAAGACTCGATGGCCAGGACTGTTCACTGTGCCTGAGGTATAAACTGCTGCTTAAAACATCAATGAACAATGTTTTATAATGCATTATTACACGGCTCTCTGGAATGCTTGATTCTGATTGGTCAGTTGAGACATTTGCAGGTTCGTTCTTTTCGAATAATAACCGCTCCAAAATAATAACGCATAGCCGGTACTCCTTTTACGAGTAAGATCGCTCCGCGCCAATAAAGATCAATAAAGATTACTGTCTGTTTGGCGCCATCTTGTGACAAACACTGGACAACCACGACAAGACACAGAGAGCTTACTGAGACTGAACTTGACAAAATAGAGCATGACAGCTACGAAGCCAACACACAAAAAAATACAGAATGGGCATTAAAACTTCTCAAAGACTGGCTAAAAGAGAAAAAAATGGAGACAGACAAGTATGAAGCAGAGGATCTTAATAAGGTATTACGATCATTTTATGCATCTGTGCAAAGTTTCGCGGAAGGATAAAAATGTTAATTTAAAACAAATATGCCAATAAAATGTTTCAAATTCATATTCATGTCCAGTTTTTTTTCTTATGTGACAAGTAGCCGTGTAATAAGCGGGATAATGTAGAGTCAGCCGGTAGTTATCGGGAAATAAGCCCCTTCAGTGTGATACAAGACCCTCCGCTTCGCGTCGGGTCCTGATCACACTGTCGGGGCTTATTTCCCGATAACTACCGGCTGCCTCTACATTATCCCTTACTTAAATGACCATGTGAAAGAATTAAAGAATACAGTAACAAAGGGTCTTTCAGTAAAGTTGTAGTAATATTTTGTTTTTGGACATTATTCAAAGGTGCAAGCCGAATTTCTGAGGATTACCACTGTTCCCCTCATCACAAAGTTTTTTGCACAACTTGATTACCACGCTGATCAGCTCATCAGATTGCTGAAGAAGGCAGGTGGATCTAAAGGAAGGCAAATTGACCTCATCTTTGCCCCGACTGCACAGGTATAGTTAACTCTTTTGTAGAACACATTTAGGAATAAGTACATTTTGTCTAGTTTGTGTTGTCATTTGGCAGAAACTAATAACATCTGCAAATGCACCCCATATGAATAAATTTTTATTGTATTTTTTCAAAGATTTTTGAGGTTAAATGCGCAAAAGAGGATGTTTTTCGCCGACTGAGAATCCAAAAACCGTTACTGAGTTTTTTAAGTGAGCGCATGCGTAAGAACAGCCTACCTCCTTCACAGCTCATTTCTAGGGAACGCCTTCCAAAACTCGTGCACGAATATTTGAACACAAGTGTTTGTTTACCACCGGCATATGTTGTGTCGCGTGAGTCGCGTCAGTGGATTCATTATGTGAAATGATTTGATAATAAACACATAAGACGTTAAAACGTTAGATCAGTCGACGCATGCTTACTCCCATTTCAACTAGCATGTAGCAGACTGGTCACTGCCTTACAATTACAGTACAAAAACAACATCAATATACCTGAATAACAGTACAACAATAATTAAGTAATCAAGTAATATTGCAAAAATGTATAAAACAAACATCCTCTTTTGTGCCTTTAACATGATCCCCCCCCTTAAAAGAATGCTATTTTGTATTTACACTACACCCTATGGATAAATGACCAGAATTTGAGGAAACGGATATACTGATGTAATATGTGTAGTATATTGATGCTGTTTTTCTTCTTATTTAGAATGAAATCGCTGAAAAGAAGAGGGAGTGCCTCCTCACAGCACTCCATATCCATCTAAATGAAAAACCGAGCAGTCTCTTCAAAGAGTATATGGTAGGTAATGCTAACAATTACTGCAGCAGTAACAGTGTTCTAGGGCTTTTACCAATATCACATTATCCATTTAACATTGGGTGCGTTTACATGCACAGAATAAGCGGATAAGTATCAAAAATCTGTTTATTATAGAAACCTGTTTTCTTGCATTTACATGCAAATCAATAAACTGCTATGCAGAAAACTGTGTTTACATGTAGAGAAGTGTCAGCTTTCTCGCAGTCCATATTGTCACTGCCTAAAAGCTGATGGGAAATCTGTCATAAAGGAGTAGTCTACTCATTTTCAATATTAAAATGTTATTACCTTAACTAAGAAGAGTTGATACATCCCTCTATCATCTGTGTGCGTGCACATAAACGCTGGGGCGCGCTGCGACACTTCGATAGCATTTAGCTTAGCCCCATTCATTCAATGGTACCACTCAGAGATAAAGTTAGAAGTGACCAAACACATCAACGTTTCTCCTATTTAAGACGAGTAGTTATACGAGCAAGTTTGGTGGTACAAAATAAAACGTAGCGCTTTTCTAAACGGATTTAAAAGAGTAACTATATTTTATGGCGTAATAGCACTTATGGGAGTACTTCGACTCGGCGCAGTAACACCCTCCCTCTCCCATTATGAGAGGGAGAAGGGGAGCGGATTTTTCAGGCGAGTCGAAGTACTCCCAAAAGTGCTGTTCCGCCATACAATACAGTTCCTCTTTTAAATCCGCATAGAAAAGCGCTACGTTTTATTTTGTACCACCAAACTTGCTCGTATAACTACTCGTCTTAAATAGGAAAAACGTTGATGTGTTTGGTCACTTCTAACTTTATCTCTGAGTGGTACCATTGAATGAATGGGGCTAAGCTAAATGCTATCGAAGTGTCGCAGCGCGCCCCAGCGTTTACGTGCACGCACACAGATGACAGAGGGATGTATCAACTCTTCTTAGTTAAGGTAATAACATATTTTAATATTGAAAATGAGTAGACTATTCCTTTAAGCTATACTGTCATATCTCTTCTCATGTACTTGTAAATGTAACATTAGCTTTTCTTTCCACAGTTTCTCTGTCAATTGCTTAAGTTAAGCTAAGACTTCTATGTGTTACTTTGCGCTTTAACGTGTGACGTTTATCTTTCACAAGCGGAGACATGCACAGGTGAACCAAACTGCGTAAAGGCTGGTTAAGGTGTTTACTTTGCTTGTGCAACTTATGGGCTTTTCCCTATACAAGAAAAAAACATTTTATGTGTTTACATGCCCTGCTGAAAATTAGCATAGACCAGCATCATTCCCGTGCTGGTGGTCACCAGCATACCAGCACCAAAACACAAAATATGCTGCTCTTGCTGGTTTTTCCAGCAGGGTGAACCCACATGTTATCAGGAATGGCAATTTTGGTCCAGACTAAATCATGTTTATGATCATTTAATCTTAAAATTGTAAGAACTATTATCTTATAAAAGTAGAACTTATGGCAGAGCTGATATAAGATGGCTTCAGATCATACAGGTGTTCTTACTTAAGTGGCCAGCAAGTGTACAAATTGGGAGTAATCAGTTTGGATAAAAAGTTAGTAATCAAGCACTATTTTAAAACATGAGCTCTTTGGAATTTTATAATTGGCTGGTGATTTCATTGTTGTCCTTTTTTTGTGTGTGGAAAGGATTCAGATGGCTGTGCTGCCCAGAGGGAGCTTGATCAACTTGTCGGAACTGATGCCACCAGCACTCCAGTTGATGTTGGAATAGTGATCGAGGGTGTTGAAGTGCTTCATGACTTGGGAGACATAGCGTCTGCATGTGCAAACTTAATGGATGTCATATATGCAATGAACCTCAGCTATCCTCAGGAACTGAAAATGTTCTTTGAGGTGCTTCAGAAAATCTTCCTCCAACTGGATGCTTTCAGACTCTCACCCAAGGTACAGATGATTTAAAACAAACTGTTTGAGTGAACCAACATTGAACGTTTGCCGTTTTTACACAAAGTCCTGATTTGCACTTGAAACGATTTAATTGAAAAACTAAAACTTTTCTTTTTTTGTGACTCGCACCTCTGTTCTGGGTGACGTGTCTTTGTCATGTATGTACTTAAAAACGATGAGTGAACCAACATTGAGCACTTAAAAGTTTGTTAAACGCCACAAATGCCTGCTTTGCACTTGAAACCCTTTTTATTGAAAACACTTGAAAAATGGTATACATTTGATCTTTTTTGTGTGGACGCACCAGTGTTCTGGGTGACATGTTTCTCTGACATGTATGTACTTAAACAATGAATGAACCAACATTTAGCACTTAAAAGTTTGTGCCGTTTTAACATAGTGGCCTGCTTTACACTTGAAACCATTTAATAGAAAAACACTTGACCGATTGTATTATTTTTATCTTATTTATTTTTTATCTGCGTGTTACACACAAAAAGATAAAAAAAAAATGTCAAGTGTTTTTCTATTAAATGCACTGCTCAGGAGTTTTATTTTTATAAAATTACCAACTTTACATGCTGCAACTCATGAGTGTTTTACAGTGTTTTTCCCCTTGTTAAAGAAAATGTCATAAGACTGATGTGTTATTGGAAAAACTTGTTGCTTAATAAAGGAACTAACAAATATTAAGTTGAGTTTACTTAATTAATTTGTGTGGAACCTGTTGACAAACTAAAATTAATTAAACCTAACTAGTAAAAATTAAAGTTATTGAAATTATTTAATTTTGATTGATTAAGCTTGAATTGAATGTTTTGTTGTAAAATTACAAGTTTACTTTGAAAAGACACATGTTTAATATGCAACGTCTAAACAAATTTTGTTAGTCCATAGAACATAACTGATTTTAGTTAATTGAACTGAAATGTCTTTTGTTGGGTGAAAATTAGTGATAATAGTTGGCTAAACTTAAAAAAATTACTTGTCCCTAAAACAACCCTATACATTGGACAACCTTAAAAAAATATTTTTCAACTTAAATAATTAAATTATGTGGAACCTGTTGACGAAAAAAATTAATTAAAGTCAACACTTTTTTTTTTTTGAGTGTGAAGCAACCCAAAAACATACTATCACATAAAAAGAAAAATCAACTTAATTCCTTTTAGAACAGATTTGTTACCTTTTCTCTTTAACAAGGAAAACATATACTTATATCTATGGCCACCCTATAGAATAGGTGGCCTTCATTTCTCGATAGATTAATAAAGAAAGAAAAATCACAAGTTGCTCAGGCACGGTGTTACAAAACCACCTGGTACCTCTTTCTGCATGCACGCGAGTCCTGCGTGACACAGGTTACAAAACACATCAAAAATCACACATATAGTTGGACGGCGCTGAATCCTTAAATTATTAAAGATTCAACCTCGTCCATCATATTTCTTAAATTTGTCCTTTCATCGGATTCGGTTGCGGCCCTTTCCATTTCCCGTATTAATTTTATTAACATCTTATTTGTCCGTTCTTGATCCTTAATCATTTCAATCATTACTGTGGTAATTCTGATGAACTCTGCTTTGCTTATGCGAGCGTTTCTTCCGTCTTCTTTTTTGCTCCTCCTTCTTCTCTTTGCCTTTTTCTTTCTGTAAACCTTGATTAATTAAATCATTGGGATTAACTTTAATTCACTGAGGCGTGTATATTGCATTTCATCTCTTTGGCCATCTGGCCCATCTGACACAACCTTTTTGACCCAACACTTGTGCTTCCACTTCCTCTTTTCCCAACTTGTGGTCGCACGCTATCTCTTGCAAAAATCGTGAAACTTTGGTTGAATAGTAGATTGCACCTAATATCTCTGGGTCATATGGCACATCTGACACAACATCCCGAACAAGAAAAGTGTTTGTTAAACATTTTGAATGGAGATTATGTTGTTGCCCTACTCCCGACAGGTTTTGGGAAAAGTTTAATTTATCAACTATTATCGATCGTCAGCGAGAAACTGTGTGCAGCACAGCTTGACGTGCACAACAATCGAGATATCATGGAAGGAAATTTCATTGTTCACAGTTAATGGTGGAGGACGCGTGGGCAAACATTCTTTGGTGACGTTCCTGATTAACCAGAAAAAAAGGTAGGAAGATTTAATTTACATATGGTTATGGCCGTCTGGTGGAAGAGTTTGAGAGGAGAGAGGGGCGTTCCTCCACTTAGACGTGAGTGGAAAGACACCGTAAGGATAGTGTTCAACTAGCTCTGGCCCGATTTACTTTACATAATCTGCAGAAGTCGTTCATAGCCATGTTAACTTCGGTATTTCGCTCGATGGGTTTTTTTTCACATCATGCGTGTGTTTTACAGCAGAAATTTGATGCGGCTGAGCTGGCGCATAACGCACATCATATCCAAACGTTATGTGATTGGCTTACGTTTAGACCAATGATTTTAAACTTCAGACAAGCCCCTCCCATGAGAAGGAAAACGATTGTCAATTATGCCCAGCCAGACTCTGTCTATGAAGCGAAGCAAAATAGCAGAGGATGGTTCTACCAGGCTAGTTTATCTGTACAAATGTACAAATATTTAATTTTTGCACATCTCTTCAAAAAGTCCACATCTCATGAAAACAGCTTAATTTTAAGCTGCTGGATCTTTGGATTCAGATTATGCCCATCTAGGTTCATTATGATCTTTTGAACAAACTCAAAGGTGTGCTTGAGGTGAATTGGAAAGCTGAGATCAAGAGCATAAATTAAGCCGAAAAGCATGATGAATGCCATGATCACAGAGTCTAGATTGGTCAAAACCTTAATGCCTTCAATTACTACTCCTACATCATCCGGTTCTGTAGAATGTCCTCCTTGAAATGTGTAAACACCCATGACTGTGCTTGTGAGGTCCTTTTCTGCATCTTCAAAGGCAGAGGCCTGGACAAAAAAAACAGCATTTAGAACAAATTTTGTCAGGCCATAACCGTTAAAAGTAGTTTAGACAAAAAGCTATGTTTGCCAAACATAGCCCCGCCCACAACATTTCAGGTCGAGAGCGCTAACACTAACAACTGTGAATGGGTCTGCTGAGGCATCACATCACGGAGCAGCAGGTGTCAGATTTAACATATTCCTGTCAGAGCGCGTGAGGCAAGCTGACTGACCAGCAGTGTGCTCACTCATTTTGTTATAATAATGTTTAATATAAGCGAGATCATTTTGTTGTTGTGTTTTTCATTAATAATAACAGGGTATCTGCAAATTTTTAACAGCAAATTTAATGACTTAAGACCTTTTTTAAGTTCTCTAAAATAAAAATGTAAGACTTTACCATAAAAAACAGGAAAATGTTCAGCACAACACAGAATTGTGTGTCGATGCATAGCACGGCACAGCTCACCTGAGCAACACTCACAGTGACACGACAACTTTTATACTAAGTGCTAATCCTGACATGGTCGACTGTGTATGTAAAAATCCACCTTTAAGGTACACTTCAGTTAATTTCTAAATTCTGGAACCTGTTAACATTTTGAAAAAGACATGGAGGACAGCCCCAGAACATTACAAAATAGGGGTGTGACGGATCACAAAACTCATGGTTCAGATCACATTAAGGTTTTTGAGGCACAGATCTGATAATTTTTCAGATCAGCAAAAAAAGGAGGTGGGAAAAATCTAGTAACAAATTAAGAAATTACAAACATTTATAAAAAGAACAAAGTTGCACATTAGGTAAAGTCTTTGTATAAATTAAATATGATTATTTTTTTTAGAGCTACAGAAGGGATTATCTCTTTGTCTTGGGTTGTTTGATTAACATTAATAATGACACAGACTTAAGTAGGTTAATTAAGTTATATTGTATTTTAATTTACACAACTTAATTAAATTTTTACATATTATCCGTTTTGTTGTCGGACACGTATATCAGGGCTCTCAACTTTTACCAAAAGTTTGAAGTGAGATGTCAGGAAAGGGATATTTGCGACAGCAACCCCTCGGCCCTACCCATTTCTCAAGTTTTTGCTTACTGTTTAATTTTACCTAATGTTTTGTAAACAAACTGTTAATGAGCCCAATTGAATTCCATTGTATTCTTTATCCTACTATGAAAGTGAATGGGGCTCATTAAAAAATATCTTTCATGTTCTTCAGAACAAAAAATTTTACACAGGTTTGTAACAACATGAGAGTGAGAAAATTATGACAGTATTGTTATTTTTGGGTGAACTGTCCCTTTTAAGTGCCCTATTTTCACAAAATAGTTTTGTACATAATACAAAGTTTCTACTTTAGTACTTAAAGGTGTAGTGGAGGATTTTCCTCGAATTTTAGAAAAAAATTGCCTTCCCCACTTTTTAAAAAATGCAATTGCACAATCCTCCTGATTGACAACTAGGAAGACCAATAGTCTTGATGATCCACCCAGAAATAGAAAATCCTCCGCAATACCTTTAAAATAATCTTAAAAACATTTTAGTGTCATTATCGATTATGAGATTACATTAAAGCAACACTAAAGACTTATTGCTCTTTGCTCCCCCTACAGGTTAGAAGCGTAATTGTTCATTTCCACTGTCGTAAATACTGCAGCATAGCTGGCTCTGATTGGATTGTAGGTCTGCCGTAAAGCAAGTTTTTGTAGTTTTCACTCGAACTACAGGGCCACTACCCGACGGTTGGAAACTTCTTTAGTGCGGTTTTGGCCGATAGAGGGCTGCAAAGCGAATGTGAAAGTGCCATTCACCCTGTTTTGAGTGGATGAACCACTGAAACTTTTTTGGAAACGTTATTTTAAGGTAAAAAAACTCTTTGGTGTTGCTTTAATATGAAGCAAAATGCATCTCTTGTATTACAAAAATGTATACCACTTGAAGTTAACGTGTACTCATCTTTCATACTTTCAAAGATGGGTTAAAATTTATTTCAAGTGGTAGGTACCTAAATACATTTTTGAATTACATTTTAGCATGTTTCATATTAATGTACTAAAGAAAAATAATGTAGGCTATATTAAGTACATGAAAATAAAGCACTTTTAGTGGATTATGGAATTGTACTTTTTTAACTTGAGCTTACTGTACACATACAGTATTGCAGAACATTTAATGATGAAAGGGCAATAATAATAATGAAATCTCTATTACATTAATTTCAGAAAGCCTCTAGTACTTTTCTTAATTTCAGGTAACTAAAGCTTCTGGTTGCAAAGCTGTTGGAGTTTTTGACTGAATCAATAATAATTTTGCACAAATTCGGCATTATTCCCCAATATAAGCTTTCATTGTCTTTGATCAAAGGCAATGATTTCGTCCAGGAATCGTAAAATCAAAATGCTTAAACATGGGTTATATCTACCGTATTCATCGGATCTTGCTCATCCAACTTTCACTCCGTTAAATCCATGTTAGTAATGAACGTGCTTGCAGCGGGATAACATCAACAGAAACAACTTGTTTATTTTTGATTGCCTGGTTGGATGCATTGTGTAAACGAGTTCATTAGGCGCTGCAAAAAACAAGTAGATGACATCAGAGTAACTTGAGAGCGATTTGAAATCAGCTAAGATTTCTCGCGGTACCCTAATGTCATCTGCGTGTCGGTTTTTGCAGCGCTCCGTAAAGTTGAGCACACTTAAAAAACTCGAAGGCAGTGTATCTCTTACTTCTCAGCGTGAGAAAAACAAGGTGTGGCGTGTGAGCATGTGAACTGACTGCAATGCGTGTGTCTCACGGTCAACGCGTGAGACTTGAGAGCTCTGTGTATATAAATAGGGATACTGACTTAAAAATAGTGACTTAACACGCACTCGTGTTTAATCCAACCATGTTACCTAGTGCTTAATTAATAGTGCTGATTAAAAACTAAACGCTTTTGAGAAAAAAATCACCATATATTTACATTTAAGAGCTGATATAACATTACTAGGTAATTTTGGCTATGTTACCTGTGTCTCATGCAGTGCAGAGCTTAACCGTTGCTCTTCTCGTCTTGTTGTGTTATGCTTTTAAAAGTAAAAGTAGGCTATTATCGTAGATCGCGTATACATAAAATATGAGAGATTATACCACGGGTCTGTTGAATGCTGCATTCTAATTGGCTGAGAAATGTTCTATGGGTGTTAATTATTTTTCTGTAAACCACACACCTAACTTGTTAAATGTCTTAAAAACAGGCACCAGAGCAATGTTTTTGGTAACCATGGTATAAGCGGAATAATTGACTCCGGTCCTTTGAATTATTTGAAAATAATGCACACCTCCGCTTCGCATCGTGCCGCATTACCACCTTGATGTGCATTATCTTCTTATAATTCAATGGCCCGTCGTCAATTATTCCTTACATAAACACTGCCAACTTTTACATTCTTGACAATTCTTTCCCCCACATGCCATGTGTGAGAGGCGATGTCGAGGTGCTGCCTAACGCAGCATGAGAGAGAGAGAATGCATGCGCACACGAGAGAGGCGCCGCTGAGATATAGAATATGTATGAAATATAATAATGTATGGGAAACACTGGATGATGAGTCTGACATGAAATTTAAGGTCCCATATGAAATTTAAGACCTCCTAGTGGAAATTACAGATTTTAAGACATTTTCAGACATTTTCAAATTTATTTTAGACGTTTCAAGACTTTTTAAGGACCCGCGGGGACCCTGAATAATAATTAACCCATCATTCAAGAAGTGCTTTATGGAGGAGTAGCCGGTTGCTCTGCATTTTGACATTGACATTTGATTTTCTGTGAAGCTGCTCTGACTGAAGGCATGTTGATTGTAAACTTGTTACTTGGAAAAATAAACTTACCACATATTCCTTGAACAAAGAGTCAGGATCTTCATTGAGATAGATAATGAGGCCTTTCAGGATGCACTCTCTCCTGATGTTTATGCTGTCAATCTAGAGGAAAATCATGACCCGCTTTAGCCAAAAGTGGAACTGGATGATTACTATTCAAAATAGATTATGATGTATGCATTTCTACTAACAGAGTCTGCGATTGTGAGAGCATTTTTGATCTTCTGCCCCTTGACTCCACCTTTGCTCTTCAAGATCTGCATTAATTTTTCAGAAAAGTGGTCCAGCTGCCATAAAAATGTTGACTGCAGTGGCTTTGTAGTAATCCGCATAAACTCTGCATTCACCTTAAACATTACAAACAAAACGTCTCGGTTACGGATGTAACCCTCGTTCCCTGAAGGAGGGAACGGAGACGTCACGTCGTGACCGACGAATTGGGAACTCGCTTAGAGAGACCAATCTGCTTCGAATACTACTAAAACGCCAATGAACTTGGCATTGAGATATTTGCATAATGCTGGCGCCGCCGCCAGGTGGGTATATAAGCAGCAGGTGCAAATAGGGAAATTAGCTTCTTTTTCGCTGAGAAAGCCGGAAAGTGTGACCGGCCGTAACAGCAGGTGGCAGCACCTGTGGCGACGGGACGTGACGTCTCCGTTCCCTCCTTCAGGGAACGAGGGTTACATCCGTAACCGAGACGTTCCCTTTCAGTCGGTCACTACGACGTCACGTCGTGACCGACGAATTGGGAATCCCTACCAAAACGCCACTAGGGGCTGACCTCTTCCAGTGACTGCGTAAAAGCCCTCCGGTTCCACTTAAGGAGGAGGAGGTAGGTTTTAAGGCAGAAGGCCGGGCACTAGATGTTCCTTTAACCCCACAGAAGTGCCAGCGACTGGGAAGCGCCCTACCTGAGCGGGATAGGAACGCTGCGGAAGCCACCACCCGTCTTAAGGGCTAATGGTGGGCGAAAGTCAACCGTAGTTGAAGAATAAAGACAGCCGTGGCTGTGTAAGCAAAGCAGTGCTCTGCTTAGGGAAACGTGGGCTGGTAGGATTAACCCCACGGAAAAATACTCACAAAGGAACCCGGTGGGACACAATGTGGAGCCCGAGCCAGACACGTAGGTTCGCGAGGATACAGCTAGTGAAAGGCTGACAGCCAAAGCTCCGCAACAAAGGCTGCCAAGGCAGCGGAGGAAGAGCAATTCAAACCATTACGCATTTTTGCTCTGAAGGCCTTCCATACTGACACAGTTATGAAGCATCAGTTGGAGGCTGCAAGCCGACGTGCGAGTCTGCTCTCTGTGCCCTCCCTGGTGAGGAAAGAACACGAGAGGATACAGGCTCGATACGAACACTGTAAAATCTAATGAACGTATTAGGTGTCGCCCAACCAGCAGCTCTACAGATGTCTGTTAGCGAGGAACCACGAGCTAGAGCCCAAGATGAGGCAACGCTCCGTGTGGAGTGCGCTCTCAAATTAAAGGGGCAAGGAATACCCTGAAGATTATAAGCCAGGGCGATAGTATCAACTATCCAATGAGACATCCTCTGCTTAGTGACAGCTTTCCCTTTCTGCTGGCCACCATAACAAACAAAGAGCTGGTCTGAGGTCCTGAGGCTTTGCGTGCGATCCACGTAGAGTCGCAGTGCGCGTACGGGGCACAACAAAGCCATGGTTGGGTCTGCGTCCTCCAGAGGCAGCGCTTGCAAGCTCACCACCTGGTCTCTGAAAGGAGTGGTGGGAACTTTGGGCACGTAGCCTGGTCTGGGCCTCAATGTTACGCTTGAGGCAGCAGGACCAAACTGAAGGCACGAGTCGTCAACAGAGAATGCATGTAAATCCCCTACTCTCTTCACTGAGGCCAATGCTAGCAGGGTCAGAGCTTTCATTGATAAAAGCTTCAGACTCGCAGACTGCAAAGGCTCGAACGGGGGGGCCTGAAGGGCTTTCAGCACCATGGACAGGTCCCAGGGAGGAATAGAAGGAGGGCGCGAGGGGTTTAGCCTACGAGCGCCTCTTAAAAATCTAATAACCAAATCATGCTGGCCAACTGATCTGCCGTTGATAAGTGAGTGATGAGCAGAAATAGCAGCGATATCAACTTTAATGGTGGAGGGTGACAGCCTACCGTCTAACCTATGTTGAAGATATAAAAGCACGATGTTAATAGGGCATTCTCTGGGGTCCTCGCGTTGCGAAGAGCACCAGGTGATGAAAAGGTTCCATTTAAACGCGTAAGCCCGTCTTGTGGACGGAGCTCGTGCCGCGTTGATTGTGTTAGATACCGCTTGCGGTAAATCACTTAAACCTTGCGCGCGCTCAACGACCACACATGGAGATCCCACAGGTCGGTGCGCGGGTGCCATAATGTGCCCCCTCCTTGAGAAAGAAGGTCCTTCCTCAGGGGAATCCGCCAGGGAGGGGCTGTCGCGAGGAGCATTAACTCTGGAAACCAATTCTTGCTCGTCCAGTATGGGGCGATCAGTAAAAGGCTCTCCTCGTCCTGCCTGACTTTGCACAGTGTCTGTGCGATTAAGCTCACTGGGGGGAATGCGTATTTGCGCATCCCCCGAGGCCAGCTGTGTGCCAACGCGTCCACGCCGAGGCTGCCCTCGGTTAGTGAGTAAAATAGGCGACAGTGGGTATCGTCCGGCGACGCAAACAGGTCTATCTGCGCACGACCGAACTTCTTCCAAATTAGCTGGACCGTCTGGGGGTGGAGTCGCCATTCGCCGGGGCGCGCAGCTCGAGAAAGCGCGTCCGCTGCTGTATTGAGCGAGCCCGGAATGTGAATGGCACGAAGGGACCTCAGATGCTTCTGACTCCAAAGGAGGAGATGACGAGCGAGATGCGACAGGTGACGGGAGCGCAAACCGCCTTGACGGTTGATATACGCAACGGTCGCAGTGTTGTCGGTGCGTACTAGTACATCCTTCCCTCGCAGCTCCGTAGCGAAGCGTACAAGTCCCAGATATACTGCCCACAACTCTCGGCAATTGATATGCCAGTGCAACTGGGGTGCTGTCCACACCCCTGAAGCTGTAAGCTCGTCGTACGTGGCACCCCAGCCCGTGTCGGACGCATCTGTATGTACAACAGCATGCCGAGCGATCTGTCTCATGGACACACCAGACCTGAGAAACGCGGGGTCCGACCACGGGGGGAATGTTAGGCGACACGCAGGTGTAATGGTTACACGATGGATGCCGGCGCGCCACGCTCTCCTCGGGACTCGATCGTGAAGCCAACGCTGAAGCGGTCTCATATGGAGCAGCCCGAGCGGTGTCACGGCCGCTGCTGCTGCCATATGCCCCAGGAGCTTTTGAAATTGTTTCAGCGGGACCGCATTCTTCCCTCGAAATGAACCGAGGCAAGTCAGAATTGACTGGACGCGCTCTTCTGTCAAACGCGCCGATAAATCGATCGAGTCCAGTTCCATGCCGAGAAAAGAGATCCTCTGCGTGGGGCAGAGTTTGCTCTTTTCCCAGTTGACCCGAAGACCCAAACGGGCGAGATGCCGAAGCGTTAAATCTCTGTGTTCGCAAAGCGTCCGTCGAGAATGCGCTATTATAAGCCAATCGTCGAGGTAAGCCAGTATGCGAACGCCGCTCTCTCTGAGGGGTTTTAACGCCGCCTCCACTACTTTCGTGAACACACGGGGAGAGAGGGATAGCCCGAATGGTAAAACTTTGTACTGGTATGCCCGTCCCTCGAATGCAAACCGGAGAAACGGTCTGTGACGAGGGAGAATGGACACATGAAAGTACGCGTCTTTCAGGTCTATAGCCGCAAACCAATCTTGGGGGCGAATTGAATTGAATATTTGCTTCGGTGTTATCATCCTGAAAGACCTCCTCTGCAGAGATTTGTTCAGAACGCGCAAATCCAAGATCGGTCGTAACCCCCCGCCCTTTTTGGGTACTATAAAATACGGGCTGTAGAAGCCCGATCTCATCTCGGTTGGAGGGACCGGCTCGATCGCGTCCTTCGCCAGCAGGACTTCGACCTCTGCACGCAGTACATGTGCATCGGACGCTTTCACCGTGGTGAAACGAATGCCCGAGAATTTGGGTGTGTGCCGGCTGAATTGTATTTCGTAACCGAGGCGGACAGTGCGTAAAACCCAACGAGACGGGCTGGGAAGCTGAAGCCAAGCCCCCAGGGACCGTACGAGGGGAATTAACGGCACTACCGGGGTACCCGCGGAGGGGCGGCGGAGCGGGACAGGTGGTACTGCCGGTACGTCTGCTGAGGCAGCATAAGTATCTACAGTATGTGTGTGTGTGACACTGACCTGAGCCCGCTGAGGGTGACGGTCGTCTGGTCTCCTCAGCGGAGAGCACAGACTCCGATGAGGGTGCTGGTGGTCCCGTCTCCTCAGCGGAGAGCTGGAACTCCTCAGAACACCCGCTGGCGATAGAGGAGAGGGAGGAAGAGCATGTGAATGCCCGCTCACATCTCTCTCGATCCTCTGAAGACCTGGAGAAGGAATAGGAATGCACTCTTTTTGTGGTTTTGTGGGTGCCGGCTGAGAAGCCGGCGGAACAAAAACAAAACGAAACCAAGGATTCTCCATCCGGCCCTCTACCGGTGGAGGGAGCGATGCCGTCACCGTCTCCCGAAGAGTGATCCCATCCGATTCCAGGTCGCCCGTCTCAGGGCCGCTTCGATTTCCGTTTACCACGGGAAGCGGGTGGGGCGGGCGGGGCCTGGAAGATGTTCTAGTGGGGGGGGTGGAGGCAGCCGCCGCAGGGCGCCCTCGGCGAGGAGCAGACGGGGCCGCCGGCGCTGGAGGGCGAGATGCAGGTCGCTTGCGCCGGGGCATGATCTGAGCGATCGCCTCTGTCTGCTTCTGGGCGGCGGAGAACTGCTGGGCAAAAGACTCCACCGACTCACCGAAGAGGCCAGCCTGGGACACTGGAGCGTCCAAGAACTTGTTCTTCTCCGCATCCGACATGTCCGCCAGACATAGCCATAAGTGGCGTTCCTGGACCACCATCGTGGACATGGCACGACCAATTGCCTGCGCTGTCACCTTCGTAGCGCGAAGAGCCAGATCAGTGGCGGCCCGGAGCTCCGAAAGGACAGGCGAGTCGTGTCCTCCCTCGTGCAGATCCCTCAAGGCCTTCGCTTGGTGAACCTGCAGCAATGCCATAGCGTGCAGGGCTGAAGCCGCCTCTCCACATGCCTGGTGGGCAGCGCCAGTTAAACCGGAGGACTGTCTGCAGGCACGAGAGGGGAGGGTTGGGCGGTCCTTCCAAGAGGGAGCGTTAGCCGGACACAGCTGCATCGCGACCGCGCGCTCCACAGGAGGGATCCCCGTATAACCCTTAGCGGCTCCGCTGGTGAGGGAGGTGAGGGGGGAGGGCTGAAACGGCCGTAATCTCGTAGAAAACGGCGACTTCCAGGTTCTAGTCAGCTCCTCGTGCACCTCGGGGAAGAAAGGCACCGGTGGAGAGGGTTGTGAAACCCGGGCAGCTCCAAAGAACCAATCATCCAGGCGGGACGGCTCGGGCTGAGGGGGGGGAACCCACTCTAACCCGACGGTCTCCGCCGCTCGAGCGAGCACGGCCACCATCTCTGGATCGAACTCCGGCGTCCCAACCCGACCAGAGGGAGGAAGGGCGTCGGGGTCCACGTCAGGGGGAGGAGGCCCACCCTCGGATGCTGCGGCGTCGGTGGACCCGGAGGGCGGCACGATGGATTCTAGAGACATCGTAGAACACGACACTGAAGTCTCCATCGGCACATCAACCGGCTGTGGATGAGGAGGCTGAGAGCCTGAGGACGAATCCCCCGCTCGGCTCAGCACAGTGATGCGCAGGTCGTCCTTTGAGAGCTTCACAGCCGCACCGTGGCGGCGTTCAGCACTCGCATGACGAGGGTTGCGTTTTTCCCGGAGGAAAGACAACCGTCTGCGCAAATCCACAAGGGACATGTTCTCGCAGTGAGAACACTTACCCCCAGCGAACGCTGCCTCTGCGTGCTCGATGCCCAAACACGAAAGACAACGCTCGTGACCGTCCTTCGGACCCATGTATTTGCCGCACCCAAGATCGCACGGACGAAAAGCCATCCTGAAAAGGACGCTGATGTCCGGATATACGAGAGAGTGGCTGCCTTTAACAAGGCACAAAGCTCTCTCGTATCACTCTTTTAGGGAAATTCACTCAGATGCTCAGTTGATGATGCGCACAGGGAAGGCAACGCACACACTACTCAAAACAACAAAACAGGTGTAGAGCCATGGAATTAAGCGAAGCGTCCGCTGTGGTACTGCTAGTCCAACCAACTTCAGCAATCGAATCCCACCAGAGTAAAGTAGCTTCTCAGTAGCAGATACTGCCGGCTTTCGAAGCGATAAAAAGCTAATTTCCCTATTTGCACCTGCTGCTTATATACGCACCTGGCGGGGCGGCGCCAGCATTATGCAAATATCTCAATGCCAAGTTCATTGGCGTTTTAGTAGTATTCGAAGCAGATTGGTCTCTCTAAGCGAGTTCCCAATTCGTCGGTCACGACGTGACGTCGTAGTGACCGACTGAAAGGGAACATAAGAACTTGCTATGTTTATTCTTGTTACTACCATAAAAACCATATACTAAAAACCTTCAGAATACTTACTTCACTCTGCTGAAAAAGAGCAGGCCATTGATCCTTGAACTCCTCTATCATCGGCCTTTGCTCCACAATCTGCTGACGTCTGTGGGAGAATGTTCTTTCCATTTTTGCTTTTATCACCACTTCATTGTCACGCTTTTTTACTTCGGACAATAAAGCAATTCTCTCTCTCTCCAAGCTCTAAGGATTCTCCTCTTGGATGCAAAGGCAAGTAATTGACCTCTGCCTTCCTTGGTTTCTTGATGCTAGCAGCAGGTTTTCCTTGTCCTTTCCGTTTTTGTTTTAAGGAATTTACACAGACTTCAGGATCCCCAAGTCGCACAAGCTTTGTGCGATAATTCTGCATTTTATATTTAAGTGACTGCTTCCATCCCCCAAACCCTGTCTTGGAACCGAGCTGCCCCAAGCAAGGATGGGCCCTGGTTAAAGCTGCCGCTACCTCTTCACACTGGTAGTCTTTGGGATATTTTGCGTATTTTACCATTTCTTGGGCTAGCCCATCAAGAATTATACCTTTAAGTTTTGGTCCAGGGTTAAAGTATGTCCCATTGGCTTGAAACTCTCCATTCTTTATGTTTAACTCAAATTCTGCATCGTAAGTAAACTTGGGGACCACAAAAACCTTAGGCCACGGGGACAAGCTTGAGGACAATTCTGTGGGTGAGGAGTAGATGAATCCTGTGTAACATCACAGGATGAGACAAGGGATGATGCTTGTGGCTCAGAATCACTGGGAGTCCCACTACATGAATTTACTGTGTAAAGTGTGATGCAGGGCTCATCAGTCTGGGGTTCCATAAGTGACATACCAGGTAAGTGTATTATTCTCAGAGTGCTCATGTTTTTGATCTCAGTAACTGAAGTTAAGTTCATAAATTCTTTAAACTCTGGATCCATGTATTGCAAACGGAAATCCTCATTTAACTCAAAGCACGTCTTCAATAAAGCTTTAAGTTCTTCCACATTGCCTGGAATTCCAGACATCAGAGTGACTTTCCTTGAGTCAGATTCATTACCGAAGAGAATTCGTAGAGCAACAGCAGGACCCGCCATAATGAAACACTTTTAAACTAGCGGGGAAAAGAACAGAAGCAAACATCAAGTTTTTGGTTTTCATGTGAAAACAAATTGAACAGATCATATGCAAAGGCTGCTAAACGGCACTACTAAATTTAAATATTAACCAAAAGCTCTTGACACATTATATGTTCAAAACACATTTGCTTTCAAAATTGTTTTCATTTGGCCTCAAGCCCGAGATACACTGCACGATTATTGGCTGTCCCAGACGAAAGATTGCCATCGTGAAACAATCGCCGTGATTTTTGTTATTGTGGCGCTTCAGCGGTGATCCTATGTCGGACAGTGAGAGGTTCGAAGACGGCCGTTTTTCCGATTGTTGCGTCCAAAGATAGCCTACGATAGTTTTCTGACAGTGTCAGAAATTCGGCATGATCACCGCACAGTGTGTTTGCTGCTACGACCTGCGTACTGGTATTTGTTTACCACGAGCGCATGCTGGTGACGTTGCGCAACATGTGACGCTGCCGCCGAAGCTTCCGTGTCATCATCGTACAGTCTACATGCCTGTCCTACCAGAGTTCAAACGATCCATGTCGTACAGTGTGATAAGTTAATGATCTTATAAGAGGGCAAAAATCCTGCAATGTATTCTGGGCTTCAGGCCATTCAGCAATTCTACTTTGCTGGCAAAATCCATTTATAGTCTAATAATAAATACTAATTTGGAAAAAAATCAGATTCACTTATAGGAATTTGTTTTCAAGCCATTAACAAAATTATGTTTAAGTATTGCTCTATATCTTCACGGGTGTGATTAGGCCAGAGAAACGAGGAATCCATGACGATATAGAGCAATATCACATTCCTATACAAGCAATATTGTGTTTATACAACAGTTTGATAGCACAAGTGTGTAAAAACAATTGGTTTACTTTAAAAATGCTTCTTTGAGGTGATTTCCTGAAGGTTAAAAATGTCAAGATCTTGTTCATTAGTTTTCAGTATTTGGACTGTAAATGGTATGCTTTTGGGCTAATTTTTGTTAGGCGGATCTAGAAACCTTGTCCAGGCATGTTGTTTTTAATTGCACATGACGAAAGCAGGAAGATAAGCAGGGGCAGGAGACTGGACAAAAAAGTGCTTAACACTATATCTTAGGGGTGGGCAAAAAAATCGATTCTTAGATGAATCGCGATTCGGACGTGGGCCGATTCTGAATCGATTCACAAATGTCAAGAATCGATTCTTAAATTTTAGTTTACGAAATAACATCACGTAATCAGAACCAAAAGGCGGAACTCAACTGGGGGGGCGGTGATGCACACGGACAACTTAAGAGAGCGCGCCCTGCAAGAGCGCATAGCGGAGCTTACAAGAGCAGAAGAGAAAGAACACTTTAAATGCTTGTAGGACTATACTGCATATATCTCTACATTGAATTTAGGGTTTTCACCATTACTCTATTCTTTTTGAGAAGTTTTAAAAAAAATCCTTGAGTACATGTCGAGTACTCCTTAAAATAGCGGAGATGCGGTTTAGTGAAACAAACAGTATCAGAAGCATACAAATCAGCGCTACGCTGCCTCTCTCTCTCCCTCTCGTTTGCTCGCTCACACACACCGTGCGTGTGAATCAGCAACTGCGTGAGGCAAGAATGCGCATCCATGTGAATTTTGGAAGTTAAAGACGACATTTGAGAAGAAAGGCGCAGCAACTCAAAAAGACCTGCATGTTTCACAATTACTCCAAAAGACCATAATGACAAATTTGCGCGTGGAGCAGCAGTTGTGCGATCTACCGGCATTGCCTTTGCGATCGACGTATTGGACACCCCTGCCCTAAACCATCCGCTGACTGTTTAGATATAACATGAATATACTTCTGTAAAAATATGCACAGTTTGTTATTCAGTCGCTGGGTGCGCTGCATTATATAAATACAGTAATACTGCCAATCACTGTGTATAATGATGATGATTAGATGCTTAACGTTCGTGGAAGTTAATGCCGGTTAACATATAGAATTAATATGTCACGTTAAATTAATATTTTTACTGGTTTTAATGTCTTACAACAGAAACAGGACATGTATGTATATAAGAATGACATTATTTATCCCTAGTTGCATTAAAGTACAGTATATGACAGTTCAGAGACTAGCAAAAGCGCAAACATTAACCTGGCTTTGAAAGCAAATGCGACGTAATGACGTCACAGATATGCAAATTAGTACGTCAAGAATCGATTCTGAAACGAATCGGGACCCTAAGAATCGATTCTGAATCGATTCATGAGGGTCCAAGCGATTCCCACCCCTACTATATCTCCATCTGGATATGTTAAAAACAAATTAATATAGCGTTGATAGTCTGTGTTCATGGTTTGTGGTAACAGATGCACTAGAATGATGCAAATACAGAGTAAATGGGGTTAAAATAACACAATTTCACCTATACAGTTAAGATATCAATGATGGTTGTTGGTAATCACTAATATTTCTATATTTGTTTGTTTATCATAGTATGTATACTCTTGTTTGTGAATGAAACACAAAGGGGCAGTTTCCAGACAGGGTTTAGATTAATCCAGTACTAGGGCTTAGCAATATTAGGACATTTAGGTAGTTTCTATAAGCATATTAGGGGTGGTAGGTACGATAAACTGGTAGAAATATGTCAACCGGTAGAGATTTTGGACTAGTCTCTATTGCGGTTACGCACCGACGTCATGTTGCTGTGCATGTAGTCATGAAAACATTTGTACTCGTATTTAAGCACCGCAACCTTAAAAGAAGCGATTCCAAGCCATTGAAACATAACAGATCTATGCGCGCATATATCTGTTGTGTGTGAGAGGAGCGTGCAAGCCATACATCCGCTGCTCATTATTGAGCTTGTGAGCATTTTTGCCGCTTTAAATGCCTCAAATACAAAAGTGCAACAAAATTTACATCTTTGCACCAATTTACCGTTAACGCCGTTAACGTTACCGGACGTTAAATGCGGTGCGTTACTATGCACTGACTTGATAAACTGTGTGATGCAAACGCAACCCTGGCTCACATAGCTAGTGAGGAGGTAGGTTAATAACGAGATAAGCGATTATGATTGGCTAAGGCAGAGTAATGTGTTTCATGGTAGCCAATCAGAGCCAGTGTTGTTATACATATGCCAGCGCACGCGCCTGCGGCGACACACACACAGGGCGAATTCCAACCGAAAGTGATGATCACTATGCCCTATTCCCTTCGAAGATCAAATCTCTTGATGTATAAACTCTAGAGAAAGTTGAGCAATGTTGTCTCATAGTGTGGCTAATTAAAATACACTTGGTGATAAAATACAGCGTCTTTTTCTGTTTATTTGGATTTTACATCCCCTTCACGAAGTGCCCTTCAAGGGCGCACAAACGGCATTTGGAATTTACCCACACACACGCAACAGCTAAACAGAGATTCGCGGTAGCAGAAGAGATATGGGGAGTCAGGAGGAGCAATGCGATGAAAAGTTGGCATAAATGTGCATGTAATGTGTACATTATGTCCGGGAGCGAAGACTTTGTCGACATCCGTTGTAAGCAACTCTAATTTAATGAATCATATTGTTAAACTGTTTACTTTTTTAATGAAGAAAAGGAAATACAGCAGCCTATGTCTTCCAGACTATTTATTTCAGGTTGTTAGTTTGATTTATTTAATTTGCTACAGTTATTGCAAACACACTTTACTGTATATTATTTAACTGTTTACTTTTGAAGAAAATACCTGAAGTACAGAATGTCTACCAGACCAGTTGTCTGACATTTGGAGTTTGATTTATTTAATTAAGAATACGACTATTGAGCAAACACACTTTTTGTTGTTTAAAAGTTAACTTTTTGTGAACAAAACACTTGGAAGTACAGGTTGTTTACTTGACCAGTTGTCTCAGGTTGAGAGAGTTTGATTTAATTTAGTTTGCTGAAGTTAAATGCACTTTATATGGTGTAACTTGTTTACTTTTCTTACAAAGATAATACTTGAAGTGTAGGATAAAACTCTTGCTGTCTGTTGACGTGCAATAAATATGGAAAGTTATGTATGAACACCTGTCTGTTCTACTCATTTCAACTGACATGTGAAAACTGCTAAACAAAAATACAAATTCTTTGACATATAGCAACTTTTTTTTAACCGTAACGCAAAGAGTTACTTTCCCTGGTAACGAGTTACTTTTATTATAGAGTAATTCAGTTACTAACTCAGTTACTTTTTGGAACAAGTAGTGAGTAACTATAACTAATTACTTTTTTTAAGTAACGTTCCCAACACTGGCCATGATTTAGCAAGACAGAGCCTACAGCAATATTGTAAATACTGGCCTTCAGACCAAAAGGATTATACTAACCATCAATGATAAATCTCCTCAAGCTCACCATACGCAAACCTCCAACCATGTAGTCTGTAAGGGGACATGGGTCTTTCAAATGATCAAGCTCAACCAGAGCAACCTCAGCAGTGGGTAAAACAGACAACTCAAACCCTCTGTAATGCTCCCAATACCAAGCACACAAAGGTTTCACAAGGAAACACAACTTGTCCTTAAGAATACATAGTTTCAGGATTTCATTGAATTTAGGCAATCCATCCACAGATCCATGTGCAATAAGCATCCCCTCACTGTAATGAATACCATTGTAAGACGCACGTTTTGCCATATGAATCTGAGTCATATTCGGAAATTTTTGCTTCAGTGAACATTTCACTTGCTCATTAAGCACATCAACAGGCATAACTGACACATCTGAAACCTCCAAGGATGACTTCTTGACACTCAAAGAATGTGTGTGATACGCAAGCATGAACTGGTGTTTAATAGCTAATGAACGAGCTATGTTCTTGAAACAATTGGTATGACGAGCAACCTGCTTGAAAAAGCTATGCTTTGCCTCAAACCTCATTGTCCACAGTCCAATCAGCGGTCCGAAACAACGGATCATTTGAGGATAGTGCTCCAAGTAGTGATGTTTTGGTAAGAGCTTGGCATCTGGAAAAAGTTCAAGATAGCACTGTCTGTGCTCGTAAATCTTAGCCTCGAGATAAGCAATAGTCTCCTCTGTAAATACAGGCGTTACAACCAATTCAACTATGTCTTTCAGATCCAAGATGACCTGCCATGCTTGCTCATCTTCTGGCAACAATGGACCAATAATGAATGGAAGCAATTTGATCAAGCACCAGTTTTCATGTGCATTGCCACCAATCGTGTTGCTGGATGTAAAAGAGCGTGGTATTGCTTGTGGCCGATTAGTTTTGTCCCACCATTTGTATGGAAATGCCTGTATCAATGTATTGAGGTGGTCAAGGGTAAAGTACTGTTTGGAGATTAACAAACTAATACAACGTGCCAATTCAACTGGAACCACACCCTCGAAGAGATCGTGCATAATATCTGGAGGATAGCCAGTCGTGACATGAAAATGTGAAAGGTGCTCTGTTAAAACACATTGTTTTTTGACACCATAGCAGACAGATGCAGTCTCCTGTGCTCTCTGAACATGAGCATCATGGATGTCTCTGGTTCTAATTTGGTAAGCACCTGACCCAACATCCTTAGTTTGAAATTCTGACTTCTGTCCAGTACAAAATCTGCATATTGAACCTCCAGAAAAACTCTCAACAAATCCACCTATCGAGTGAGCCCCGAGGTTATCGGCTATTACACACTGGACAGTTCCTTTGACAAACTGACCAAGCTGAGAAATGAAGACACCATGCTTTTCTAATACTTGTAGGTCTTGTAAAAGAGGCTCCAACACTTTTCCATACCCATGCTTCTTGACATCATCAGATTTGCAAAGAACAGCTAGATAGATAGAAGATAAAGTTGAATGGGAGCTTGTTGGTAAATTACCCAAGACCCAATACACACCACAGAGTTTGTGTTTTTTCCGTGATGTCCCAAGCGGGTTGCACAACTCAAAATCATCAACATAGAGACGAATGGCTATTCTCAAATCTCCTCCAGAAAAAAAAAGGATTTTTCTTCCAGTATTCACCATCTTTAAAGGTTCTATAACACTGGAGATCAGTCAATTGATGTTCTTCAATTATCTGAGTGTCAAGATGTTTAAGGACATCTTTACTGCTGAGCAGATTCTGCAGAGACTGCAAAATAGGAATATACTGAAATGTCCTGTTATTCTGTATCTCTAGGAAGTACTCAACCGGCTCTACAACACCAAAATGAGATGTGTAGTACTGTTTACGCTTATATGCAGTAGCAAGAGGGCCCTCCTTAGAAATAGCTATGCCTAATGGATTAGATGCACATAAAACAGTTAACAGTTCATCAACAATTGATTCCTGAACTCCAATATTGTGAGTTTGGAATAAATCAGAAACAACTGCTTTTGTGATGGGCAAAGACTCTGTGCTCACGATATAGTGAAGTTCAGAAAGGATCTCATCAACAGCTGACTTAGGAATATGAACAATGTTCTCCAACTTCAATAAAACACAAGCAACTCTTTTTTCAACAGACTTTAGCAAGTCTACTCCTACAGGATCATCACCACTTTGAGATTCAAATTCACAATCTACATCCTCAATCTCTGCTGGTCCATCAACAGAATCAGTATTGTCAGACTGATGCAACTGGCCACTTGAACGGATGATTTTGGCTTGGAAGTCTTTTAAAGAATGTGGATTGTGTTTCCTGTTTCGGTGGGTGTTAAACGTACTGTAAACATTACTTTCAAAAGTGCACCCTAAAAACATGCACTTAACGGTCTCATTATTCCGGAGATGTCGGTTGATGTGTTGAAAATAATCTCTTTCAGTTGACAGTTCACTGCATGAACACACATGACACTGAAATGTGATTAATTCATCTGGCTTTAATGTGTCCTGCCTGCAATGTCTTTTGTATGTGTGATTAAGCAACTGATTCCATGTACTAAATGTGCATGGGCAATCTGCATATGGACACGGATAACGTAACCTGCCCCTGAAACACCCATGTGCCTGCCTAAAATTCTGCAGCAACAAATATCTACTAGCTAACTTTAATGAACACTCTTTGCACTGCCACATTCAGAATCCTGAAAGAAGAGAACTAACATTAGAAACCATATTTAAACAGAAAGTTCACACAATAATGAAAATTCTGTCATTAATTACCCCCACCTTATTGTTCCACACCTGTAAGATCGTTACTCATCTTAGGAGCACAAATTAATATTTTTATTAAATTTAACAGCTTTCTGGTGGGATCACAGTGGCGGAGAATTAAAGCGAATGTGATGGACTTTTGCGTGCTTCAGCTATATTATCTCCTCTGCTAACAATTACCATATTTTCCGGACTAGTTTTTTTTTTAATTTTTTGGCTGGTGCTGCGTCTTATTATCAGGAGTGCCTTGTAAGTCTGTATGAATTAATTTTTACATTTATGAGGCAAGAGAGACCATTACCATCTACCGCCGGTAATTGTCGACCGCAGCAGAGAAAGCGTTTTTAACCCCGCAAAATCTAAAAAGCCATGTCTGGAAGTACTTTGGATTTTGGTCAGTAGGAGGAAAAATTCTTGAACCATGAGTAAGTACCCTTTTTCGTGTTTAATAGCGAAACTTTATTTTTTATGAACCGGAGGGTGAAAGTTATTTGTCGTCACATTTCTTGGAATTGTGTGCCTCATTTTATTTAAAGTTAAACAGAAACATTACTAAAGTGTAGGCTGCTGTACTGACTGAATAGATGTTGCATGAATAAAGAATAAATGCACTGCTTCCACTGGTTTGATTATTTACCGTTTCATGCCAAGGAAAAGTTCCATGTTTACCACAGCACAGATCGCTCGGATCGTTCAGTGTCAGTTCTCTTTGCTGTAAACTTCAATTAATATTAATAATATTTGTTTCAATCACTGAATGAAGCCTGCTATATTTGGGACAAGAGTCACGACCTTAAATTGCTTGCACAAAACTCTTGATCAGCATTCAAAATGTGTTTGTTTATTTAAACCGTTATGCACAAAGAGCGTGAAGGGTGAGAGAGAGTGAGGTCTGCAGTCTTGGCCATTAGTTGCTTTACTGGTTTTTGTGTAGGTAATACGTTGTCAAATATGTTTAAACTTACATAGACTACCTATACAAGTAGTTATGTCTCTTTGTATTAAATTGTCCTGTTAATGACTTAATGCTTGTCATTGACAAAATGCGCAACCAGATGTTCGAATAGTTGGAATATTCAAACTTAAAGGACAAGTTCGGTATTTTACACTTAAAGCCCTGTTTTCAGATTGTTTATGAAATAGAACGGTTTTGACTGAAATTTTGACATATGATGCTGGCCCGAAAATTTTCGGGTGTTTCTTTTATCCCCTCCCACCTCTATAATGGGTTTATAAATGCACAGGAACAATTCTTCCTAAAATGCATTAAACTTTCATTTGCAAAGACGTGAAACTCACCGAGTGGTCAGGTGTTCACTGATATGCTCACACAAAAATCGCTGCAAAAGATGCATTCCAACAGGTTTTATCATAGTTTTTGCCAACTCTATTGACTTGTATTAGAAGTGCTGTGAGGTACGGTATTAGTCTGTGCCGGGAACCCATTTGTATTCTTGTAATTGGCAAAGGTGGAATATCGCCACCAACTGGGCTGGAGTGTCTATTATTCAAGCTCTCAACGGAAGAATGTACGGGTGTGAGGCGTTTGGAAAAATAGGTCCACAAGTTTACAAGAATGGTGAAACACCTGTTAAAAAGCATCTTTTGCAGCGATTTTTGTGTGAGCATATCAATGAACACCCGACCACTCAGTGAGTTTCACGTCTTTGTAAATGAAAGTTTAATGCATTTTAGGAAGGATTGTTCTAGTGCAGTGGTTCCCAACCTTTTTAGCCCTATGTACCCCCACAGCCCTATCAGTAAGGCTCGAGTACCCCTTCATCGAAACTAAACCAAAGTTGTGTTTTAAAGACAAATAATTAGTAATATTAATTAATTTTAAACATTAAGGTAAAAAGCACTGACTGATGAAGCATGTTTATTTCAACAAACCACTATCATTGCGATCAGTGTTTGCATTTTATCAGCTCATTTGCATTTTAAAAGATACACCCAAAAACGGCTCATTTTGCTCAGGCCTACAAAAGGGCAATTTTGACATGCTATAATTAATTATCTGTAGGTTGTTTTGAGATAAAACTTCACATATGGACTCTGGGAACGCCAAAGACTTATTTTACAAATTAACATTTTTTATCATATGACCCCTTTAAGGGCCAGAAACTAACAGCTTGCGCAAACCATCATTTTGGCGTTAAATAACGACTGAACTTACTAAAGACACGCAGTAGATATTTAGCTCTGAAAAGGTTTTATTTTTGCGACCTTATTGCATATGCATTTGTGGAAGTTTTCCTTTTAGAAGCAACATTAATGCGAGGATAATATTACATTTTGCCAGAGGAACATACTTTAAAAATATATATAGTTTGCCAAGCCATGCTATGTTTAATTTGCTGAAGAAAAGAGGAGGAGAATTCACGAGGAGAAGTCAAATCAGGTATTTCAAAACTTCTTTTAACCTTCATCTTTCGTCCTCCGGTTCTTAGTGTACTTTTACTTAGCTGGAATTTCACACTCCGCAGTCCGCATTTTCATTGCGATGTCCTGCCGAGGTCTCTTATTTGCGACCCTGTACTAATTTGCGCTGCTCTTACAGATTGCAATGGTCATTGTAGAAATGTGCTGATGACATTATTGTGCCTTTGTATTTTATTTGCGCCTTTGTAGTAAATCAAACGCAAATTTTTCACTCCGGCGCTTATTGAGCTCTCCTTTTTAGTAAATGCCCTAAATTTACTAAAATCTCAATTTAAGTTACTGATAATTAAAGTGTGCAAATAATTTAAATTATTCTGTTCAAATATAAAAGAGAAACAAAATATGTTAATACATTCTCTATAAATACAAAATACATCATACAGGACAAAATATGTTAGCCAAAAACAATGCTTAAGTTTTTTTTGCATAATTTGAAAATGCAATGGCAGCTGGAATGAATATTATAACATTATTTGAACATTATTTATAGTTAATAAACTTTGTGTCTTTAGAAACTAGGGATGCTCCGATCAGGATTTTTGCAGCCGATACCAATCACCGATTTGTAATCTTCGTGATCGGCCGATACCGATTCCGTTTTTTAAAGCTGATATGCAAGCTCTTTGATGACTGTAACTGTTACAATCTTTCTAAATAAAATAATACCACGGATGTTGCCTTTGTTATATTACTTGCAGTAATTAGGTATATTATTGTTTTAATAGAGACTCAAATAAATAAGCACAACAAATATTTATTCTGCAAAGAGAAATTTAATATGGCTTTAAAAAGGCTTATGTCTCCTAAAAGTACTGAAAATAAAACACTTCACAGACTTTACTGTATTAATTAAATATACACGCATTTGTATGAAGTATAAAAAATCTTTAGTCAAGAGCAGAGAGTGATTTTATTGAGAGATGAATTAGGTTACTGCAGCTTTAAGATGTGAGAGAGAGAGATCGCTCTGTTCACGTGCACTGATGACAGGCTGCTGTGTGTGTGGGCGGCGGCTGAACGCAGACAAGCAGCTGTGAGGAAAATAAAAGTTTAAACGCTCAAAACTTTAAGACGCATGCAAATAAGAAACTTTTGGCATGAGGATGCAATTGTCCGTGATAGATATGTGTTGTATACGCTGTTTGATGGGGATGTGAAGACACCTGGCACTGTTTACCGGATCGTGTCCTCATAGAAAATACGCATATCTCTGTAAAGGCAAAGAGAGACATACAAATCTGCACGCTGCACATGAGCAACAGGTTGTAAAAATGCTCGTGCTACGTAAAAAATGTCTTTAATTGCAGCCGCATTCAGGATCCTTTTGATGACAAAAGTAAACAGAAAGATCGGTTTATGAGATCGGCAGATTTAGCGAGCACCGATCGAGTCATTTAATGCCATTATCTGCCGATACCGATCGGCGGCCGATCGATCGGAGCATCCCTATTAGAAACTATTCAGGTTCATTGAAAATAGTCAGATCGTTCTTGAGTTGGACATCGCTATTGCGTTTTGGATCATGCAGTGCATATACTCTTGACGGCAAAATATATTAATGATAAGATTAAAATTACAAAGTTGTCCTTTTTACAATGCTTTCCTCACAAAAATCAATCTTAGGTAAATGACTGGACAAACGAAAGACATTTTTATTAAAAGTAAATGAGATCAAAGCAAAATGTAAATCTTTTCGCGTACCCCCTGGAAACTCTTCACGTACCCCTTGGGGTACGCGTACCCCCGGTTGGGAATCACTGTTCTAGTGCACCTATACAGCCGTTATAGAGGTGGGAGGTAAAACAACAAACACCCAAAAATTCTCAGGTCAGCCGCATATGTCGAAATTTCTGTCAAAACCGTTCTATTTCATCAAACAATCTGAAAACAGGGCTTTAAGTGTAAAATACCAAACTTGTCCTTTAAGCAATTGTGACCAGTCACGGAAAGTAGGGACACAAGTCGGATCTGGGCATTTTGAGTTATTCACAGATTCTGAAAGTGCAGTTTCTAAGCTTTCCAACGATGTGTAACACATGGAAATCTGATAAGATTTGGAGAAGTTGTGGCCATTTGAATATAGGAACTCAGAAATACTCAAACCGAGAAAATCGAGACGAAAGAGACTCTTCTTTTCAGCTGGGGGAGACAATAGGGCTCATTTACATCTCATTTAGCTAAGCCATGCCCCCTGTAAAACCCTTTTTGAGATGTTCTAGCATCATATGTAGTATTTTATGACCAAATGACAACCCGCAAAAATAAACATGACTCTTTTACCTTTGTGGGGATCACAAGTCGAATCCAGTCTGTTTCAGGTTATCCAATGACCATTATTTGTCCACAAATGCGTATAATCCGTGAAATATAGATTGTTTACATCAGATTTCGCATGAATGTCTGGTAATACAATATAATATATAATCTGAAGACTATTTAAATCGTAACATGTAAGGGTATATGAGCTTACACCCCGTTAAACACATGAACCCGCCTTCAAAGTTTGTATTTAAAATAGGGAAGTAGTATAATAGATCATCCAAACAGCGCCGTCGAAAACGTGACATCCTTTAGAGAGGTTACCAATGGCTCGCTCGTTCCTCCATCAGCCAATGACTTCATGGAAAATATTGATAGACAAAACATGTAGCGAATTATATGAAGAATACAACTATATCTGTGTAACTTCTGTGTGTTTGGACTCATGCTGCGCTGCAAGAACTGACATACAGATGACGTCAAAGTACCGCGAGAGCGAGTCGAAATTAAACTACTCCGTAAGATTTCTTGAAGTGCTCTCGCGGTACTTTGACGTCATCCGACTGCGGCGCCGCATAAAGTCAGTGACGCGGCTGACGTACGATGCGGCTGACTGTTATTTGTTCCGCCCCAGCTTCTTTTATTTTTCTTTTGTTTTGTGCGCCAGAGCTTTACAGTCTGGGGAGACGCAGGCTATAAGTTTGAAAAAAAAAAAAAACTTAGCAAACATGTCTGAGGAACAGGGCAGCGCGTCACTACAGTCACGTGACTTCACGCTCGAGCCGGAAGAGAAGACAATGCTGAATAAAGTCGTAATTCTGCTATTTTTGGACCAAACTGTATTTTCGATGCATCAACACAATCTTACTGACCCATTGTTGTCACATGGACTACTTTGATGATGTTTTTTCTGGACATGGAAACCATACATAGATTTTCAATGAAGGGGAAAGCTCTCGGACTAAATCTAACGATAAAACATCTTAAACTGTGTTCCGAAGATGAACGGAGGTCTTCCGAGTTTAGAACGACATAAGGGTGAGTCATTAATTACATTATTTTCATTTTTGGGCGAACTATCCTTATTTAGTAGTCACGCTGTTCCCTTTGGGGGCGGAGGCGAAAACACATGCTTAGTATGTAAATATACACACAGACAATGACGCCCCCCGCTGCACGCTAGAATCTCCGGAAAAACAAGCCTATTTTAACCGCAAAATGTACGCTTTTAAATATACAAAAACTGCTATCTCAAACATGGAGAGGCTTCTTCGTGATCTTAACTAACAGATTCTGCAATAAAACGAAAATCACAAATTTCGAAAAAAAAACTTTGTTTCTCATTTTCTCGAAACTTGTGCTGCCGACTTGAGTCCCTGGTTTCCGTGACGGGTCACAATTTTGACAGCCCTACTCCAGAGCAACTGATAGTCCGTAGGAAAATACGGTACGTGCTTTTGCTGATTATGGCTCAAATGGAAATATTACCAAATATACCAGTTTTAAATGACATGTGCTCTATGATGACGTAGAAATAAAAAAAAAACACTACTTTCATCAATAAAGAAATGAAACATTTCACTTTCACCCTAATTGTATTACATTACAGGATCCTCCTTCATTAAACCAGCTCTCAAAATAAAGTGCTATCCTACTCAGAAGTCAGGCTCACTGACGTCATGCTAGATGCTGCTTCGGGATTAGTTTATAATCAATGCTTAATTTTAGAGGTGATTGTAATGTGCCATTAAGAAAAAACACCTTTGATCAACTATCATTTCCTTTTAGAGGAACACATGAGAAGAATAGACTCCCAGTAGGAGTGTGCGTGTGACGCTATTGCTTGCAACACTGGTAAGAAAAGGAGTGCCTGGAATCAGAAATTTGTGAGACTGATTGGCCGGTTACCGGTCCAGTTTAATCACAAGTTAAACCTGTGAATTTCGGTGTCTGGTCAGTCAATAGGTGCATCTTTTCAAAAATATCTTAATTTGTGTGCTAAGGTGAATGGAAGTTTTACAGGGGGAGCAATTAATGGTAGAATTTTCAAAATACAAAGAAATCAGATTAAGCAAATATAACTTACTATCACTAGGAGGTTGCTATACTCTTGGTGAGACTGATCATTAATCTGCAAAAAAGATTGTGGGGAGATTGCTCATATGAAAATATGCATTTGTTTACATCAGGGTTTATACAGAAATCCTTAAGTTAAATTTACTACCTTTTTTACTACCTTCAGAATATTTTTTAAAACCATCACGACACTGAATTGCAAGTGTTAATCAGCGACCTTTCTATTATTTACACAGATTTTGACATACATAACATACAAAAAAAGAATTAAAGTGAAAAAAATTCTTCTGACTGAAATATTTTTCAGGCCAAGTCATATTCCTTTACCTAACACTTTATGTAGGCGAGACCAATAGCATTTTAAGGGGAGATTTTTTTGCCATAAATTCCATATTGAAGTCTCATGTGGCATATAGGTAGCTGTAGTTTGCAGGGCATTTCAGATTAAGGCGAAACATAAATAACTCACTATACTGTATAAAAAGAAAACATGAATATCACCACCTTTAATGAATCTTTTATTAATTATTTATTAATTGAAAATGTATTTATTTTAGCATTTACTAATAATTTTTTTTTAATTAAAGTTGAAACTGTTAACATTAGTGAATGCACCATGAACCACGGTCAATTACTGTAATGACATAAACAAGAATAAATTAATGATTATATACTCTATATTTTTCATTGTTTGTTTATGTTATATAATGCATTTACTAATGTGAACAAATACAACTTTTTCATATCATATTATTCAGTAAACATAAACAAATAATCCAGGGTCTGTTCTGTTCACACAACAGCTTACAGTCACAGCTCTAATACAGAAACGTTATGTATGAATATAAACCCTGAACGAGTAACTCGAGTAAAACTCGTGTAGAAATCGCACAGGATGTCTGTAACCATCGTGACAGTTTTAATTGAATGACTGTACATTTATCAACAAATTATTATGTTACAATAGAGGCAGCGCTGATGTGCTAGTTTATGCGCAATGTTTCTGCTGTTTACTTTCTCCTAAGACCTAAATGGTCGTGTTTATATGAGGATATTTGCAAAGACGGGATTTTTGAGGCATACGTGTTATGTAAGGCCAATAAAGCGGCAAAAATACGTACAACACAAGCTCAATGAGAAACGAATGCGCGGCTAGCGTGCTCCTCTGACACAGAAACAGCGGACGCACTGTTGTTTGTGTTTGAATGGCTTAAAATCACTTGTTTTTAAACTGCTGTGCTTAAATTTATGTACAAATGTTACGTTTTTGTGCCCACACGCAAATGCAACTGCAAGAACCGACAGGTGGATGACATCAAAGTCCCGCGAGAGCATTTCGGAAGCAGTCTCCTCTTATGATTCCTCGAATCGCTCTCACAGGATTTGGATGTCATCTGCCTTTTGGTTGTTGTGGCGCCACATGAAGTTACCCACGAGTTAAACAAACCCGTTGTACCAGCCACTGGCTATATCAGCATAGCATTAAAAAGCGTGCCGCGGATGATCAGTAACGTGAGAAATCATTAACAGGACCCCTAAAGTTAGTCATACTGTGCAAAGACATGCAAGTTACCTGGCTGTTTGATTTTCTTAGCCCACAAACTGAAAGGCTTGCCAATCTTCATCATTTCGCTAAGCCAAGTCAATCTCCACTGGTCTTTTTCTCCTTTATCGATCTTCAAAACATTGGAGCCTTTCTGCATTATAAGTTTGACCATGGAGACAGAGCGCAGTTATGCAAATTTGAAAACCACGCCCACCGGGGGAAAACAATCCAACCGTCTCCATTGACTTTGTATTGCAAGAAGCCACCTCTGGCTTATAACAAAAAACAGAATAATGCCTAAAAGCTGCTGTGTTACAATATGTACAGCTAACAAGCCAAAGAACCCAAAAATAAGTTTTTATAAGCTGTCAAGCCGTAAAACCCAGCCTTTAAGGAGAAAAAAGTGGAACACTGACTACGTTTCCCCCTAGTGGACGCAGACTGTTCCACTAATAGGAGTACTATGAAAAGTTGCCTGTTTCCAGTTTTGTGTCTTTAAACGCTAGTTTTTTGAGGTTGACAGCTTATAAGTGGATCGGCGATCCACTTCTTTCTCCTTAAAGGCTGGGTTTTACGGCTCGACGGCTTATAAAAACTTATTTCTGGGTTTTTTGGCTTGTTAGCTGTACATATTTTCACACAGCAGCTTTAAGGCATTATTCTGTTTTTGTTATAAGACAGAAATGACAAGGAGGCAGCCTCTCGCAATACAAAGTCAATGGAGACGATAGGATTGTTTTCCCCCCGGTGGGCGTGGTTTTCAGGTTATGACGCGCTGTGCTCTGTCTCTATGCTAGCTGAAATAAAGTTTTACCTCAGCTTAACGTGATACAGTCAGAAAACCCGGAGTGGATCCGGTGCGTAGTGATTACAGAATGCTTACAGTGGAGAGAGGAACGTGATTTGGCTCCACTCCAGGCTTTGATCACATCCCAGAGACGAAAGATCTTTCATTATGTGCCCAGATACGCTAAAGCCCATATTTAAACGAACTAACGCGAAGAACGCAGATAGAATTTCAATCAGAATATGACACCTGATAGTCTGAAAAAATAATACCTAATTTGGAAAAAATAATACCTCTGAGACCAAATGTAACACTTTTAATGACCTTAAATTTGACAATTTTGATTTATCACCTTTTAATACTTTTTAAAACCCCGCGGACACCCTGATTTTACAATGTGTTCTACCAAGTTGAGGAGTGAAGCAGAGCACTCACAAACGCAGGTCGTTTGTGAGGCGGCTGGTTCTGACGTTCATGTGCAATGTGTGTAACGAAAGCTGCTTATTTTAAAGTCAAAATATTTAAAGTGTAGAGTATAACTATTGTTTAACGCATTTATACTTATTTTTATACTTGTGTATATAACTAAAAAATACCCAGATGAAAATGAACCATGCTTTTACTATAGTAAAGGTGTAGTAACCATGTTTCTTTCGTTGGACTAATAAAGTTAACATTTGTACAGCCACAGTAATACTACAAATAAGCAAGAGGGTCAGTGTGGGTAAGCTCTTCCCTCCCGCACGCAATGGGTTGTGGGCAATATTAGCCGTTAGAGTGTGCATTGATCTGCACTTCGAATTCTAACCGGAAATAGTAGGCCATCCGGGTATCTTTGGGATACTCATTTCAACATACTACGATTTGGGACGTACTTATTGTAGTTTCGAATACTATTTAGGACGGATAGTATGCGAATTGGGACTCAGTAAGTTTTCATGATCACTAGAAAATCACAGGTAGGTGTGTTTGATTAAAGCTCACATAACACACGCCGTTTCTGCATTTCTGATGTTAATCTGGAGTACCTATAGAGTAGTATGACATTCTTTATATCTCCGAAGAATCTTTAGTTTAATAAGATTTCTAAAAGAAAGATTAGCTTTACCGAATCTTTCCGATAACGTACGAAAAAATAAAGAAGGAGGAGGAGTTCTAGCACGGGAGGAGCGAGTACGAGTCATGCAACACTATACAACACTGTTTTAACTTATGATTCACTACATGTTCGTGTCATTTATATAATATGCACGCGACTATTTCCAACATAAGACAGAAGTCTTACCGCGTGCAACTCATCATGACCCGGTTGGAAAAATCCACCACATCAAACACAAACGCAAAACTCCGCTGCTACCCCGGATAATAAACTATATCCATTGTTTTCATAAGGCTGACTTTCTTTTCCTAACATCCAAAAACACACTTCATCTTTCGTGCCATTGCTGAGTTTTGAAATTAAACAAAGCTGAGTGGCGTGATAAGATGTTTGCAAGCTCTAGCGTCTCCCGCTGATTGACGGGTGGGCGGGGTTTTCCGGGGGAAGTGCCCATATAAAGAAGTGATTTGTATAGAAAACCCCTGAAACGTCAGTTGGACCGTAATCAAAAAAACTTTCCGAAACTTGAACGAACCCTGGCAAAGTGCATTCGGCACAGAATTTTTGCCTACGTTTAGAATGAGGAAACAACTCTACAACTGTGTTAATAAGTCAGAATGCTTGAAATACCATTGAACCCCCCCCCTTAAGGTTGGAGCTAAACTCTGTAGGGCACCGGCTCTCCTGGGTTGGATGTGAAAAACACTGGTGCATGCGCTCAGACTGCATCCTGTGCATTCGCAAAACCATCAGCAAACAGCGTTAATCACACTTTAATACATTTAGTGGTCTGTAGTGTTAAAATCAATTTGCGTTTATGCCTTATTAACGCGTTAATTTTGGCAGCCCTAATAAAGATTATATTTTTACAGAATGTTCTTCACATTATGTAGGATGACCTAATTTAAGGAATAAGGAACGCAATATTGCCTAGCTTGTCAGTGAACTACAGCTCCTTGTAGTAAATGCCGCTCCATCTGAAAGCAGGTGATTCCGATTTATTACTCACCACCGAAGCAGCTTTACTGACAAGATGCACATGACAATTGCATGCGATTAATCATGCAGCCCTACATATTTCATTCATAATTATGATATACAAATTATTTGACAGTGGAAAAAAATAATACTCACCACTAATGAATCCAAAAGAAGGAGACTACTCCTAATCGTGATCCAGTACAAGAAAATGGCGTTAACACCAGAGTTCTTCTTTACATGTGCAAAGAAACGAAAGTGAATGAGAATTCACAAAAGACACAACTCAATCAATCTTTAAACAATTAATGTGAATTTCATGGCCTCTTTTAAATACTTAACATTCACATTTCATTATTCAATGCTGCTGACTTGTATAACAGTAAAAAAGAAACAAGTACTTAAATGTATTGTTTCTGTTCGTTAATGTTAGTTTATATTAACATTTATATGATAAACAGATTATAGTGCAAATGTGAAAATAAACCTCACTCAACGGACATGAGGGTTACAAAATGACACGTTTTGGTTAACTTAAAGCACAACAGTATCTTAATTTACTTTTCACCAGTCAAAGTATTGTGTTGTCTGCTAAAACGCTGTCTGAATTCCCTCAGTCTGATAACTCTGAGGGGATTGTATTAACTTTGATAACCCTTACAAAAATAACCTACAGGAATCCTGCAGGAATATTATGCAGATTTCCTACAGGATTTCCTACAGGATTTTCAGCTCATTTTCCTGAAGGAATACCTGCAGGAATTTTATGAAGGAATACCTGCAGGAATTTTATTAAGGAAAACCTGCAGGAAGTTTGTGAAGGAAAACATGAAGGAATTACATTCCTGCAGGGTTTTAAAATATAATATTCAAAGTTCCTGCAGGACTGTTGTGGATATGCAATTATACAGGTCTTCTTATGTCTTCTGTAGGATTCATGCAGGAGGAATAACTTCACAACAAACCATGTATTTTCACAAATTATTTATTGTATTTATTGAAACTGTAAGAGCAGAGTCCAATTCACAGACAAATGTTGCTCTGATCCGTTAAATGAAGCCTTTACACTGTTTTTCTGAAAAACAAGAAAAAAGAGAAATTTTAAAAAGTGTGTGTGTGTGTGAGTGAGTGAGCGTGCGTGAGTGAGTGTGTTTGTGTGTGCGTGAGTGAGTGAGTGAGCGTGTGTGTTTGTGCATGAGTGAGTGGGTGAGCGTGTTTGTGCGTGAGTGGGTGAGTGAGCATGTTTGTGCGTGAGTAAGTGAGTGAGCGTGTGTGTTTGTGCGTGAGTGAGTGAGCGTGTTTGTGGGTGAGTGAGTAAGCGTGTTTGTGGGTGAGTGAGTGAGTGAGTGAGTGAGCGTGTGTGTTTGTGAGTGAATGAGCATGTGTGTTTGTGCGTGAGTGAGTGAGTGAGTGAGCGTGTTTGTGCGTGAGCGAGTGAGCGTGTTTGTGCGTGAGTGAGTGAGTGAGTGAGCGTGTTTGTGCGTGAGTGAGTGAGCGTGTTTGTGCGTGAGTGAGTGAGTGAGTGAGTGAGTGAGTGAGTGAGTGAGTGAGCGTGTTTGTGCGTGAGCGAGTGAGTGAGTGAGCGTGATTGTGCGTGAGCGAGTGAGTGAGTGAGTGAGTGAGTGAGCGAGTGAGCGTGTGTGTTTGTGCGTGAGTGAGTGAGCGTGTTTGTGCATGAGTGAGTGAGTGAGCATGTGTGTTTGTGCGTGAGTGCGTGTGTTTGTGTGTGGGTGAGTGAGTGAGTGAGTGAGTGAGTGAGAGCATGAGCGTGTGTGTTTGTGTGTGTGTGTGAGAGAGAGAGATAGAGAGAGAAAGAGAGCTCTTTAACATGTGTGTGTGTGTGTGTGTGGGTGAGTGAGTGAGTGAGTGAGTGAGTGAGTGAGTGAGTGAGTGAGTGAGTGAGTGAGTGAGAGCATGAGCGTGTGTGTGTGTGTGTGTGTGTGTGTGAGAGAGAGATAGAGAGACAAAGAGAGATCTTTAACATGTGTGTGTGTGTGTGTGTGTGTGTGTGTGTGTGTGTGTGTGTGTGTGTGTGTGAGGAGAGAGAGAGAGAGAGAGAGAGAGAGAGAGAGAGAGAGAGAGAGAGAGGCATGAGCATGTGTGTTGTATGACAAATTATTACCTTACTCGTAACTTGTGCTCATCATTTAACTTCTCTCTTAGTGCTGCCCTGATGAACTTTTTTGGAACATCAGGGAACAGACAAATGTTGCTCTGATCCGTTAAATGAAGCCTCTACACTGTTTTTCTGAAAAACAAGAAAAAAGAGAAATTTTAAAAAGTGTGTGTGTGTGTGTGAGTGAGTGAGTGAGCGTGCGTGAGTGAGTGAGAGCATGAGCGTGTGTGTTTGTGTGTGTGTGTGAGAGAGAGAGATAGAGAGAGAAAGAGAGATCTTTAACATGTGTGTGTGTGTGTGTGTGTGTGTGTGTGTGTGTGTGTGTGTGTGTGTGTGTGTGTGTGTGTGTGTGTGTGTGTGTGTGCGTGCGTGTGTGTGTGTGTGTGAGGAGAGAGAGAGAGAGAGAGCGTGTGTGTTGTATGACAAATTATTACCTTACTCGTAACTTGTGCTCATCATTTAACTTCTCTCTTAGTGCTGCCCTGATGAACTTTTTTGGAACATCAGGGAACTTTTTTTGTACTGTGTCTGTAAATGCAATTCCACTTATCATATGTGATAATATTATTACAATTTTGCACTATAACAGCAACATCATGTTTGCGTATAGAAAAAAAGCAGGACATTTTTCTCACCTAGGATCAGCACAACTTTGTCCTTGTCAAGAGCTGGCTTTGCCATAGCGCCTTTGTTAGCATTGCCAGCCCTTCCAGACAGCCCATGTCTCTACCAAACACTGCCACTGCCAGATCTTTCACCATGGCAGAACATGATGTGCCCCCCCGTCCACAACTTGTCAGGACAGCTGAACTAATTCCTAGCCCCTGTGTCTGTCAAGAAAAAAAGTTAG
The DNA here is from genome assembly GCF_030506205.2 of Paramisgurnus dabryanus. NCBI lineage: Eukaryota > Metazoa > Chordata > Actinopteri > Cypriniformes > Cobitidae > Paramisgurnus > Paramisgurnus dabryanus. The sequence continues at coordinate 51,117,382 of NC_133341.1, forward strand.
GGACACTGTATCTAAAAGCATATAACTTTGACTACATACTGTGCAAAAGTGTTAGGCTTGTTAGATTCTTCAACAAAAAAGTGATATATTTTGGTTTAGTGTGCCAAATGTTTATAGTCAAGGGAGTGATCATACTGTGGCGAGGGGGCCGTGGTTTTGCGGAGTCTGTAGCGGGAGAGAGAGGACGGAACAGAGCGGAGCGTAAGTAGATCAAGTGCAGATGATGAACATCTGTGTCTGATTTCAGTAATTGGTGTGGAGAGACCGGATATAAACCGGAGTGGGAGAGGCTGCATCCGAAACCGCATACTTTATAGTAGGTACTGAATTAGATGAAGTACCTACTTACTTGGCGTTAAAACAGTAGGTACTGTATAGTATGAATCCTGGTAGTATGAATCAGATTCGGACGTACTACATCCGCCATGTTGCTACCTCACGTGACATACGTCGTCATCACGTCATGTCATTTCAGCGCGAAAACAGCCGCATGCCTCTTCTTCTTCGTTGGATAACTCCTCTCCCGGGGCATCATGGGATAGTGAAGTGTCCATCGTATGCACACTGCAAAATCTAACCGGAAGTAGTAGGTCATCCGGGTACTTTTCACATACTGTTTTTCGAATACTATGTATTCGGACATACTACTCCAACACCTACTGCTTTTCGCGTACTATATAGTATGAAGTAGGCGGTTTCGGACGCAGCAAAAGAGACGAGCTGGGACCTCGTGTGTGTGCTGCTAAGAACCTGAAAGAGTCATTGAGAGAATATTCTAAGTAATTGTGTTTTGTGGCTGTGCTTATGCACGGTGAACGTGCTTTTGTTTTGTTTGTGAGAAACGTGAATAAAACGAGCGTCCCAGCTCAAGCCGACCCCTGTCTTATTCCTTCCTTATTATTTCTGAACTGAACCTCATCACACATACCAAATGTGTATTTTGTTACTAAAGTAAAATGAAACATGAAGAAGTTAACATGCCTTCTAAGACTTCTGCACAACACTTTACGTAAATATAGGCTATATAATATATTTGTATTCACCTTTTCAGGGGGATTCTTCTGGCTTGAATCTTGTGGTTGTTGAGCAACTTGTGGTTGTTGAGCAACAAGAGTGTCCTGGTTTATGCTGCACTTTAGCATTGGAAGAATTTCTTAAAAAATACAAAATAAATGATTACTAACAGACAACCACACTGACTGATAAATTAATATATAGATGGATAGACAGAAATACATGAAGAAAAAAAGAATACCTTGTTGCAGAGCTATATTAAGTGCTCTTAGATTCTCATTTTCTTTTTTTAATTTAAGAATTTCTCTCTCAAGTTGAGTTTCTCGGCTTGAATGCTCTCCAGCTTGACTCTCCATGCTGTTAATCTCTTGCATCAACATACTGTTCTTTCGGTGGATGACCTAAAGATGGACACACAATATTAGTATCTCGGTGTCATTAATATTTGTGATTTAAATAAGCATAATGAAAAATAAGAGTAGCCATTTAAAAGTTGTAGGTATTACTTGATTTTTGACTGGAGGCTCTTGATCAGATGATGAGGACGTTTTGGAGTGAGATGGGGACTGAGTTGGAGTGTATGCTTTTTTTTCTTTGCTACTCTTTTTGCATCATTTTGCAAACATGGCTGATTTTTTCTTTTCCCCTCTAGCCTAAACATCCTCCTCCTGAGGGTTTCTTTGCTCTCTGAAGGGACAAAAATGAAGTAGGAAATACATATCTTCTATATCATGATTAAGTCTTGTTGTTTGCTGAACTTTTACCATCAAAATCTATAATGGTGGCCGGGGAACTTTCCTCTTCATAAGCCACATCCACAACATCCCCAGGTTCAAACTTTTTTTTTAGTATGTCCTTTTTAGGGACAATATCATAGGTGGGAGGCTCCTCCCTCCATTCCACCAGAACCCATGTTTTGCTCATTTTCTAAATAAATAAAGAAATACATGCATACATATTTACATACATACAATTGAACAAACATGAATACATTTATTCATTAATAATAATTATTATTATTTGTATACATTTGGGTTAAATATATATATATATTAACCCAAAGGTGTACAAAACTCTAAAGTCTCATCATTCACATTTATCTGTTGCCTTCAGCTGATTGTATCCATGACAACAGTGTTACCTTTAACGCAAACAGCGACTCAGGCTCTCGTCCGGTGCAGATAATTTATTTCTAATCTAAGGTAACAAAACGGTACTATGATATCAATTATTAGCAAAAAAAGTAATGGTTTTTGTTAGCAATAGATAAAGCTTACTTTTTATAGTCATGTATTAAAAAAAGTTTTGATATAGGCGGTATTATAGGCTAGTACATTGGCCTATCATCGACAACAAACAAAAAAAAGAAAGAAAATAAAAACATCTTCATATGTTTTAGTCTTACAAATACACATTAATTTAGAAATTTATAACAAAACAGTAATTTAAAGCATTATAACGATATAATTATATAATAAAAGGCGGATTTACCTTCACGATACTAAGTGACGGTTGATGAATGACGTGCAATGGTGTCACTTGAAACGGCTACGCGAAGCAAGTGGGCGTCGATAGGCACGTTCGACTTCATGCGGCGCTGCAAGAATCGACCGCCGGATGACGTCAAAGTACCGCGAGATCGATTCACCAAATAATACGGAGGAATTTGCTTTAACTTGCTCTCGCGGAACTTTGACGTCATCCAGCTGTCGGTTCTTATGGAAGGTTTTTTTGGTCTTTTTTAAATTAATTAATTAAATTACAAAATAATTAATTAAATTATAAAATAAAAATAAAATTGCAAAATATGTCCCAAATTTGAAAATTAAATGCTAAAATTAAAATTAAAACATTATTTCATTTTCATTTTTAACGTGATGAAGCATCATTCCGGCCAAATTAAAAAATAAAATTAAATTGATGATTTGACATTTCATTTTCAATATAATCTTGAGTCAAGACTGACAATATTAAAATAAAAAGGCAAGCTTGAAAAGGAATCTGTAAATAAATTTTTTTAAAGGCTTTTTATTCATGCCCAAGCAATAATAGGGACAAAATTAAAATGTAAAGTTCAGTTTTAATTTTATGTTCTGTTTAAATTATTTGTTTTCATTTTCTTTTTCGTTTTCATTTTCATTTTCATTTTCAACTTGTTTGCAAATTCAATGTTAATCAATGGGTGGCGTTTACTTGCTTAAAAAAAGGGGGATTGGCTGAAGCAGCGTTGCCAACTCAGCGACTGTTTTGCTAAAATAGCGACTTTATTGCTACATCTAGCGACTTTTAGGCCCATTTAGACAAACTTAGCGAATGTTTGGATGAATCTTAGCTTCACATCTGTACAGATAGGCTACTGTGTCGCTTGTACTGGCCCACGAGTGCCGGGTGGCGCTGTCCCGGTGAAATGTGCGTCTGGTGTCTCTGTGCATGGAGCTGGGCAGTGTAGGAGCTGACGCGTGGATGGGATTCGCGTACATTGTTTACATTTCAAAGGAGGAACAAACAATAAAAAGTGGCTGGTCCGCTGTTATATATGTGCGTATTTTCACACATCTGGTCACACATGTGTTGTCTGTACAAGTATCAGAACTTGCGTCCTCTGTGAAATGCGAGTCTCTCGGAGTCTTCTGTGTACACTGCACTGGACACAACATACAGTTCTTCTGACCATAGCTGAAGCGTGGAAGACGAGCTACGCACATAAGGGCTGTGACGATATCACAGTAATACTGCATCACTGCTGTAATAAGATGCCAGCTGCGGTGATGTCACGGCCGCAACCTTATAAAGCGCGTCATGCCCAAGTGCTCTGATTTCTTGAACTGTACCAACTCACTCCCTGGTTTTAAACCCCTGCGCGAATAACAATATCTCTGCAAGAAAATGTCAGAGCCATGCCCATGAAATTTCATGTGCAAGGAGTCCGAGCCACGCGCATATTAAGCTTTCTCATTCAAGGAGAAGCACTGTGCTGGTGATGATAATGACAGCATCATAATAATTTAAAACTATAATGGGCAAACATGACAACTATCGTTATGAAGGCAGGAGCGCGTATACTGACAGCACAACTCGTTATTTGGTTGAATGCTGTGCTTATATCTGGAGCTACTGTAAGCGAATTTCTGAAAGCAATGATTGGAGTATCCATAAGTTTTGCGCAGTTATTTACGTAATGATTTTACGCAATTGTCGATTTCGTTTTGTATCCACTTTGAGAAAATCTAATTAAACATACTAACAATAATAACATTAAATAATATTTATTTTCTATATCTTTTGAGTTTAATGTCAATTATGGAACAGTTTTTGTCATTGTTTGTAACCCATTTTTTGTACAATAAATTATTAAAAGTTGCAACATGTTTGGAGAAGTGTGTTTCTATTCACGGAGAGTTTACCGAAAATGAATGTCTAAAGAAATAGGAATCAGGTTTTGCACAACTCATCAGAAACAATCTTAAACTCTGCATGTTCTTTCTGCAGGTTTTCAGGTTGTTATTCTATGAAATGTATTGTATAAAATGGGTTATAAACGATGACATAAAAGGTCTATAAATCATTGTATATTCAAAAGATATAAAAAAACAAAAGTTAACATATAGAAATACATATTATTTCACATTGTTATTGCTAATATAATTTGTTGTTTTAATAATATGGGGTGGGTTGTTGTGCTAACAGTCTAACCGCGTGATTCTGTTGCTTCTTCACCACGGTAAAATAAAATCCCGTACGGTCACAGCCCTACTCACAAATCAGCATTACAAATGAGGACCGCTTACAAATATGCCACAAAGGCTGAAGGTCTGCTCTGCCAGTGTGCCCGCTGCAAAAGTAAGTGACTGGTCACTCATGTCCATTTTCATGAAATGCATACAAATAACACGCAGTGTGATTATAGTGCTATATATACGCCAATATTGCGAGCATATGATACTCCAGTCCTTCACGGATTTTGGCATAATTATGTATTGCACGATAATCACACTGTGTTATGTGTATGCATTTGATGAGAATGGCTGACGCCTCACCGGATCAGATGTGTGAAAATACGCACATATATAACAGCGGACCAGCCACTTTTTATTGTTTGTTCCTCCTTTCAAATGTAAACAATGAACGAATCTCATCCACGCGTCAGCTCCCACACTGCCCAGCTTCATGCACAGAGACACCAGACGCACATTTCACCGGGACAGCGCCACCCGGCACTCGTGGGCCAGTACAAGCGACACAGTAGCCTATCTGTACAGATGTGATGCTAAGATTCATCCAAACATTCGCTAAGTTTGTCTAAATGGGCCTAAAAGTCGCTAGATGTAGCAATAAAGTCGCTATTTTAGCAACACAGTCGCTGAGTTGGCAAAGCAGCGTTAGCCAATCCCCTTTTTTGAGCAAGTAAATAAACGCCACCCACTGATTAACATTAAATTTGCATACAAGTTGAAAATGAAAATGAAAATGAAAACGAAAAAGAAAATGAAAACAAATAATTTAAAGAGAACATAAAATTAAAACTGAACTTTACATTTTAATTTTGTCCCAATTATTGCTTGGGTATGAATAAAAACCCTTTTTAAAATTTATTTACAGATTCCTTTTCAAGCTTGACTTTTTATTTTAATATTGTCAGTCTTGACTCAAGATTATATTGAAAATGAAATGTCAAATCATCAATTTAATTTTCTTTTTTAATTTGGCCGGAATGATGCTTCATCACATTAAAAATGAAAATGAAATAATTTAATATAATGTTTTAATTTTTATTTTAGCATTTAATTTTCAAATTTGGGACATATTTTGCAATTTTATTTTTTATTTTATAATTTAATTAATTATTTTGTAATTTAATTAATTAATTTAAAAAAGACCAAAAAAACCTTCCATAGGTTCTTGCGGCGCCACATGAAGTCAAACAAGCTTAATGAAACACGTCACCTCAGTGAAAAGATTAATTTACCGGTTCTTTATGTAAGTTACACGTGCTTCTTTTTCAGGGTGAAAGATCTCTTATTAAAGCGTAACTAAACCGTCACGAGTTTTTTTTTTGGGCCCAACATCCAATAGGAAAATTCAACTGCAATAACCGTTCAACCTGAAGAGGGCAGCCCTACATATATTATAGTATCGAAGCACTTTATATCCAAATGTCAAAAAACTTACTAAAATCAATGAACAGCACTAATAAAGCATCATTCTTACAGACCATTAACTATAAAAAGTTGGTTTAGGGTTTAGTTACTCTTTAAAACACTGAGTTTTTCACGACCAGACTTTTCTTTTTAAAATAAAAGATTAATTACCGGTTCTTTATGTAAATTACACGAGCGTCTTTTTCAGGGTTTTTTTTCAAGAAATAGCCTTCTAAAATAAAATATGTCTTCCAATTAACTAAGTCAATTTTGTCGAATATTCAATTCAATTCAATTCAATTTTATTTTATTTTATTTTATTTTATTTTATTTTATTTTATTTTATTTTATTTTATTTTATTTTACTTTATTTATATAGCGCTTTTCACAAAAGTCAATTGTTTCAAAGCAGCTTTACATAAATAGAAGCAGTGAAAAGCACAGAAAAACGACAGATAGCACAACAAAATACATGATAGCATGAGCAGTTAAATTTATAACACTATCATGTTTCTTTTTGAAGGATATGGAGTATAAAGTGTACTTAAATGAAGAGGCACCTGTTCCCGCAGCTACAAAAAGGCGATGGACACAGAATATAATAGGTTGCTGAATGCAAATAACTGTATTTTAGGCAATTTGTTTCTTATTGTACAATTACATATTGACTTACATTAATCAAATAAGCAAGAAATCTGCTTTTTTCTTCGTCAGGAGCAAAAAAGAGAAGATCATACAAGACATGGCTTATTCCCGATATAGTTGAAGTAATTCAGGTTTTAATGTTGGCCTCAAAACATTTTCAGTGATAAATTCATGGCCATCAAGAAACCGTGTCTAACATGCTCCTGTATGTTTACAATTTCATACTTATAGGAAAACATTTCCAATAATGACAGTGGTGACAATATCAGCAAATTTGACAGGAACTGCCCTGATGATGCTCATGTGAGAATATGCTTTTTTATTTTTTTTATTTTTCAAAGTTAATCTTCTTTAGAATTTTGCTTCCTTGTGGTCATAAGGTTGGCAATTCTTTGATCCTTTATCAGCCAGCCCAGAACATTTACAAAATTTAAGTACATGCCTAAAACTAGTGGTCCAAGTACCTGTACATGTCTCACAGGGAAACTTTTCTACTGATGAAGAGAATGAGGTCATCAGCGGTGCTGATGGAAACTTTTCAGATGCTGATGTGAGAATGAATTTCTGATATTTTTTTAATCCAATGTTTTTTACATACATTTGTAAATATCAGTGTTCATATGGATTTTGTTTTAATGTGCAATAAACGCACAATTTCTAACAGGAAGGCTTTTCTGCTGATGACGAGGGTGATGTTTTTAGCACAGCTGATGAGAACTTTCCACAGACTCATGTGAGAATAAAGTTTAGAATATGTATCTAGTCTATAGCCTCATGCTTTTTTTAAAGCACACACTTCTTTATGTGTCAGCCTGTAATTAGTGCAATATTTACTTTCTAGATTGTCAGAAACCACAGTGCAGTTTGTGAGGGAAGCACAGAAGAAAGAGAGGAGTGTGCCAGTGAGGAAAAATTATATCCAAATCCCAAAATCACTAATGAAGAATCTCTGCTGTGTATACTTGCCTACAGCCTCAGGCATACAACATCCAAAGTGGCTTTGAGTGACTTGTTAGATCTTATCAATCTCCACTGTCCTGATTCAACCAATGGTGTTCCAGATAGCTTATACAAGTTCATGAAATCCTTTCACTGTGACACTTTTGAAGTCCAGTATATTTGCCCATCCTGCCAATTTTTCTTTGGTAATGAAATCCCCACCCACTGTGCTTCATGCAATTGTACCCCAGGGTACATGGAAAACCTAATCAAATCTGGCTCTGTCTTCATTAAGTTATCTATTTCAGATCAGTTAAGAGGTAAATTTCAAGATACAGATTTTTGTGAGTCTTTGAATTACAAATGGTCAAGGACAAAGCACAACTCACAAAATGTTGAAGACATATTTGATGGTACTATGTACAAATCGATTGATGCACTAAATGACCCAAAATTGGCGAATATTTCAGTGTCCTGGAATGTTGATGGTGTTCCAATTTTCAAATCTTCTCCTTTTCATATCTGGCCACTTCAAGTCACAATCAACGAGCTCCCCCCTAATCTGAGGGCAAAGCATGTCATTCTTGGCGGTTTGTGGTTTGGGCCAAAAAAGCCAGAAATGAACTCGTTTCTGCAATCATTTGTTAATGAATTGCAAAGTCTTGAAAACCAAGGGTTACCTTGTCAGTGGAAAGGTGAAAAATCAGTAGTCCATGTATACAGTTTGCTTTGCATTTGTGATTCAGTGGCTCGTTGTGCTGTACAGAATGTCAAGCAATTTAATGGAGAGCATGGTTGTAACTGGTGTTATCAAAAGGGTGAAGTTGTAGAAAAGGGAAACGGGTTTACAAGGGTGTACCCTTTGCAGTCAACAGAGCCAGAGCTGAGATCACACAAAAAACACACTAAAGATGCTCAGCAAGCTGTTGATTCTGGAACATGCATAAATGGTGTAAAAGGTCCATCTCCTCTAATGCTGCTGATGTTTTTTAATATGGTTTCTGGATTTGCATATGATTACATGCATGGCATATTACTTGGTGTTTGTCGCCAGCTGACTACCCTATGGTTTGACTCCAAATACCATACAGAGCCTTGGTACATTGGAAGAGAAATCGAGCAAATTGAAACAAGGTTACTTGCCATTAAACCACCTTCAAGTATAACAAGACCACCCCGTTCAATTTCTTAATATTTTCAATTTCTTGCGCAAATATTGGAAAGCTTCGGAATACAGACACTTTCTCTTATTTTACAGCCTTCCCTGTTTGTTCGGCATTTTACCCAGACAATATCTTGACCATTTACTACTTCTAGTGCAGGCTACACACATTCTCCTTCAAGATTCAATTTCCTCCCATGACATTGACAAAGCTGATGGCCTTTTAAAAGCATTTGTGGACCGTTTTGAGTCTCAGTATGGAAAGTGTCATGTGTCTTATAATGTCCACATACTTGTACATGCAGCAGCATCTGTGAAAAATTGGGGTCCTTTATGGAGTCACAGTGCATTCTTATATGAGTCCCAGAATGGACACCTTCAGAAACTCTTTCATGGCACACAAGCTGTACCAGAACAAATTGTTAACATGTTTAACCTTTACCAACATGTTCCACGACTCATTGCTGCTGTATTCAATGATGAACAAACACAGCAAAGCAAAAGCTTTGTTGAAAAAATGTTGGGAGGCACCAATATTGTGAGAAAGTGTATTGGTAGTTCTAGTGTGATGTTTCTTGGATGCCCACATGTACGACAGCCAACCCCAAGAGAGTCTCATATCCTTCAAGAGTCAGGTTTTAGTGCAAATAAAGCGTTCAGTTTTTATTCTAGGGCTGTGGTTAATGGCAGGCGAATTCATTCAAAAGGAGCAAAATCTTTATCTAAAAGAATCAACCATGCAGTTCAAACCAAACATGGGTCTATAGCATTAGTACGATCATTTATAGACGTAGGCAATGCGCAAGGAGAGGGTCATGCCTTCATTGATGTTATGAAAACAACAAGTAATGACATCAGCAAAGACAGAGAATCAGGGATAACAGCAACAAGCATTTTAAAAGAAAGAGGGATTGACTCAGTTGAACTTATCAAATGCACAGACATACATTCAACCTGTGTCTACCTCAAGGACCTACCAGGTCTTGCAAATAATTTTTTTTGCATCCAACCAAATAGATGGGAGTTGGATTAAAAACAAAATAGCTGCATCTTCATGTTATAAAAGGTAAAAATGTACAGTATACAGACTCATATCTCTTGAATGTTGACATGTCGTGGATGTTTGCATAAATGTATCATTTTGAAATGATTTAGAATTTTTTTTATAATTGCCTATTTATTCTTACTCTTAATTTTTTTAATTTACTTGTTAAGACTCATTGTTTTGTCCCATTGCTGCCAACAGCCAGAGCATAATATATCAAAAAATAGTTCCATGAAATGTACTTGAATCTAATTAAATAAAAATTGTATTAAACTACAGTAACTATCGAGTTTTATTCTCTAGTCTAAACAAAACCTGTAGGTTTTTTATATTTATTTTTTGACTTATTTATTTTTCATTTACAGGGAAAACTCCTGTAAGCAAACATTTTGTTTCTGGGTGAGGTGCACGGCAGTCCTGCAGGACTTTATAATTCCTGCAGGACAGCTGTGCAGTACAAGTGAAAAATCCTGCAGGACTTTATAATTCCTACAGGACTGCTGTGCAGTACAAGTGAAAAATCCTGCAGGACTTTATAATTCTTGCAGATTTAAAAAAAAATCCAGCAGGATTTTATAATTCCTGCAGGACTGATGTGCAGTACAAGTGAAAAATCCTGCAGGACTTTATAATTCCTACAGGACTGCTGTGCAGTACAAGTGAAAAATCCTGCAGGACTTTATAATTCCTGCAGATTTAAAAAAAAAATCCAGCAGGATTTTATAATTCCTGCAGGACTGATGTGCAGTACAAGTGAAAAATCCTGCAGGATTTTATAATTCCTGCAGGATGCCTGCAGAAAAAATGAAAATCCTGCAGGATTCCTGTAGGTTATTTTTGTAAGGGAATTATGGACAAAAAACAAAAACGGTGAAAACACGCATAACGACAACATTGTGGGAAGTCTAGAGTTAATACTTAGTGATGGTTATCAATCTCTCGAAACGGGTCTGCGTGTCGGTCGTTCAAAGTGCTTTCCTAATGGCGTTAGCACACGGCTCTGTAGCAACGCTTTCATATTTGTCTTACTTCACTTCAGCTTCCCGTGTTTATTTGACTCGCATCCGAAAAGCTCCACACAGAACTCGTGTTTGGCTTTCTTGTACTGTTAAACCAAAGGCGAACGAGACGAGGAGGTGGTGCAATGCGCTCACGTGCAGTGTGTGCGCGCGCCGTTTGAAGGAAAGAGAGAGCGAGAACGCGCAGCTGGTCTCGTAGTATTGTAATCGTTTTGGATTTCCAGCATTGAACAATCAATATTTTTGACATCACTAGTTACAGTCACATTTTGGATTGTTAAACGAGTCTTGTTCACGTATAATACCAATTTGCACATTACGTGTTACTGAATATAAACGAAAATAAAAGCGCCTCGTATAACATTAAACAATATACGTTTCATTTATCTCTACAAAACACGCGTTCTGTGACAGAGGAAAAGTTAATATTTACCGATACAAACTCCAAAAGCCAAAAGAATCAATAGAAGCGCAACAACAGCCATCACAATCCACTCAGTGTAAGAAAATGGCGGTCCCACACCTTTCCTGAATGCACATGCGCAAATTGCCCCCCTTAAACGCAATCTAATAGTGTTAATTAAAAAGGTACACGAGTAATACACATAACTGACAAAGTATATTTAATTCATATTTATGATATACACAATTCTCGACAGTGGAAAAAACAATACTCACCAATAATGAATCCAGAAGAAGGAGAATCCTCCTAATGGCGACACAAATCCAGCACAAGAAAATGGCGTTAACACCCGAGCTCTTCTTTACATGCGCAAAGAAAAACGCAAGTGGATGAGAAATCGGTCTAACAGTTAATGTGTAAATAAGTTACTTAATCTTAACCGTCCTGTGTCACATCATTTCATTCTGCTGAATTTAAGTTAACTTACTAAGTTGCCTGTTGGGTTTTGAGGTAACATCCAAGTGTTGCAGACGAATCTTGTTCATTTAACGTACAATACTAATTTGCACATTAGGCCTAACGTTACGTGGTGCTGAAGCGACGGGTCACACGGTAAATTATCACCTTGCAGAACATTCAACAATGATGTTTCATTTATGTCTAGAAAACACACGTTCTATGACAGAGGAAAATTAATATTTACCGATAAAAATTCCAAAAGCAAAAGTGGCTGTAGGAAATGCAACAGCCATCACAATCCAGCGTATGAAAATGGCGGTCCCTCACTAAGCACCTTTCCAGAATGCACATGCGCAAATTGATTGTTCTAATCGTGTTAATTAAAAAAGTATGCGAGGAATTTTGCTTAACATAACTTTCAAAGTATATTTAAATCATATTTATGATATACACATTCTCTCACAGTAGAAAAAGAATACTCACCAATATTAAATCCAAAAGCAAATCCTCCTAACAGCAGATCCAGCTGAAGAAAATGGCGGTTCCACAATACGCGTTGTTACCTGAGGTCTTTACATGCGCCAACAAAAACGAGGTTAAATTTAAAAAATCGTTGCAAATAAAATTAACCTGGCATAACATTCAATCATGTTGTATATTTTATTTATTTTAAGAAATACAGTCTCTAACAGAGCAACCATATAATCCAATAACGATTAATAGAAAGAGGACCTGTCGCAGACGCTTCCAAATCCAGCTTGAGAAAATGGCGGTCCCGCGGTTTTTTTTCCAGAATGCAAGCTCAAACTAATTGTGTTTATGGAATTAAAAATAAATCAATAAATTATAGTACACATAAATTTTGTGTTAGACTAATTAAATTTATATTCTTATTGCTCTTAATGATATATTTTTCATTTATTGAACGCAATTTTAATGTGTCATGTTTAAGAAGGGCTTGAATCATTTTTTTGAGTGTATCAAAAGATGGACGCGGAGGGTGATGCGTGTTCGCGGTTTCGGAGCCCTCGACTCACATGACGGAGCGATTACCGGTTCGCCTCCCGCTTAGAGCGACTTTATAGCTGTTAAGGAATTTTACAATGAATGTAGGTTATTACGGAGGAAGTTAAATGTTTCCTAATAATACTTATTTGTGTTACATGACATATTACTGAGTAAGCCATTAAACTTCATTGTATGAGTGTGGAATTCCTCTTTAAACTAATCTATGAGGTAAACTGATTAAATTGCCATTTCAGACTACAAAATACCACATGTCACATTTAAAATAATCACATTAACTTATAAAACATCTTACATTTTGAGATTTAAGACTACTGTAGGTTATCCTAACTTTAAGATGTTATTTAAGACAGTTATTCACTTAAAATTTGAGTCAATTGAGACATATGGTTTCATGTTTAAATGTATTTTGTAAAACAACATGTTAAAATACACCGAACCATGTCATATGTTGAAGCTATGAATGAAGTTTGCAGCAAAAACAAACAGTGGAAAATCTGTTCGGTATTCACTGAGATATGATTAATAAATGCGTTAATGCCTATCCACTGTGATACTTCTCCTAACCACTAGGGGGGCTGCGATGTTTTTAAGAGAATGCTTTCCGTTGGCAGAAGAAGACATTACGTTGGCAGAAGAAGACATTACGTTTTTATCTCTGATAAGGTAAGACGTGATTTTTATTCCGATGTATAATCTTGTTCATCCGTATTTATTATTGATCATCCACACAATTTTTTATAAAGTTTTATGTGTTTTTATGTTACTAGATATGTTTTTCAGTTGTATTTGGGAAATAGTGTTTAAGTACGTGTTTTTATATGAGGCCTGTTGCGTGAAAGTATCGACTTATTTCACATGTATATGACGGCGATAATGTTTTGAGAGTATATATATATATATATATATATATATATATATATATATATATATATATATATATATATATATATATATATATATATATATATATATATATATATATATATATATATATATATATATAGCAATATTGTGTATATGTATGTGTGTTTGATTGTGTAAAAATGAACGTCATTAGCATTTAGCTTATAACCTAACTTTAGTCATTTATGTGTTTCTTCGTTATAGTAGCATGTGCAACTCAAATGTTCACGTGCGCACATGCAAAGTGGATAATGATGACTGGCAAAGAGAAATCATAAAGAGCTGTATTTATACCCTTACGAAAATTAACCATGGTTTTACTACAGTTAAAACCAAAAAACCATGGTTACTGTAGTAAAACCATAGTAACTACAAAATAACCATGGTTTTGACAATCATGGTTTTCAAAAACCATAGTTAAACCATAGTTAGTGTAGTAAAACCATGGTTTTGCTGATAGTAATCAATACACCAAAAAACCATGGTTACTACACTTTTACCACAATAAAACCATGGTTAATTTTCGTAAGGGTAGTTTTATAAAAATAATAAATCTGATTGAAATTGATTTCAAATGTAATATGGTTGTCCAGTGTGAATCATATGTAATGATGGGTATTGAACATAAACAAGTGGGGATGTTAATCTTGTAAAATAAATTGAAAGAATTAAATTATAAAGAAACTTGTAAATTGTTTTAAACATATGTTCTGAATGGGTAACGTTAGTTGATTTAAAAATTGAAAATTTTTAGCATTCATTCAGTCATTTTCGTGTTGTAACGCACCTGCATATTTTATTGTTTGTTTGTTTTAATAAACATTAGGGACAATTTGAGAAATGTTTGTAAGTAAACGGATCATCAGCCACATTTAAATCCATGTTAGGAGAAAACTATGGAAGTGAGCATGGTTCATTAGCGGTTTCTTTCCAAACATATCCTCATAAATGCGACCATTTAGATCAGATGGAGTGGCATTTACTACACAGTAGGGCTGTCACTTTTTATTCGATATTTAAATATGCATTCGAACATGACGTGAAATATCCGTATTTAAACTATAAATAAATCATCCGGTTTTTTAAATGCCATGTGTAGCGCATTTTTTACAGTAACACCTCGTAATAGGAAGGAGGCTGAGAGTGAGACCGACGATTGCAACTGTGCGCAAAAGAGCGAGTCAAATGGAACTAAAATGTACCTCATGTGCATGTCAAGATAGAATTATAGTTTGTATATAAAATTACATATTGTTTATAGTGTTAAATATTATAGCAGAATAAAAAGCGTTAATACGTTCGCATTATGAAATTAGCATGTATGAAGATTATTTCATAATTTTTACAACGCAATGTAAAGTTTATATGAAACTACAACAGCATTTGTCTTGTAAACGGATTTTAAATGATCATGTGCTGACTGTCGCGAGTCACATAGACAACAGAGTCAAGTGAGATCTGCTTAACTCAGCGGTAAGTTTAATTTCATCTCAAGTATCAAAGGGTTTGTGCTCTCTATCATTGAAAATAGGCAAGCAAACAGCATGCGCAGGGTTAATGAACTTGTGAATGACAGCTCACAAACGCGCCGGATTGGCTTTGTATGTGTGCTTGTTGTCAATGACAGTTCTGGTCACAAACACGCTCAAGCGCGGGATATGTGTGCTTGTCAATGACGGGCATTAAATCCGCGGAATTCCGCTGAGTTTTTTTTATAGACTGCCTATACTCCTGTTGCTATTTAAGTTGTCACGTTATTGTTTGTAACTGTTCTGAATCATTTTATATATATATATATATATATATATATATATATATATATATATATATAAAGTTTGTTATTCATAAGTTGATAACCTGCTGTTTCAAATGTTAAGTAAAAAAGTAATCCAGACAACCCTGTGTATGAATGTCACTGTTAATAATTTTGTGATTAAATCTCCATTACGGTGGGTTTTTGATGCGCGTGGGGGGGGGGGGGCGGTGCCTAGATATTCGAATATATTCGGATACATTGCATGATATTCGAAATCCGTTCGAATTTGATTTTTCTCAAAAGTGACAGCCCTACTACACACAGCCGTAGTTCACAGAGAAGCTAGGTAAAATCGCATAGATTATCAAAATCGACTTTCATCGATTATTAACGCAATTTTGCCTAGATTCTCTGTAAACTACACTCTGTGTAGTAAATGCTGCTCCATCTGAAACCAGCTCATGGCAATTTACTTCTACTCAAGAAACCGGCTTTACTGATGAAACATGCATGAGAATCGCAGGTGATTTTTTTTTGCATAGCCTTAACTTGCATTATTAGCTGCGAATATCACACCAGCACTGCAATTCAGTTTTTCAGGATTACCGTAGGTCAGATCTCATATTTATTAAAAAAAAAAAGTGAACATCTGTGCCTGCAAGCAATTAAATGTGCATATTGGGACAATGCAAAGAACTAAAACGCTTGTTGTTTTGTAGTACTCACTTTATTTAAGGTAAGTCATCATTTATCAGCCCTGTTAAATTAAATTAGAAAGTCTGGATTGTATGAACAGTTTGATCCCATGGTGCGCATGCAGTCAAGCTAGTCGTTCAATGTTTACAAAAATTAAAGGGGTCTATTTTACATACAAAAATATGTTCAGCTTACTTCCTGTTCACATTTGGAAAAGAAATACGGTGTACTCGCACTTTATCCTGATTTTTTGGTTCTTTTGAAAAAAAAAAATGCTTTAAAGTAGGGCTGTCAAAAGATTAATCGTGATTAATCACATCTAAAATAAAAGTTTGTGTTTACATAACATATGTGTGTGTAATGTGTATAATTATTATGTATATATAAATACACACACATTCATGTGTATATTTAAGAAATATTTGCATTTATATACTGTATAAACATTTATATAATTTATATTATATAGAAATATAAATATTTTATATATAAATATAACCAATTTTTCTTAAATATATACATGACTGTGTGTGTTTTTATATATAAATATTAATTATACACACTACACACACATATGTTATGTAAACACAAACTTTTATTTTAGATGTGATTAATCACGATTAATCTTTTGACAGCCCTACTTTAAAGATAATCCCTGTGAGGGCAATGCCTGTAAGTACAATTAGCTTTTCAAAATCAAATATGTTTTTAGCTCTCAAAATCCGAAACAGTCAGACATCAATTATGTTGTTATTCAGGATCACAGGACAAACATTTCATTGTCAGAGACATCCAAGTAAGCAAATTTTGTCCATTAAAGGTAAAGTTTGTAAGATAATTGCAGTAAAACATCCAAAAAGCACTTGTCCAGTGTTATATATTTTGTCCAGCTTATTATTAACAATATCTCTATTGTTTTCAACTACTTGTAAATCATTAGCAAATTGTCATTCTAAACAGAGAGATGGGGCAGAGCAGTGGCCTATCAATGACGTTAATATCCACATTACGTCTCTTTATCTCTCATCTCTACAATGTGTAATGTTTTCCTCCTGTGCGAATGCGCATTCTTGAGGTTCTGAGTGAGACACGGAGCTGCGTACTGATGTAGATTAACTGAGCACATAGTGACAAAAACGATCAACGCGTTGTTTAAATGAGCAGTAAAAACCCGGTTTTGTCGTGGATGCACCGCATGCACGAGTGTTTGAAGCCTATGAATGAAAACACGTAATTATTCGTGTCAGTTCACACGCACCAGTGCAGCGCGTACACTGGCGCGGAGCAGAGCAAGACCTTCAGTCTGTTAGTCCCAGACGGCCCTGGCCCAATTTAAACCCTGCATATGTATCCGAGTCCTGATTTGAAGGTAACGTCTGATTCTGATTGAGTCTGAAACCACGTGATCGGGACCAATTTCCCTATCCCCATCTATGAGTAATACATTTATTTTGAACATTACACAAACCATCTTATGCAACATTTATAAAATTTGTTTACCTCATCTGTAAACATGATTTCTCGTTCCAGTCTAATTTTATGGTCCTTTAGCAAAATAAACTACATGATTGTTATTGTTTGTGTGGAAGGGCGTCATCTAGTGGCACATTATACAAACTTCACCTTTAAGGCCTTCTTTAAAAACATGGTGGAATAAAATTGTGACTTCTGTGCAAGGGGTCTCCGGTTCTATGTAGATAAAAATTTCTATTTTTAAAGTTTATAAGAAAAGTGTTAATACCGTTTTTATCGCATTTTAAAACTGCATGTCTGAGGGTGATCTCTAATGTAAACTTCTTTACAAAAATCTTTTTTAGGCTTTTTCCTGAAAATCTTATATTTTGTAAGACAAATATCATTATTTCAGTGGTTAAATTAAGTTAAAAAGGTAAATATTGGAGAAAACTTTTTACTTTGTTTGTTTGAAAGCTAAGGGTTTGTTCTTTCATTTGATATATTTATATGTTTATATATTTATATTACACCTTTTTTCCTTCAAGAAATTTAGTGAAAATCACAAAAATGCTGCCAGGCAACTGTTTAAAAAAAGGCTGGCAGCAAATTAGTTAATTTAATACTTAATAATCATTGTAACATATAGTTATTGATTAAATTAGATTGTTTGGTAATATTAGTGTTTTGTGAACTAATTTTAACTTTCTTCTTGTTTTTCAGAAGACTTACAGAACTCAGTCTAAGGTATGTCATGTTAAACCCATGATTTGTCTTTGTGAAACTACAGGCAGTATAGTGATCACATTGTTATGGTTACCTTAAAGGCGGAGTTCATATTATCTGAAAAACACTTTGGAAAAGCAAGTTGGGCCAGTGAGCAGTAAGGGGTGTTTCCACTAACCAACATCGTTGCCTGGATTGCGTAAGCGTGGGACGGGTCTATCAAAAGAAGGTCCAG
Organism: Paramisgurnus dabryanus; assembly: GCF_030506205.2. Lineage (NCBI taxonomy): Eukaryota > Metazoa > Chordata > Actinopteri > Cypriniformes > Cobitidae > Paramisgurnus > Paramisgurnus dabryanus. The sequence continues at coordinate 51,136,003 of NC_133341.1, forward strand.
ATTCTATTGGGGTAAGGGAGTGTTGTTTAGGCGATTTCAAATATCAACATTGGCTTTCAAACATTGTGGATTCTGCCTTTAAAGGCCCTGTTAGTATTATTTTAAGTGTTTTATTAATCAAAACGAATGTCTGTATTCATAAATATGTCCTCATTGGTGTCAAATGACCTCCGCTAATAAACTGAATTTTCTTTGTAAGAATAGAATTTCTTCTCTTTACTTACATTAAACGGGTAAGTCCAAGTAAACTTCCCCAGCGGGCATATGACCGACCTTCAACGTTGAAATGTGGTTGAAATAAGGTCAGTTGTTTGTTCAACGTTGAAACAACGTTGAAACAACGGTGAATGGTAAACGGTTGAAAAAGGTTAATAAAATGCTTAAAAATCAACGTTGAAATTTGGTTGAAATAACGTCAGTTGTTTGTTCAATGTTGATTCAACGTTGAAACAACGTTGAAACAACAGTGAAGTAAATGGTTGCAGAGAGACAATAAAATAATGTTTTATAATATGTGAATCATTCAGAAAAAAAATTTAAAAACTCATTTTATAAAATTGATGAAATTATAAAAAAAAATGTAAAAAATAATTGAATATACAGGTAGCGAGGTAATCTCGCGAGATTACACGAGACTGGACTGTTTTAACCATAGATATGTATATAAAGGCTAGATGGCTCAAGGCGGAGTCAGCTGTGTCGTCACTTGGCGGCCATCTTAGGTCAGTGCTGCCATAGTGCTGCTCCCTGCTGCTGTGGACGGAAGGTGAGTGACATACGCCAACTAAAATGCTCGTAACTTGCTGAATTCTTGACGGATTTACAAACGGTTTGGTTTTTTACAAACGTTATTAACGTGGCTATAATTATGGATGCTTTAACATGTTTCATGAATTTTTTATTTATTTTTAGTATACGTATTCAGTGTCATAGGTACATCTTTGACGTTTATATCAAACCAATCCGTTTGAAAATCGGTAAAAATTAAGCAAGTTATGGTCATTTAAAAGTACCTGCATCATTAAAACTCAACGCTACGAGTGAGCGAGCGCCCTGTCTTAAGATGGCCGCCAAAATGCGGACGTTCAACTCAATTGGCCATCAACGCGGACGAGCCATCTAGCCTTTATATACATATCTATGGTTTTAACGGCTGTCTGCGAGATCTTGCGTAGCACCTTAACGTTGGATGCCACCCGCCATAAAACATAAGAAGAAGAAGAAGAAGAAGAAGAAGAAGAGATCTTGCGTATCACACGAGAAAATGCTTCAGAGAAAGAAGAGGTAAGGAAATATAAGTCAATGTAAACGTATAACGTTATTTTATTCACATATACAAAGTGGTATGACAAAAAAGCACGATGCCAAAGCGGGTTTTTCTCTGTTAGTTGCGAATGTATTCGTTATAGTAGTTACTTTACTAGTCCACGGGATGTTCCCGCCGAAATCGGACTTCGTTATTATGAATATTAATAAATTAATATGAGGTGTGGTGTTATCAACTTAACCACTTGGTTGTTTTTGCTTCAGAAAAGCAACTAGTTATAAATGTAGGGGCTTTTTTTGGACAACTTCGGTGAAAAAGTGTTGATTTCGTAGTTCAGTCAGCGTAACTTATATCTGAGAGGTCTTACAGGCGCCACAGACACCTATCAGCCTTTTGTAAGGAGGAGCAGCTCGAGTGCGGTGCGGTCCGGTCAGTGTTAAGCTGCTTAGTTTCTCAAATTCATATTACTGATAAAGTGTTAAAACTTAGATGAGATGTTGGTTTTATGGCTCACGAATTCGCAATAACGGATACGTTTAGCAGTTCGTGTTAATGACATTAATCCAAACTTATTGATGACGTGATAACATGGGCGTCGAATCCAATATTAATCATGCTGAGGTTTTCTCGACGGGGTAATGTGTATAAATGCAGTTATAAAATTAAAAGGGACAAGATATTCGACGTGACCCTCATGTTTCCATGGCAATCGAGTCAATTGTTACATGTTACGCTTATGATCGCACCTGCGGTCATTCGCGCAGTATCCATGATTTTAAGCGGCATGAAACACTTAAGTTAACTCCTTTGTACGAAAATATCATGTCGTGTTAGTTTGCATGTTCTATTCGAATTGAAATACATTGTAACGGTGTAATTTTGCTTACTTGTTGAGTAGTTAGCAAGTTTTAATGGAAATAGAAAATAATGGTTATCTAGACAAATGTGCTCTTGTTTTTAGTATATTTTTATAATTCTTTTGTAATGTCTTCGTTATCAGAGCCCTTCAAATTAGAATAGTGATGATGATCATGTCAATGCTGAGATTTTCATGCATTATATTTTCATGATCTATTCTACAGTATTTACTTAAATGCAGTATGCAAGTGTATGTATTCATGTTCTGATAAAAGTCATTATAGAATTCTCTTCCAATATTGCACTAATTTTTCTTTTTTATATTTTGTCAAGATTGAACAAGAAACAGACAGCAAGGGTTGTCAGATCAGAAACAGAATGACACACAAACACAAGAAACTTCACAGGTGAGAATTGAGAGTGGCTTTTTAAAAACACCTGCTACTTGTTTCTCAAGACTGGTTTATCATTGTCATTAGGAAAATATAAGAAACTAATTTAGGATACAATGGTTACTTTTCAGCCCAGCAATTAATTTCTTTTGTATGCCACTATTCCTTCTACAGTATGCAGGCCTACATATTTTAAACACTTTGTTTTCAGTATACATAGACAAACGTTAATCCAGTGTTCAGAGTGGATGTTGATGCAAGTTTTAAAGAGGCTTCATATTGACAGAAAAAAATGGGTCTTTGTGGTGGTGGTGTACATGACAGCATTTATTTGTTCTTATCTTTATGTATTATGGCTTTAATCATAATTTTTTTAATTGTCAATGAGCTACCACCTACCCTGGTAATGCACCCCCAAGATACCATGTTGTAATAGAAATCCGTAATTTACCATTTCTTTTTTGTGAAGCGTCTCCCCTAAAACCTTACAATGCATTTAATATTTGTTTTGTAACCAAATCAAATTCTACTAATCCTAATAATTAAGATGCAGTGTTTTGTATTTCACAATTTATGTTTTCTTTTTAAAAGGGGCTATGACTTGTTTTTATTTTATTATGTGTTTTGAATTGTAGGCAGATCAACATGCAATTTGAAGACGTGTGATAAAATACAGAGAGGTGAAGTAGTGTGTCTTTCCAGATCCCCAAATCATTCCCCCTTAAAAGGTAATGAATAGTGTTATGACAAAAAATTTAAACATTCTTAATTTCTATAAAAGTTGTACTTGGGCCACAGTTTTCTGTATTTCTAACCAAAAGATTACATTTATATTTCTATACTAATGAAATATGTTTTTCTTTTTCCAAACTTTATCAAATGCAATGATCGCTAAGATGAGCCTGAAGAGGAGATTTGGGAAGATGCTGTTTCATAAGTCGCTTTGCCAGATCACCTGTGGTAAGTTTGTAAAACATATATTAAAAATAGGATTAGAACATCTCCTAATCAAAAGTTTTTGATCAGGTCGGGATGTCTGCTAACAAGATGCCTTGCTGGTCTGGGCGAGTTTAAAGGCTTACACAGACAGTCCAGAGGTTCTGAAGTCCATCTTCGATTTCCTTGGTAAGGGACTACACAAAAGGCTGTTTGACCCACACGTAAAGCAACCTGTCAGTGTTTGCTTTGTTAAGCATCTCATTTCGGGGTGTTGAAAAGTTAATATCACTTAAGCATTCAGTATTGGATTAATTTGTAACCAAATCGATCAGAAGCACCATTCACTACCATAGTATTATTTTATCCTACTATGTAAGTCAATGGTGCTTCTGGTCAGTTTGGTTGCAGACATTCCTTAAAAAAATCTTTGTGTTCATCATGACACTTTAAGGTGTAGAAACATCTCAGCAACCTCAAGAGAAATTGGAGGCAACTGAGCTAAATTGCAGATGTTGTTGCAAAGGGTCTGAATATGTATAATGTAAATATGATATGTTTTCTTTTTTCATACATTTGCAAAAGTTTCTAAAATCCTGTTGTTACTTTGTAAAAATATCTAAACAATTACAGTATCATGCAACAACATAAAATTGAAAGTGAAAGGTGTATGATTTCTGAATGCACTGTAGATTATATTAATTGAACCTCATTGTCATCTTCGTAAACACAACTTTGTTCTTTCATCAGATGGCTATGCAATGTTTCAAGTCAGACTATCAAAGAAAACGCATCTTGCCCTGATGTGCAATAACAAGATTTTTTTTGTACATGGGCTAAAATGCAGCATTTTTTGAAAATTAAATATCTTGTGGTTTTTTTCCCTCTTTAGATGCTGTCATCGTATTAAGTACAGCATGAGCCAGAATAGATGGGTGGTGGTGGCCATAAGAAGACTGTCAACTAAACCAACAACAAAATTCATATTTGCAGTTTTTCTTGAATAAAGTTTTTCTATTCAGATTAATAAAATGACTTTTAAACATGATTTTGTTTCATATTTTGTGACTTTATTATATATTTAGAAAATTCCACTTCTGCACTACTAACTGGAAACCTAACTGTTTGAAAGAATGTGTTTATCCATAAAAAAATATTTTTAACAGCTGCTTTCATGTTTATTTGGAAAGGGTAGGCACCTGCCATCTTATTTGTCCACATTTAAACTTTACCTTCCTTAAGTGTTTAGTTTTATGAATGGGGTTGTACTGTAAGTTATGCATAGCAAGTTGCATTCATATGATAATTGCACTAAAAATGACACGTTTACAGTAAATAATTTAGTGAGTATTGCAGTGTAAAGTAAAAATCTATATTTAGTGTTAAAACAACAAGGAAATAGAAGGTTGAAATTGCGTCATGATATCAACCATAATTCACCTATGTTGAAAGTGTGACGTTGAAACAACGTCGTGATTTCAACGTTGAAATTTTTTGCAAAACCGAAAGGTAATCCAACGTTGATTCAACGTTGGTACCTGACGTTGATTCAACGTTGAATCAACGTTGAAATGCCGACTGGGTCCATTTCATTCTGCTGTATTGATAAACTATAATAGCAGAGAGGGACAAAAAGCACTAATGTACCAACATGTTTCCACAACGCGTTTTAATTAAAAACACGTGATGCGGCTGCAATGGACAAGGAGATCAGTGAGTACTTGATGGTTGCTGTAGTTGCAACTCACATTTGGAAATGCTAGGCGTTAGAGAGCCGTATTTATTTGAATGCAAAATATAATTTCACCACTAGATGGGGGTAAATCGTACTGACAGTCCCTTTAAATCCATATAAAGATTTATTAAATAGAATTAATATTGTAACATGAACCAATTGTTAGCTCAACAGCACAGCCTTTACTTGCTTTTTGGTATTGCTCATTCATCATATATTGTGTCATGTAGTGTGTTTTGTGATTTTTATCACTTTTCACTAATAAGTTATTTGTTGTTTATGAAAAACCACTAATCTAAAAGCTGTCATGCTAATGTGACTGTGTGTGGGAATCCCATCAAAGACAACATAAATATTTTAATTGCACCTCAGCTTTGTTTCTGTAAATATCAATGTGGACTAAGGTGCCCACTTGTTGGAAGTAAATTAACATTTACCTGTTTATATAGCGTATTAGGATAATAGTAATGTTACTTTTATTAAATGAGTAATAGTTGTCATTAAGCTATAGTATTTTTATTTTTTTATTGTATTTAGGATATAATTTTTTATACAGTTACCATAAAAAACATATATAAACGGAAAAGTTTAACATGTTTTTTAAAATGATAACATCAAGTTATAATTGTTTTAATCAATTGTGCTCCTGTTGAGTTGATAATTTACATTTCCCTAGTATAATTGTATAAATGTTAACATTATTGTATTGTTGAAAAAATGAAAATGAGTTGTTCGAAGCATATTATATATATTATATTATTTTATTAAAATAATGCTCATATAACATTTAAGTAAGTTATATGTAAAAGGTTAGAGTTTAGCAAGTGAAGTTATAAAATAAGCACAATATTTGACTGATGATTTTCTTTGTGTTATGTAATTGCAGATGCCACGTGGAAAGGGTTTCCGGCGGTCCCAGGCAGCGAAAAGAAGGATGGCTGACCGTTATGCTGTTGGTTCCTCTGCCACCTCTTAAAAAAGAGGCACATGTGCCATACTCGGCATTGCTGAGTGCAAATAAGACCAATGTTATTCCAAAGTGTTCAAATGCTCTTCCAATATCAAACAACACTCCTCCAATGTGTACCAAAACTCCTCCATTGTATACCAAGACAACTCTAATGTGTACCACAACTCCTCCAATGTCTTCCAAGACAAGTCCAATGTGTACCACAACTCCTCCAATGTCTTCCAAGACAAGTCCAATGTGTACCAGAACTCCTCCATTGTCTACCATGACAAGTTCAATGTGTACCACAACTTCTCCAATGTCTACCAAGACAAGTCCAATGTGTATCACAACTCCTCCAATGTCTTCCAAGACAAGTCCAATGTGTACCACAACTCCTCCATTGTCTACCATGACAAGTTCAATGTGTACCACAACATTTCCAATGTCTACCAAGACAAGTCCAATGTGTACCACAACTTCTCCAATGTCTACCAAGACAAGTCCAATGTGTATCATAAATTCTCCAAGATCTAAGAAAACCTATAGTGATATTGTAAAAAGTTTGGATGCCAATAACTCTGATCAGTTTATACAAAAAGTCATACAGGGTTCATTCCATCAGGGTGATGCACGGTTTAGTTTCAACCGTAACAGACAGTGTGCAGTAATATATCATTATGGCTATAATGATGAGTGAGCTAAAGAATGTGCTGACATGGACAACAGAAGACCTGAATGCTGTTCTAATGAAAGGAGATGAGCTGTACACATGTATGCGACTGCAGGGGAAGATCAATGATGACACAGGCCGAGGACATGTTTCTATTGCTGAATTGCCAACTGTGCACACACTGTATAATACAATATTTTCAATAAATCGTGCTGAATCTTTCTCAGGTGTTATTGGTGTTGATGTTTACGATAAAGATGTGCAAGATGTATGTATGTCTATAGATGAAGTGCTTCAGAGGACAATGTTAAATGATGATGCATGTTTGTTAAATATTAAAGACTATATTTGTGCAGTTATAAAGGCAGGTACAACATATGCTGTAGTTGATTCTCATTCTCGCAATAGTAAAGGTATGGTACAATATAATGGAACAAGTGTAGTGGTATACTGTGATGACATATACATGTTATTTAATCATGTTGATAATCTTGCAATGTCATTGAATGCTCAGGGAACCCCATTTGAAGTGACGGGTTTGAAAGCATCTGTAATTGGTAAGGCTTCAATTACTAATACAAGTTCATGTGAATCTGGTCAACAAAGCAGGGTTTCTCAAGTTTCACCTAAATCAACAGGTTGCAAGAGTAAATGTATTAAGGATGATGGTAAACAAACATGTCCAGACAAACCAGTGACACTGTGCAAACTGAATCAAACAAGCGGAGATTCCAGTAAGAGTAAACTTAAGGCTGATCCAAAGGTTGCACATGTGAGCAAGCTGCATAATAATGTATCAATGGATGATGTCATTATTGTAGAAACTGTAAATACTGATTTCAATTTCAAACCTCTAATTTCCACAGATCAGGATGCTTTGTGTACACGTTTACAACTAACTAATGAATCCAATGTGGTACAAGGCGAAACTTTGTGTTTCTTAGGAGAACCATGTAATACAAAGAGCATCAAACCGGATGGTAATTGCTTTTATCGCTCAATAGCACACGCAGTTTGTGAAAATGAAGAGAAACACCTTAAAATCAGACGTGCAGTCGTGAAACATCTTGAAAGTAACAGTTCTAAGTTTGTGAGGTATTTAAGAGAAGAGTACAGATCAGTAAAAGATTATGTGACGCAGTGTAAAATGTATTACTCTGGATCTTGGGCCACAGAAATTGACATTTTTTGTACGGCTGATTTGTTGAAAATAAATATATTCACCTTCAATAATGGCAGATGGAATGTGCATGCAGTCATTCATTTACAGATAACGCAATTTATCTGAACCACTGCAACAGTAATCACTATGAAGTTGTTACATGTGTTAAAAATCAGGACAATGTTTGTGCAGAAGCATGCAAAAGTGTAGGAGATGATAATAGCATTAAACAGTGTTTACGAAAAAGAAAGTCAAATGAACCAATTGAGCACCTCAAAAATAAGCGAGAACGTGAAAGATACAATAGTGATAATGAATTCAGACAGAGAAAAATACATAACCAAAAATCTAAATATTCTGAAGATATTGACTATAAAGAAAAGAAACTTAAAAATCTCAGAGATAAATATAAGACTATATGATTTATATATGATTTAAAATGTTCATCAAAGTGTGAAAAATCAAAGATGAAGTATTCCACAAATATTAATTTTCAGAAATATGTTAAGCTGTATTCTAAGACCAAGTATAAATCAAATGAAGCTTTTAGATCAAGAATGTGTGAATATTCCAAACAAAAGTATTACAGAAATCTAATATTTAAAGCAAAGGTACGCCAGTATTCTCATAAAAAGTATCATGAAAACCCAACATTTAAAGCAAAGGTACTCCAGTATTCTCATAAAAAGTATCATGAAAACCCAACATTTAAAGCAAAGCTACTCCAGTATTTTCATAAAAAGTATCATGAGAACCCAACATTTAAAGCAAAGCTATCTCAGTATTCTCATAAAAAATATCATGGAAACTTAACATTTAAAATGACTAAAATACAGAAAGGATGTGCAATGTATGCAAAACAGAAGGAAAGACAGAATGATATTGATTTCACTATTAATCTGTTTCATCAAGAAGTCAGTAGAGGCCCAGAATGTGTTTGTTGTGTATGTCATCGTTTATTGTTCAGAAAACAAGTTATTGAATGTATAAGAGATTGCTATGAACAAAAAGGACACAAAATAGCTGATTTAAGCAAAAGATGTATTACACTCAAGTATTTACATGCATGTAACAATGAATGTAAGTCTAATTGTTATTTATCTGGCAATTTGTCATGTAAATTGTGGATTTGCTATACATGCCATCGAAAAATCCTTAGAGGAAAACTACCTGAAGAGAGTGTTACCAACAATATGCATTTGGTGGAGATTCCAAAAGAATTAAAATGTTTAAATTCATTGGAACAACATCTAATAGCACTCAACATTCCTTTCTTACGTCTTCTTTGTCTGCCTCGGGGTCAACAGAGAGGTGTTCATGGGCCTGTTGTTTGTGTTCCAGTAAATACTACAAAGATGACCAACATTCTTCCACGAAATGAATGTAATGACCATATGATAAAGATTAAACTGAAACGAAAATTAACATACAAAAGCCATTATGAATATAAATATGTCCACACAGATCATGTAAGAAATGCTTTATGGTATCTGGTAAAACAAAATAAATTTTATAATGATGTGGAGTTTAATGAGCAGTGGGTCAACTCATTGAGTGAGCCAGATGATATTCAAAGTAATGCTAATGATGAAATGGATGATGATGATAATGTATCAGATAAAAGTGGTGATGAAGTTGAAGAAGGTGAAGAATTGGAAATTCAGCCAGAAGAAGATTTAAGTTTTATTAAAGAGCAAAATGGTCTTTTGTCAGACACATCAGTACAGCCTGTTGATATTGGTTCAGAAGTTATTGATCAGCATTTTCATGATGTACTAAATGTAGCACCAGCTGAAGGTAACAGTCCTGTTAGGTTGTTATCAGATAAAACAAATGAGGCAAAGTGCTTTCCTGTTCTTTATCCGACCGGTGGTCCAACATTTCATGATGCCAGACCAGAAAAAATCACATTGACAAGATACCTGAATGCACGAATATTGAATGCTGATGGACGTTTTGCACAGAACACAGACTTCATTTTTTATGCACAATATATATCAGAAGTTGATCAAATTGTATCTAATGTCTCAATTGCATTACGCAAAGGTTGTGAGAAAGATGAGTTATCAAAGGTAACACCAGATATGCTGACAAATTCTGATAACTTACAAAAAATACTGAAGTATAATGAAGGATATAAGTTTTTGAGACCTGTCAGAGGGACACCTCCCTATTGGATGTCTACACAGAAAGATCTCTTTGCACTGATTAGACAACTTGGCATACCGACTTTCTTTGCATCTTTTAGTTCTGCGGATCTGAGATGGCCTGAAATGATGAAAACCATTATTAAACAAGAGGGTAAACAAATCATTGTTGAAGACCTTGAGTGGTCTGAAAAATGTGCATTTTTGAGACGAAATCCTGTCACTGCAGCAAGGATGTTTGATCACAGATGGCATTGTTTTCTGAAACATGTCATTATGTCTCCAGCTGAACCTATTGGTAAAATAAAAGATTATTTTTATCGTGTTGAATTCCAACAACGTGGTTCTCCTCATGTTCACTGTCTGTTTTGGGTAGAAAATGCTCCAAAGCTTGATGATGAAGCTAATGATCCTGTGGTTGCTGATTTCATTGACACATATATCACCTGTGAGACACCACCAGAGCAAGACACTGAACTCTTTGAAACAGTAAACAGTGTGCAGAAGCACAGTACTAAACATTCAAAAACATGTCGCAAGAAAAATACAGTATGTCGTTTTAATTTTCCAAGACCTCCATCTAGCCGTACCTTTATTACAAGAGCATCTAATGCAGATGAGTCCAAAGGGAATGATGAAGATGAAACAGCAAGTGCAATCATAAAGAAAGTGAAAACTGCATTAAATTCTGATGTGAATTTTGATTCAGTTGATGCGTTTTTTTTATCTCTGGGAATTGATCAGACTGTGTTTAAGAAAGCATACAACAAATGTTCTAAAAAGAAAAGCATTGTCCTGAAAAGAAATACAAAAGATATTTGGGTAAACCAGTATAACAGAGATTTATTGCGTGCTTGGCAAGGGAATATGGATATTCAGTATGTCACAGATGCTTTTTCTGTTGTGGTTTATATTATAAGTTACATCACAAAAGCTGAGCAAGAAATGGGACTGTTAATTCAACGTGCACAAAATGAAGCTATGAATGGTAATCTTGAAGCTAAAGCATCATTAAAACAATTGGGAAGCATTTACCTGCACAACAGAGAGCTTTCCTCGCAAGAAGCCGTGTACAGACTGACAGGCATGCATTTAAAGGAATGTTCACGTAAAGTACAATTCATTCCAATAGGACCAAATCCTGTTAAGATGAGTTTGCCTTTGCATCTACTACAAAATAAAGTGGAGAAAGACCAGTCTGATGATGAAAGCAGTTATTGGATGACAAGTGTTGTTGACAGGTACAAGAACAGACCTCATACAGAACCAATGAAAAATCTTTGTCTTGCCAGTTTTTGTTCAGAGTACAGAGTTTTGTCAAAATCTGAAGTTTCTTCACTAAAGCAAGTTATTAAACTCAATAATAATTGTGGTTATGTGAAACGAAGAACACGAACTAAACCTGCAGTTGTGAGATATCCAAGATTTTCACCCACAAAAGATCCAGAAAAATATTATCAGTCATTACTTCAGCTTTTTCTACCATATTATGATGACTGTCATCTTAAGCCTAGCAACTATGAGACATATGAGGACTTTTACAACAGTGGTGTCATAAAAATTGGTTGTACACTGCATAAAGTAAAATCAATTGTTGACTGCAACAGAGAATTGTTTGAAAAAGAAAGTGACAAAATAGAAAAAGCTAAACAGCTTTTGGAGCAGGATATAGATTTAGAGGATGCTTGGGCTGCAATATGTCCTGAAACTGAAAGACAACGTCATGAATGTATTGAAATAATGAAGAATAAAGTATCACCTGATGATGACACTCGAGAAGTGATTCCAGATCTTACAGGAAACCCTCAAACTGTTTGTACTATTGAAACCAACCACACTATTATGCCAAGAGATGCTGCATTGGATTTACTACGGTCATTAAATGAGGAGCAATCTGCTATATTCTATAAAGTCCGGAAGTGGTGTCTACAGAAAATACTTGGACAGAACCCTGACCCTTTCAGATTATTTATTACTGGTGGAGCAGGAACAGGAAAAAGTCATTTAATTAAGGCAATACACTATGAATCATCCAGACTATTATCTCAGTTGTCTGAAAATCCTGATGATGTTACTGTGCTTTTAACAGCTTCAACAGGAGTAGCAGCTTTTAATGTTGGTGCTTCAACTATTCATAATACATTTTCAATTGGTGCAAATGTCAGATTGCCATATCAGCCACTCAGTGATGAAAAATTAAACTCTTTACGTGTGAACATTGGTAATTTGCAAATCTTGATTATTGATGAAGTCTCTATGGTTGACCATCGTCTGTTGTCATACATTCATGGAAGGCTGCGACAAATAAAACAAACTGGTGATTACTCTCTATTTGGAAAAGTCAGCATTATTGCTGTGGGTGATTTCTATCAGTTACCGCCTGTAAAGGGTACTGCTCTTTATTCTGATGCAAAAGGAGTAAACATATGGGAAAACAACTTTGAACTTGCTCAGTTAACCAAAGTTGTTAGACAAAAAGATTCAGCTTTTGCTGAGATGTTAAATCGTCTGAGAGTACGTAAAAAAGATGAATCTCTTACAGCTACTGACATTGCTACACTGAAAAAATGTGAAACGGGAAAAATGTAATGATCTTCACATATTTGCTACAAATGCCGAGGTTGATAAATACAACATTGAAAGACTACATGAATGTTGCCCAAATGCAATTAGTATACATGCTCAGGATTATATCAGAAATTCAAAAACTGGAAGAATGGAACGTAAAGTTGGATACCACACTAAAGTTTTCAACTCATGTTTGTCTAAATGTATTTCCTTGGGTGTTGGAGCAAGGGTTATGTTAAGTAAGGGATAATGTAGAGGCAGCCGGTAGTTATCGGGAAATAAGCCCCGACAGTGTGATCAGGACCCGACGCGAAGCGGAGGGTCTTGTATCACACTGAAGGGGCTTATTTCCCGATAACTACCGGCTGACTCTACATTATCCCGCTTATTACACGGCTACTTGTCACATAAGAAAAAAAACTGGACATGAATATGAATTTGAAACATTTTATTGGCATATTTGTTTTAAATTAACATTTTTATCCTTCCGCGAAACTTTGCACAGATGCATAAAATTATCGTAATACCTTATTAAGATCCTCTGCTTCATACTTGTCTGTCTCCATTTTTTTCTCTTTTAGCCAGTCTTTGAAAAGTTTTAATGCCCATTCTGTATTTTTTTGTGTGTTGGCTTCGTAGCTGTCATGCTCTATTTTGTCAAGTTCAGTCTCAGTAAGCTCTCTGTGTCTTGTCGTGGTTGTCCAGTGTTTGTCACAAGATGGCGCCAAACAAACGGTAATCTTTATTGGCGCGGAGCGATCTTACTCGTAAAAGTAGAACCGGCTATGCGTTATTATTTTGGAGCGGTTATTATTCGAAAAGAACGAACCTGCAAATGTCTCAACTGACCAATCAGAATCAAGCATTCCAGAGAGCCGTGTAATAAAGAAAAATATTGATGTTGCTGATGGTCTTGTTAATGGCGCTTTTGGTACAGTTGTCCATATAAGTGAAAGTCAGAAAAAAGGTGAAGATAATGAGGATTTACCATCAGCTATTCATGTGGAGTTTGATAATCCAATTGTTGGAAAAATTCAGAGACACCGAACAAGTCAGAGATTTTCTCAGAATTCTACTGTAATTAATGTACAAAAAGATCAAGTAACAAATGATGGTGGAATAAGAAGGCAGTTTCCACTCAAATTGGCATGGGCATGTACAGTTCACAAAGTGCAAGGGCTTACAGTAGATAAAGCTGTTGTATCACTTAATAAAATCTTTACAGCAGGACAGGCATATGTTGCATTGAGCCGTGTGAGATTTCTTGATGGATTGATTAATGAGGACTTTAAAGATGTTGTCATATTTTGTAATGACAAAATTGAGTTGGCATTAAAAGATATGCCAAAATTAACTTTGGAAAAGTACACTTTCAGTAAATCACTTGGTACATTTAGAATAGCACTGCTTAATGTACAAAGTCTGAAAGCTCACTTACCGGATGTTACATCACATACAGTTTTGATGAATGCTGACTGTATTTGTTTGACAGAAACATGGCTAAATGTTAATGACCAAGAACCACAGATACCAGGATTTGTGTTCAAAAACAACCCAAGGGCTAAATGTTATGATGACAGCACTGCACTTTTTACTGAATTAAGTAAGGGATAATGTAGAGGCAGCCGGTAGTTATCGGGAAATAAGCCCCGACAGTGTGATCAGGACCCGACGCGAAGCGGAGGGTCTTGTATCACACTGAAGGGGCTTATTTCCCGATAACTACCGGCTGACTCTACATTATCCCGCTTATTACACGGCTACTTGTCACATAAGAAAAAAAACTGGACATGAATATGAATTTGAAACATTTTATTGGCATATTTGTTTTAAATTAACATTTTTATCCTTCCGCGAAACTTTGCACAGATGCATAAAATGATCGTAATACCTTATTAAGATCCTCTGCTTCATACTTGTCTGTCTCCATTTTTTTCTCTTTTAGCCAGTCTTTGAGAAGTTTTAATGCCCATTCTGTATTTTTTTGTGTGTTGGCTTCGTAGCTGTCATGCTCTATTTTGTCAAGTTCAGTCTCAGTAAGCTCTCTGTGTCTTGTCGTGGTTGTCCAGTGTTTGTCACAAGATGGCGCCAAACAGACAGTAATCTTTATTGATCTTTATTGGCGCGGAGCGATCTTACTCGTAAAAGTAGTACCGGCTATGCGTTATTATTTTGGAGCGGTTATTATTCGAAAAGAACGAACCTGCAAATGTCTCAACTGACCAATCAGAATCAAGCATTCCAGAGAGCCGTGTAATAAAACATCAGAGAGGAGGTGGAGTTGGAGTTTATTTTTCTGAAAACATTGAGTGTAATATCTTTGTACCTAAGTGTTGCAACTTAGAGTGTTTGTACTTTGTGCTTCCATGTGTCAATTTGACTGCTGCACTTTTGTATAGGCCTAATTCATATAAAACTGATTTGTTTCAACAGCAACTATTACATGTTTTTAATGAGATGGAGAAGCATCCAGGACAAAAGATAATCATGGGGGACTTTAATGAGGACATCTTTACTTCTTCCACAATTATGAAAGTAATGGGACAACATGGATACACTCAACAGGTACAAAATTCAACAACAGAAAAAGGTACACTAATTGATCATGTGTATACAAAAGATATGGAAGGTGTAACTTTTGAAATTGTACAAACATATTATAGTTATCATCAGGCAATACTTGTTACATTAATGTAAAAATACATAGACACTTTATAGGCAACTCGGTTGTCCTATATGTCAATTTGACTATTGCACTTTTCTAAAGCCCTAAATTATTTAATATAACTATTGTTAAAACAATTAAATTTTAAATCATAATTATATTAAAATAATCTCCAAAAATATTTAAATATTTCGGGATTTAATATATGTTTATTTATACTTTATAAATGAACGTCAGAACATGAATTCAATAAATCCAGCTATAAAGATTTATACACCATGTTTATGTGAGATTTAACTATTGATTTGTCCAAAGAACTATAGTTTTCATAAGTTAAAAAATTTTGCATTGATTTTTAGAAATATTCCGCCACTTATTAAATAGGGGCTAAGGGAGGACACAAAGTATTGGCGGCTCCCTGGGGCAGGGTAGGGAAACTGGGTTAGCTGGTACAGGGGTTGGTTGATAAAGGGGTGAATTATGTGTTTTAGGTTGATTAATAAATAATTATAATTTTATCGTTATAGTCATTCAAACTTCTACAATGTAACATAGATTAAAATAATTAGCTCTTAAAATATATTAGATTAAAATAGATAAATTAACCAACTGAAAAAATGAACAAAATTGTTTGTACACTAAAAACAACTTTTAAAACTCTGTCAACCAACCCATAATACCAGTTGTTGTTGAGATGTACGTTAATTAGGGAATGTAGATAAATTCTAACTAATTTATTCATGCAGTCTTATTTTAAATGTTATATATGTGTTTTAATACTTTTTTTTCCTTTTGTTTATATTTTTTGACATCTTATTTCACAGCTATGACATAATCTACAATGTTTCTACATTATACATGCAATAACTCATTTTTTACAAGGGTCATATGTGGGAGTGTGTTTGGAATGAGGTGTTTTATGAAGGTATGGATGAGCCTTCACTTTTAAAAAGAATTTCAACTTCATTATGGCAAAACAAATTTAACACTACAAAGAGAAAGAAAAAACAAGAAATTGCATCATATGACCCTTTAATTAACTTAGTTATTTTTATTAAGCAGTATTACTTCATTGTTTGTTTACAATACATAATTTACAACTATTTTAAATGGTATGCCAGCTAACCCAGTTCTCCCCATTTTTGTTTAATTTTATTTTCAGTTTTTTTAAATAATTCCACATGTATTACACTTGGATCAAGATATTTGTATACTATAATTTGAAATCGCACTTAAAGGGAAATTTATGTATAGTATTTATTTTATTTTTAATATAAAAACGTTTGTATAAAAGCTACATTTTCTACCTATCTTTTAAGTTGAACTGTGTCACAGAAAAAAAATATGTTAAAATGTTTGTTGTGTGGTTAATTATGCCAAGCACTTTTTAAGTTTATTTAATATAAAAAATGCACAAACAATCTGGAGTTTAAGGACAACACAGCTTATGAACCTTTGTTCAAAAAGTTTCTCCATTTGCTTAAAGCAACTGACCTTCCTATTCCATAATGGTTGTTTTATATTCAACAACAGGAACTGTATTCAATTGACAAACGATCTGGAACTTATGTACAAATCAACTTATGAACCATTGCTCAAAAGGGTTCTTTATGAACAGTAAAACAACAGAGCTTCTTGTCCAGTAATTGTTGTTTTGTATCGACTAGGCTTTTCAATGGACAAACAGTCGGGACTTTATGGACAACTCAGCTTCTAAATATCTGTTTAAAAACCTTTTGTATCTGCTTAAAGCAAGCTTCATGTCCTTTGATGTTTGCTTTTATATTCACCAGCAGGAACCCTTTTTAATGGACAAACAATCTGAAACATCTGGATAACTCAGCGTATGGAAAATTGCTTGAAATGTTTCTTCATGGACAACTGATCTGCCTGTTCTATAATGTTTTTTCATATTGAACAGCAGTAACCTTTTTCAGTTCCCAGACAATCTTAATCTTATGGACAATTCAGCTTCTAAACCTGTTTTCAAAAAGTTAATTCATCTGCACTATATATGCATTGGAACGTATCTACAAACAATCTGGACCTTATGGACAACTCAGCTTCTGAACCTCTGCTCAAAAAGTTAAAAGAACAGTGATATTTATTCCCTAACCTGCCAGATTACAAGAGTACTGTACACATTGCTGAAAGTTGCTGATGAAAAATCATCTTAAAAGACACTTTAGGTAAGTATAATTGTTTTTATGAATGATGTTTTACGTTAGCTTTTCATTAACACAATCATATTTAATATGGCATAATAATTAAATATTTGTTAATTTTGAAAAATTATAATAATTCAATTCAATTCAATTCAATTTTATTTATATAGCGCTTTTCACAAAAGTCAATTGTTTCAAAGCAGCTTTACATAAATAGAAGCAGTGAAAAGCACAGAAAACGACAGATAGCACAACAGAATACATGATAGCATGAGCAGTTAAATTTGCTGCGGCTATGACTCAATATTATAATTGCACGTATTACTAAAGCAACGTATAGAAGAGGAAGCTAGGTAAAGCCCAAAAAGGCTGCCTCCCCGGGGTGAAAAACCCCCTAGGAGAAAAAAAAACCCCGTGCTTTTATCCGAGGAAAAATAAGTCCTAGGAGGGAAAAACCCTTGGGAGAACGGAAATGGAGATTTAGCGGAGATTAAGCGGTTCTGCCGGTGATCGTTGGTCAGGTATCAGCTGGGCATAACGTTGAAGGACGGCCAGTAGATCAGAGGTGTGCCGACTTTCACATCTACCGGGACTGGGTCTGTTTGTCTCGTCCTCGGGTCGAGGACGAGACAGGGAGAGAAAAACAAAATCGTATTAGCGTAGCAGCCGTTCATATGTATTGAAGTGTCACACAGTGATGTGGTTTAACTCAGCTTAGTTCCAGACAGACTAAATATTGCGGCATAATAATATTATCCACAGTTGAGGATTTAGCAAATTGGGGGCCCAATGCGAGGGTATATATGGTAAATAAGGGTCACCTTCCGATTTTTAAGAGAAAATGAAACCTGACGACCCGTTTGACTAAGGCCTAAAGCCCCACTGTCGTCGTTAATGCAGGTTCAGTGGCAAACGGGTCTATATTGTATACCATTTACAGGACCAGGAGAAGACGCCAAAAACATCGCAACCCGACCATACGTGTTAACCCGTTTGACTAAGGCCGGAAGCCCCACTGTCGTCGTTAATGCAGGTTCAGTGGCAAACGGGTCTGTATGGCATACTATTCATAAGACTTACGATAGCGCCAAAATCGCAGCCCGACCATACGTGCCAACCCGTTTGACTAAGGCTGGAGGCCCCACTGTCGTCGTTAATGCAGGTTCAGTGGCAAACGGGTCTGTATGGCATACTATTCACAAGACACACGAAAGCGCGAAAAACGCAACCCGACCATA
Source organism: Paramisgurnus dabryanus (assembly GCF_030506205.2). NCBI lineage: Eukaryota > Metazoa > Chordata > Actinopteri > Cypriniformes > Cobitidae > Paramisgurnus > Paramisgurnus dabryanus. The sequence goes on from NC_133341.1 coordinate 51,154,758, forward strand.
CATACCAACCCGTTTGACTAAGGCTGGAGGCCCCACTGTCGTCGTTAATGCAGGTTCAGTGGCAAACGGGTCTGTATGGCATACTATTCATAAGACTTACGATAGCGCCAAAATTGCAACCCGACCATACGTGCCAACCCGTTTGACTAAGGCTGGAGGCCCCACTGTCGTCGTTAATGCAGGTTCAGTGGCAAACGGGTATGTATGGCATACTATTCACAAGACACACGAAAGCGCGAAAAACGCAACCCGACCATAAATACCAACCCGTTTGACTAAGGCTGGAGGCCCCACTGTCGTCGTTAATGCAGGTTCAGTGGCAAACGGGTCTGTATGGCATACTATTCACAAGACACACGAAAGCACCAAAATCGCAACCCGACCATACGTGCCAAACCGTTTGACTAAGGCCGAAAGCCCCACTGTCGTCGTTAATGCAGGTTCAGTGGCAAACGGTGGCAAACTATTTAATGCAATTCATTTTAAGTGTTCATGTAGAAAAGGTTTTTATTTATTTATTTGGTTGGTCTGTGTTATGACCGTGAGTGCTTTGTTCCGTGAAAATAACTATTGCGAGTTAAGAACCTTTACTAGACAAATTATGCGAATGCTTTGTTGAAGAGAAAAGTTTTAAGTCTAGATTTAAAATGATCGACTGTGTCTGATTCTCGGACATCGGTTGGTAAATCATTCCAGAGCTTAGGGGCTAAGTAGGAAAAGGATCTTCCACTTTTAGACACTTTTGATAGTCTAGGGATAATCAATAGGCCAGAATTTTGCGACCGTAGTGTGCGTGATGGATTGTATTCTGATAGTAATTCTCTAAGATATGAGGGTGCTAAGCCATTTAAAGCTTTGTAGGTGATTAATGATATTTTAAATTGGATGCGATATTTAACTGGTAGCCAGTGTAAAGATGCCAGAATTGGGCTTATGTGGTCATACTTCTTAGATCGAGTAAGTACCCTTGCAGAAGCGTTTTGAACTAGCTGAAGCTTGTTGACCTGATTTGAATGGCATCCCCCGAGTAGCGAGTTACAATAGTCTATTCTAGAGGTCATAAAAGCATGAATAAGCTTCTCTGCGTCAGATGTAGACAGTATATGGCGTATTTTTGAGATATTTCTAAGATGGAAGAATGCTGTGCGGCAGACGTTGGCAATATGACTATCAAAGGATAAGTTGCTGTCGAACATCACACCTAAGTTCCTAACCGTGGAAGATGGCACCACAGTACAGCCATCTATGTGCAATTTGTAATCTGACATATTATGTTTGTAGCGATTTGGTTCAATAATAAGTACCTCTGTCTTATTGGAGTTGAGCTTAAGAAAGTTATGTGCCATCCAGTCACTAACATCGCTAATGCAGTCTTTTAGCTTAGAAAACGTGTGTGTTTCGCTGGGATGCGAGGAGATGTAAAGCTGGGTATCATCCGCATAGCAGTGAAAACTTATGTTGTGTTTCCTGATAATGTCTCCTAGGGGTAACATGTATAACGAGAACAGGATAGGACCTAAAACTGATCCCTGCGGTACACCGTATTTAACCAGGGAGTGATATGACTCTTCCTCATTTACATAAACAAAGTGATAGCGATTGGTTAGATATGACCTAAACCAGGCTAGCGCTTGACCACTGATACCAACATAGTTTTCTAGTCTATTGAGTAGGATTCTGTGGTCTATTGTGTCAAATGCTGCACTAAGGTCTAGTAATATAAGAATTGAGATTTCACCACGATCGGATGTTAATAGGAGGTCATTTGTAACTCTAAGCAACGCTGTCTCTGTGCTATGGTGGGGCCTGAATCCTGATTGGAACTTTTCATATGTACTATTATTTGTCAAGAATGTGCGTAACTGGCTTGCCACTACCTTTTCTAATATTTTCGAAAGAAAAGGGAGATTTGAGATTGGTCTAAAGTTATTAAGTTCTCCTTGGTCAAGCTGTGGTTTTTTAATCAGCGGTTTAATAACTGCTAGTTTGAAAGCTGTTGGAACGTATCCTATTTCTAGCGATGAGTTAAAGATATTTAGAACCGGGGTTGACACTACAGGGAATACTTCTTTAAGTAGTTTTGTGGGAACGGGGTCTAATATACAGGACGATGATTTGGATGATGTGACTAGTTTAGAGAGCTCATCTATTGTAGTAGGTTTAAATGAATCAAGATGTTCGTATGGTAGTCTAGTGTTAAGTGAACTAATGGGTAGAGTGGTGGCTGCCTGGGTAGCTACGATGTTTTCCCTAATAGCCGAAATTTTGTTAGAAAAGAAGTTCATGAAGTCGTTACTATTGTGTTGAAGTTTACTATTGGTTTCTGTTTGTTCTTTGTTTCTAGTCAGTTTCGCAACTGTGCTAAAGAGGAAACGAGGGTTATTATGATTCTCATTTATAAGCTTGCTAAGATATGTAGATCTGGCGGTTTTAATAGCCTGTCTGTAGTGTTTAACACTCTGTTTCCATGCTGCGCGCCATACTTCTAACTTTGTGCTTCTATAATTTCTTTCCATTTTTCTAGCTGCCTTTTTAAGGGCTGCTGTGTGATGGTCATACCATGGAGCTGGTGGTTTTTCTTTGAATCTCTTTTTTCGAATGGGAGCAACGGCATCCAATGTGTTAGAACAGACATTGTTTAGGTTTTCTATTTCAATATCTAGATCGTCACAGTTATCTGCTACATGTTTCATTTGGGACAGGTCTGGAAGAGTGCTAATAAAGCTATCTTTAGTGGTGGAAATTATTGTTCTGGCTAGTCGGTAGCATGTTGTAGATTGAGTGATCCTATCTAGAAGTACAGTGTATGACACAAGGTAATGGTCAGAAACTGCATCACTCTGAGGTGATATTTCGACGTCATTAATATTGAGTCCGAGTGACAGAATTAAGTCTAATGTGTGATTACGAGTATGCGTTGGCCCTGTCACGTTTTGTCTAATATTGAGAGAATTTAGAACATCTATAAACGCACGTCCTAATGCGTCTTTTGGGTTGTCCACATGGACATTAAAATCACCAACAATAAGAGCTTTATCTACAGTGACTACAAGCTCAGATAGGAAATCTGCTATTTCATTAAGGAAATCTGCATGGTGACCCGGTGGTCTATAGATTGTCGCTAAAGCAAAAGAAAGCTGTTTGTGGTTACGATCAGTTATTTCCATATTTAACAACATTACTTCAAATGATTTAAATTTTAGCTCAGATTTTTGGTTTACTTTAAACATTGTGTTGTATATTGTAGCTACACCACCCCCTCTCCCCTTTAATCGAGGTTCGTGTTTATAATAATAGTCTTGTGGGGTGGATTCATTTAAACTAATGTAGTCGTCTGCTTTAAGCCAGGTTTCTGTTAAACAGAGTACATCTAAGTTTTGGTCTGTAATTATTTCATTGACAATAGGTTCTTTATTGGTAAGCGATCTAATGTTAAGAAGGCCGAATTTTAAGAATCGAGATTCATCTGTTAATGTATTGTTTTCTAATTTTATTTGAATCAGATTTGTACCAGATGTAACAAGCGGTGCCCTGTATTTATTTGTTCGGGGAACAGATACAGTTGAAATGTGCTGATATTTCGGTAAGATTGACTCGAAGTGCTGGGATATAAGTGGTCTTGACATATCACGGCAGCTAACAGATGGACGGTTAAGCCGATCCGTCTGTTTCCTGACCTGGGCCCTGGATAGTCATACTATATCAGAATTAAGACTATTGATCAGATTTTTAGTGAGTATAGCACTTCCTTCCGATGACGGGTGAAGGCCATCTCGGGTTAGGAGAAATGGTCTTCCCCAGAAATGCTTCCAATTGTCTATAAACCCTACGTTATGCTGAGGGCACCACTTTGACATCCATCCATTGAGAGACACTAATCTACTATGTGTTTCATCTCCCCGGTAGGCGGGGAGGGGACCAGAGCATATTACATTGTCTGACATTGTTTTTGCAATTTCACACATCTCCTTAATATTATCTTTGGTGATTTCCGACTGGCGGAGCCTAGTGTCATTCGTGCCGGCGTGAATAACAATCTTAGAAAACTTCCGCTTAGCATTAGCCAGCACTTTAAGTTTGGATCTAATGTCAGACGTTCTGGCTCCCGGTATACAGTCGACTATGGTGTTTGGTGCCTCAATGTTAGTGTTCCTGAGTATAGAATCTCCAATGACCAGGGCACTTTTAAAAGGTGTTTCAGCTGGTATACTCCTTAGGGGATCGAATCTGTTAGAAATTGTCGTTACGTTATGGGTCTTAGAAGGACGCCTTATATGACTATGCCGCCTAACAGTCACCCAGTTTGACCGCCGACTTGACTCTGATGACGGAACCGAGCCATGTGTATTTTGATAAACACTATGCGCGCTCGATACAGTATTTGTAATATTTATATTAGCATCTGATGTCGGAACCGAGCCATTAGTCTTTTCGCTCGATAGATTATTTGCGACAGTAACATTAGCGGTTTTGCTATCCTCAACTAGCGTTCGGATGCGCGATTCTAGTTCAGCAACCTTCTCAGTTAACCTTAATACTTCAATACACTTAGTGCATGTAAACCCCTCTATGCTAACAGCAGAAGCTAAACTATACATGTGGCAAGTAGTACATGTTACAATAACAAGCGGAGTCTTACCGCTTTCATGCTGGGCGATGGCGTCTTCGTTTACCCGAACGCGGTCCCCGGAGCTGCATCGCGTGGGGTGTTCGGTTGTGACACCCCTCGGTCGCCTGCGAACGTCTGGGGCCAGGGTGATGTTTGGCTTGCTGAATCTGCGAAGGCCGATTCTAATACTAAAACAACACCTTATCATTTATCATCTGATAAACAATAGCACAGAGCAGTAACAGCAATAGGACAATAAGTTCACTTTATTACTTCACATATCATAATACTGAATAGACTGTTGATGTATGTGTATTTTTGTATTTATTATCATTAAAATAGCTTAACATAATTATAGAAAATATTTGTTGTTTTGTTTACCCTGTAGAAATGAAAAGCAAATTGATCAAGAACTCTTATGAGGGCATGGCATGCAGGGTGGTTCGTGAAGGACAGCTAAGAAAGAGCTTCCAGGTAAAGACAGGGGTGAGGCAGGGCTGTCACCGTTTCTGTTCCTCTTGACCACAGATTGGATAATGAAGTCTGTCACTGACGGAAAGAGGAATGGTATTCAATGAAGAATGTGGAATAACCTGGAGGACTTAGACTTTGCAGATGACCTTGCCCTCTTGTCACACAGGCATCAGCAGATACAGGAGAAGACAACAAAACTGCTCTGTGTGTCAGCACAGGTTGGACTCAAGATCAACAGAAGAAAGACAAAAAGTCCTAAAGTGAATGCCACAAGACAGGAGCCAGTTATGCTAGAAGGGGAAGCCCTGGAAGAAGTAGACTCTTTCACATACCTCGGTAGTGTGGTGGACAAGCAGGGTGTAACAGAGGCGGACTTTAAATCAGGATAAGAAAAGCACGCACAGCATTCATCCAGCTTAAAAACATTTGGAATTCAAAAGAAATCTGCCGCCACACCAAAATTTGCTTATTCAACTCAAATGTTAAGGCAGATTTGCTTTATGGAGCTGAGACATAGAGATTTACAAGGACCACTTTAAAGAGGATCCAAACTTTTGTCAACGGATGTCTGTGAAGAATCCTCTCAATCCACTGGCCCAAGATTATATGAAACACTTATTTGTGGCAAATAACTTACCAGTGTCCTGCTGAAGGGGAGATTGTAAGATGGAGATGGGCCTGGTTAGGCCACACTCTGCGAAAACCGACAGATAACATCACCAAACAGGCACTCACCTGGAATCCTCAAGGGAAAAGAAAACAGGGAAAGCCAAGAAACACCTGGCGCCATGACCTTGAAGCAGACATCAAAGTGACTGACCTGTCCTGGGGCGAACTGGTCAGTTTAGTACAGAATCGAAAGAGCGGAAGGGAAGTCGTCGATGGGCTATGCACCAGGAGTTGCAAAGGGCCTAAGTAAGTAAGGACTGTAGGAACCCCTGTCCCAAATCCGTTCCAGTTTGTTAATGGTCCAACCTTTCTCCACTGCCCTTAGTCTTCTGGACAAAAAGACTTGTGTGTAAAATGATATTCATAGACTACACTTTAGCATTTAATACCATCATCCTCCAATAGCTCATTCACAAACTGTTTCAGCTTGTCCTTACCATCTTGTTATGCAACTGGCTGCTGGACTTTCTGACTGTGAGTCCTCAGGAAGTATGTGTTGGCAGTAACACATTTAGCACAGTCAAGCTTAACACAGGGGCTACTCAAAGATGTTTGCTTAGCATCTTCCTATTGACTCTGCTCTCCCACAACTGTATTATCTCTTTAGCTGCATTATCTCATTAACAAAAGAGATAAGATAAACTACAGGAACGAGGTGAGCCTGTGTCTGGATGTGAACAAGATGAAGCAGATTTTTGTTGACTTCAGGACAGCGTGTATTCAGAATGGTCCTCTGATCGAGTGACTAGCAAAAATTTACTGGGAGTACACATCACATAGGACCTCTCCTGGACTGACAACATCGCATCACTGGCCAAAAAAGCACACCTGCAACTATACTTATTTCACAAAAAAGCCAGAGTCCTAAACCCATCATGCACACCTTTTGCAGAGCCACTATTGAGAAAATCATGACCAGCTGCATCACTGTGTGGTATGACATCATAGGACCCTCCAATGCTTTTTTAAGAGCAGCTGAAAAGATCATTGATGTTGCTATCCTCTTGCTTCAAGATATTTATAGCACACATCTCACCTGCAAGCCCTCTGTATTGCAGATGATTCCAGCCAGCCCACACATAGATTCTTCAGTTTACTAACATCCGAGAAGAGACTGGTATTTTCCAGGTCAGGACCACCAGACTGAAAGACAGCTTCATATATCAAGCTGTCAAAAAGTTGAACCCTCTCCCCTCCCATCTGCAACTCATTGCATTATACCATCTCTACACCTGCTGTTGCCCCTTTGATAGTACAGTAACCCACAATTTACATGTTGACTTGCACTAGCTACTTTGTGCATCATTGGAATGCTCATCAACCTTACTGCAACATTGGACTGAAAACTCATTACACAGTTTGACTTAATTAGTTCTCTGTAACTTAAAAATGTTTTAAATTAGTCTCTTTGCACCATATCAATTATATTTGAACTACTTATTTCATTAGTTTTTAAATTCTATCTGCACATGCATTGTGTTCTTACATTATACTTTATTTGTTTTATCTGTATATATTGATTTGTAATTTGTTAAAAAATTCTTCCTTTAGTTTTTAATGTTATAGAGCCGGTTTCATGGACAGGGATTAGACTAATTGTAGACTAAAATAAATGTAGGATCAGTCCAAACTGAAAATAACTTGCACTGACATATCTTAAAATACATCAGTGCCCTTTGTTTTGCCTCAAAATGCACACAAGTAATGTTTTAGTAAGGTATGTTTGTTTAAACTAGTTATATAATTAAAACTAAGATGTACTCCTAGTTTAAATCATTCCCTGTCCGGGAAACCACCCCAGAGTGTTTACAATGCAGAGTTTAGAATATAAAAGTAACATAATTAAAATTCTCTGTTTTTGCTGAACCTGTGGCTGAATTGACAATAAAACAAATTTCACCTTGAACTTACAATCTTATGCAACATGCATTTTATGATGACACATTGTGTTTTAATGTAAATGCAAAATATGTTTAATGTGATTTTTCTAATTATTGTATGATTTTTACACACAAACCTTACATTACACTTACAAGTAAACAAATTGTTTAATCTGAATTCATACTTGTAATTCACACTATTTGTTGACTTATCCCATTGCTGTGGTTTTGTTTATCAACTAAACTATGGTGGAAATGTCATTATTTAATTATAAGATTATGTTGAATATAGCATGAACATCAACATATATATATATATATATATATATATATATATATATATATATATATATATATATATATATATATATATATATATATATATATATTGTTTAAGTATATATACTATTACATTATAATATTTTAAGCATTAGTTCTTTGTAATTCTAGCAAGTTAAATTAACTTTCTTTTGTTAATAATTAGTAAGGCTTTATTTAAATTTTTAAAATTAAAGAGGATATTTGTTTTGTTATTCCTCTTTTGTTTAATTTCTTGATGAATTTGTAATAATACTATGTATTCTATGAGTTTAAGATTTTGTCATAACAATACATTGTATTGTTGTATAAAAAGTAAATAGAATTTAAATGAAAGTATAAGTGATTTTGCATTCCTTTATTTACAATTTCTTTATTAATATTAATTTAAAATAAGCACATAACTTTTAAGTTTTAAATACATTTTATCTATATGCACCAGTAGGTGTCAATGTCACAAAACTGTCATGCATTCTAAGGTTAATCAATTTAATTTAATAATACAGCACTTTTCACAATTGTACATCATTTCAAAGTAGCTTTTCATGGAAAAAACAAAGTAAAGAAAAAAGTAATGCAATTTTTAAATATACTTTATGATGCAGTATATGAATAAATATGGGAATAGACTAATATTACGTTATTTAAATAAGAACTAAATGTGAATTGCCCAAAGTATATTATGAAATAATAAAGTATGGAGGTATTCAATTTTGTTATTACAGTTTTTCTCAGTAGCTTTGGTACACTTCTCAGATCAGAATTAAAATTCTCAATTGAAATTGTCATTTAGTATTCACTAAGTCATAGAATATAGTCTACAATATATTATAGAATTCAGCATCCCTGCAAAATTCACAAGGAAGTAGTCAATTGTCAATGGGAATTCATCAATTTAATACATCAATTGTGGGGTGAACATCATAGTAAAGTGGAATTGAACCTATTTGTCTTAGATGTCCTCTGTGAACCAAGGATAACACAGGGGAACAGACGCAAGATGTTATTAAGGCTACTTACATTTAAGATTAAAGGCATACAGTCATACAGTATAATAAATATGACTGTGCTCATTATGACAATGATTCACATCAATACACAAAAGTTTATTCACTATTCAGTAATGTATTCACTTTAGACAGCTTTAAAGTTGTAATTCTATAAACCAAGTTTTGTAATTTTATAATTAAAATGCAGCCATATTTATCACTGTACATCTATGCCATAATAGACTATCATAATTGATTGATCAAAATATATTTTCTGTTCATCTGAAAAAAATTTATTCATAAAGGTTAAGAACAAGGTGCAAATTAGAAAATTTTGAAAAAAATTAATTTATAAGTGATCACTTTAAAGCCAATTTCATAAAATGTATAACCAGCAAGTGGAACTGTCTCAAAACACAACAAAATCCCCTTTGATAAAATAAAACTCTTACCCAATGTAATGGGGTGACCCTTTTTATTATTGGGGTTGTCTTTTTCGTTCTTGGTGGATGGAGTTGGGCGTAAGTTAAGCTCACGGCCCCTTTAAAACCGCGGAGTTTTCCTTTCATTTCCGTTTATCCTCTGGCATGGTATGCGGGTTGCGTTCGTTTGTGTCGCAAGAATTATTTACTATGCGTTAAGCATTGAGCGCTGATTCAGTGGCGTAGACCTGCATAAGGGGGAAAATCCCTTTACCTCTCGGCTTGGGCCTGTGGAAGTGCAACTGCATAAATTAAGGTACATTATTATACCGATATGCTGCTGTATGGGTTTTTTAGTGCCGTTTAATGATGACTCATTTATATAGTGTGATCAAGGCAGTATTAGTGGTTTGTTCGTCGTGTGATCAAGGCAGTGTTGGTGGTTTGTTCACCGTGCTTACCGAGGGTCTGTTAATTGTGCTGCAGGTAAGTTTGTGAATCTTCTAAATCGTTTGTTAACTAAAGATGTAATTTTCCTCTGTGGTTAATGATTAAATTGGGTGAATATTTTATAGAATCTGCCCGCTGTTGCTTTGCTGCTGCGGGGCGGCGTGTTATTACTGTGATCCGTGGGCTGCGCGCTGGAGATTGGAGAGTGCGCGCTCCAGTCCCATTGACTACTTTAAAGACGCATGTTTATATGCTGAGCTTCATGTGAATGACTTTTATGCGAGCGTGAGCCAGGGCGAGTGTATGTTTGAATGACTATATTGTATCTGCTGGAGTGACGATATTGTGCGTGGTTGGGTGATTATATTGTGTGTGCGGTTGAGTGACTATATTATGGGTGTATGGTGAGAGTGGTTTTTGAGTAATCTATTATTGTTACTTTTTCAACATTGAATGTTATTTTCTTTCGTTTTGTTTCTTTCTGTTTTGTCAATTGTATGGAATATTGTGAGTATTATTGAATAAGTTGTTTTTGGTATATTGCCAAACTGTATTTGTAATTGTCTTTTTATTTCATTTTTGTTTGATCGTGGGTTGCCTGTCAATCGTGTCGAGTACTGTGAGCGGTTATTAGCACTGCTCTTATCTCTTATCAATCCATTTATAAAGGGTATTTGGTTGCTGGGTTCAGGAGGATTTATTTCTATTTTTTATTTTATTTTATAATTTGGTTTGGTTACTGTGTGGATTGTGATTTTGGTTATACAATTGCATGAGGGTGTGAACTGAGGTTGGATTTAATTTATTTGAATTCTTATTTTTTCTTTCATTTCTCCTCCCCAAATGCTAATTTATCCAATGGGATATTGAGATTGATATTGGTCCGAGATCCGATTTTTCAAGTTACCATTGTATGACATTAAGAGTCTGTTTGTGTGGGTGTGAATGTTGTTGTTTTTATAAATTGTGTATTTTTCCCCAAAAATTGTTTTTGGGTTGAATTATTATATTTTTATATTTTCTGATACCAAATAAAGATTGTACACATCTCTGCTTGTCCTTTCCATTTGGTTGGAAACCTGTATTTAGGGCATTTATAGAAAAAATATTCTATTAGGAGGATTTAGCCTCCGCCCACATTTGGCGTAGTCGGCAGGGCGGTTGCTGTTCAGGCAGGGATGTGTACTTTCAATCTGGTGATAAAACGGTTGCGTTAAAATTGAGGTGTATTTGTGTTTGTTTTTTTTTGTTTGTTTTTTTTGGATGTTTTTGGGTGTGTGTTTGTTTTACAGTGGCAAAGCAGCAGCGGGCAGGACCAAGGGAGGCTTTCTCGAGACTTGCAGTTTGTCAAATTACCTGTGAGTAAGCTTTTAGGTTTTTTATTACTAACGGAAAGTGAGTTGGAAGAGCTGCGAAGGCAGGTTCAGTCCCTGCAGTCAGAGAATGAGCAATTACAGCGTCAAGCTAGTTCTGCAGCAGGACCCTCGGTTGGTATTAGTTCTGCCTCTGATACACCGGTTCGTGTCTCTGATGTGGTGGACGCCCCCAGGCCCATGGCCGAGCGGATTATTCTTGTCCCTAGAGAGAGGCGATGTTCCATCTTTAGTGGAAGGGATGACGAGGAGGTATTTGAATGGGTGGAGGAGATAAAGAGTAATTTAAGGGCTCGAAATTTAACAGCAAGGGAGGAAGCTTTGTTTATTCTTGACCATTTGGGGGGATCTGCCAGATGCGAAATTAAGTTAAGACCAAGGGAAGAGAGAGAGGATCCAGAAAGGGTGTTTTCTGTGTTAAAGGAGTTATATGGGTGTGCACACTCGTATATTTCCCTTCAGAAACAGTTTTTCTCTCGTAAGCAGGAAGAGGGCGAATCGTTGCAAGACTTTTCGCATGCTCTTTTTGCTTTGATGGAGAAGGTAATACAATGCGCCCCAGATGGCGTGCCTAATTCCCCTACTTTACTCCGGGATCAGTTCGTAGAACATGTGCTTGATAACAGTTAATGCCGTGAGCTTAAGCGCCATGTCCGACTCCATCCACAGTCCACTATTTTGGATGTAAGAAAAGAGGCAATTAGGTGGGTGGATGAGGGTTTTCGCCCTGAAACACGGGAAAGGAGTTATTCCGTTCCATCTCTTGCTACTCAGTATAGAGTCCAAGGGCATAGTGTACCCTCCCGTGGTCAAGAGAATCAGTCCGAGCTGGCTGAATTGAAAGAGATGTTGAGGGCTCAACAAGAGCAACTTAACCAACTCACCCAAGGGTTACAGCAATTGCAATCACAACATGCTTTTAATCAGTCTAGGCGCGTTAATCCTATTATTTGCAGGCGTTGTAACCAAGCAGGCCATATTGCCCGAAATTGTGTTTTGGATTTTCGTAGATCCACAGAGCAGCAGGCATCTTTGTCACAGCCGGGTAGCTCTTTGAATCCTAATAGGCCGACGGAAAACTTCAACCCCCTGAATTGATGAGCCACACTTCAGGAGGGGTAACAGTTGGCTCTCGGCCCTCTGAAATAGTTGGGAACCAGGCCTTTTCTAAATTATTAGGTAATTGTCCTTCTGTCACTATTACTATGGGTGGAGTAGAGGTTCCCTGTTTATTGGACACCGGGTCGATGGTGACAACTATTTCAGAGAGTTTTTTTCGCCAGCATTTTGAGCCTTGGGGTAAAGAAAAGTTGCTTGGCTGTGGGTGGTTACAGTTGCGGGCCGCAAATGGCTTAGATATACCTTATCTGGGTTATTTGGAGTTAGACTTTGTTGTTCTTGGAAAGAAAATCCAGGGTAAAGGGGTACTCGTGGTAAAAGATCTGTCCCACTCTTTACCGGGTGGGTTTCCTGGGTTGTTGGGTATGAACGTCATTCAGGAGTGTTATAGGGAGTTGTTTAGTCAACATGGTCATAAGCTTTTTGACCTTCCAACCGTAAAGGAGACTCCTGCATGGCTTTCTGCCCTACAGTACTGTAAGAAGACTGAAACTGATGTGTATGAGACCACAGAACGATTGGCTAGGGTTGGTGGCAGAGAAACTGTGCGAATCCCTGCCGATTCATTGCGGTTTGTGCCCGTTACGTTTTCCCTACCGGTAGGTTCTCTACCTGTGTTGCTGTTTGAGCCTTTGGGGAAAGAGAATTCCCTCCCAGCTGGCCTTTTAGCATCGGTTTCTCTGGTACCAATTGTTCGAGGGGTGGCCTTTGTACCTATAGTTAATATAGGCGAACAGGATGTTCTACTGCACCCTCATGTTGCGGTGGGAACGTTGTGTAAGGTTGAGACTCTCTCACAGTTAGAGGGGTGTGATGTTGTACCATCAGAGGAACAAGTCCATCAAGCCACAATTGCATTGCAGGCAGTTGAAATTGATAGAATGGAGGAGACAATCCAGAATATGGATTTGTCCCAATTGCCTCAGGACAATCAGGCTCAAGTTAGGTCACTTCTATACACCTATAGGTCCGTTTTCCCCGCTCACGAGGGTGATTTGGGCTGTACTAAGCTCATTACTCATGAGATTCCCCTGCTAGATGCTGAGCCAATACGACAGAGGTATAGACGGTTGCCCCCTTCAGATTATGAGGCAGTTAAGCAGCATATTTACCAACTGCTGCAGAATCAGGTGATCCGAGAGAGCTCTAGTCCGTATGCCTCCCCAATTGTTGTTGTGAAGAAAAAGGATGGCCAGATTCGTCTTTGCGTTGATTACAGGCAGTTGAATGGTAAGACACGGAAGGACGCTTTTCCTCTGCCTCGGATCGAGGAGTCCCTGGATGCCCTGTGCGGAGCGCAGTGGTTTTCCACTTTGGATCTCGCCAGTGGCTATAACCAGGTTCCGGTGGCAGAGGGAGATAAGTGTAAGACCGCTTTTTGCACGCCCTTTGGGTTATTTGAGTTTAATCCAATGCCCTTTGGGTTGTGCAATGCCCCTAGCACTTTCCAACGTCTTATGGAGCGCATTTTTGGGGACCAAAGGTTCCAGACATTGCTGCTTTATTTAGATGACATTATAATTTTTTCATCTACTATTGCACAGCACTTGGAGAGGTTAGAAATGGTCTTTGTCCGTCTTCAGCAAGAGGGACTTAAGGTCAAGTTGGAAAAGTGTTGCTTTTTCCGGCAAGAGGTAGGCTATCTGGGGCATCTGGTGTCTAGGGAGGGGGTATCGACCGATCCTGCTAAGATCAGCACAGTGGCGGAGTGGAAACAACCAACCGATGTAGCGGAGTTGCGGTCATTTTTAGGATTTGCAAGTTATTATAGGCGTTTTGTAGAGGGTTTTGCTCAGTTAGCTGCCCCGCTGCATCGGCTTGTTGCAGACTTGGTAGGGACAAAGAAGAAGAGGGGTTCAGGGAAGTCAATTGGCAGCTGTTGGACTAAGGAGTGTGAGCAGAGGTTTCAAACTTTGAAGAAGCGACTGGTGTCTGCTCCTGTTTTGGCGTATGCAGATTTCTCCCTCCCATTTGTGTTGGAGATTGATCCTAGCCACGCTGGGTTAGGGGCAGTGCTTGCACAGGAGAGGGATGGTAAGAGGAGGCCGGTTGCATATGCTAGCCGTGGACTCAGACCCACTGAACGAAACATGCAAAATTATAGCTCCATGAAGTTGGAGTTATTAGCATTAAAATGGGTTTTGACCGAAAAATTTAAAGACTATCTCCTAGGACAGAAGTGTATAGTTTACACCGACAACAACCCCTTGAGCTATTTGAAGACTGCCAAACTGGGTGCTTTGGAGCAACGCTGGGCTTCCCAGCTGGCAGCATTTGACTTTGATATTCGGTATCGCCCTGGCCGTGCTAACGGTAATGCAGACGCTTTGTCTAGGCAGTACACAGTAATACCTTCTTCACCGCAGGAGTGCGGAACTGCTCTGCCGGCAACTCTGGTAGAATTGTTGGATAAGGAGAGGTCAGTAGAGGTAGTACAGAGTGCAATCTCTGCTTTTTCTACAACCTCAAAAGTAGATTTGCGACAGGCACAGGAACAGGATCCAGTTATTGGTCCGGCTCTTGAGTTTTTTTCCTCTAAAGTGTACCCGACTAAGAAGCAACGTGAGTCTATGTCCAAAAGATGTTTGGAACTGCTTCGTCAGTGGAGCCGGTTGTTTAAGAGAGACGGTTTGTTGTATCGCCGTTTAAAACTACCTGATGGGAGAGAAGAGGTGGACCAGTTGGTGCTACCTGAGGTTTTTCAGACAGAGGTTTTTCAGCTATTGCATAGTGCTCATGGCCATCAAGGTAGGGAGCGTACCTATGAGCTGATACGTAGCCGGTGCTATTGGCCGGGGATGGAGGCAGATGTCCGGAAGCAATGCCAGGAGTGTAGTCAGTGTGCGGTTGCAAAATCAAATCAGCCCACAGCCCGTGCTCCAATGGGCCATTTGATGGCCTCAAGACCAAATCAAATCTTGGCGATAGATTTTACCACTTTGGAGCAGGCCAGTGATGGAAGGGAGCATGTCCTTGTTATTACTGATGTGTTCTCAAAATACACTCAGGCGGTACCCACACGAGACCAGAAAGCAGCGACAGTAGCTGAGATTTTGGTCCATGAGTGGTTCTATAGGTTCGGTGTACCGGCGCAAATCCATTCAGACCAAGGTAGAAGCTTTGAGGGTGCAGTGGTTTCCCAGCTTTGCCAGTTGTATGAAATTCAGAAGACTCACACTGTCCCGTATCACCCTCAGGGTAATGGGCAGTGTGAGCGCTTCAATCGAACCCTTCATGACTTGCTTCGCACACTGTCTGTAGAGCAGAAGAGGTCATGGACGTGTCATATAGCACAGGTATGTTTTGCATATAATACCACGCCTCACCAGACCACTGGTGAGTCACCATATTTTTTGATGTTCGGGTAGGCCCCCAGACTTCCAGTCGATTTTCTGCTCTCAGCAGTGGACGAACCTGCCAGTGGACGGGTGAAAGACTGGGTAGTGGAGCACAGAGAGAGACTTAATACAACTTATATGAGAGTAAGGGCTCGGCTGGATAGAGCTGCTGAACTTCGCAAGAAACATCATGATCAGGTAGGAAGGGATTTTGTGTTGATGGAAGGTCAAGAAGTTTATTTGAGGGACTATGGTGTCCGTGGCCGTCATAAAATACAAAATCACTGGTCCAGTATTGTTTACAGAGTTGTTAAAGCCCCTAGAGGTGATGGTGGTGTATACACCATAGCACCGGTGGATAACCCTTCTTTGGTAAAACAGGTACACAGGTCTCACCTCAAGTCAGTACCACAGGGAGCAGGCTCGGGCCATATTGTTGACCCAGGGTTGGGGTTGTTAGAAGACAACGTGGATGAGGTATTAGCCTCTCCAGTGGCCGTGGAACAGTGGGATGTAGCCCTTATTGACGTAACCCCAACTGCCTCGAGTTCAGTTGAAGTCGATTTATCACTTGAACCAAAGAGGGTTGTAGAAAGTCCGGCAGAGATGGTGGGTGAAGGTTCAATGTCGACTCTGATTTCCCCAATTCGAACTAGGGAGGAGGGGCGGCGTCAAACTGCCCGAGCTACTGCCGGGAAACATTCTAACCCGTATCATTTACCAAGGGCTGCAGCAATAGTTCAAAACATACATTTCGGCAGTGGGCCTGTGAATGCTCCAGTTCAACCTAGTCAGACTCAAGGCCCCTCTTTCCGTCCATGGTTGTAGAGTGTATCATCGGGACGATGATAGAAAAACCAGGGGTAGAATGTAATGGGGTGACCCTTTTTATTATTGGGGTTGTCTTTTTCGTTCTTGGTGGATGGAGTTGGGCGGAAGTTAAGCTCACGGCCCCTTTAAAACCGCGGAGTTTTCCTTTCATTTCCGTTTATCCTCTGGCATGGTATGCGGGTTGCGTTCGTTTGTGTCGCAAGAATTATTTACTATGCGTTAAGCATTGAGCGCTGATTCAGTGGCGTAGACCTGCATAAGGGGGAAAATCCCTTTACCTCTCGGCTTGGGCCTGTGGAAGTGCAATTGCATAAATTAAGGTACATTATTATACCGATATGCTGCTGTATGGGTTTTTTAGTGCCGTTTAATGATGATTCATTTATATAGTGTGATCAAGGCAGTATTGGTGGTTTGTTCACCGTGTGATCAAGGCAGTGTTGGTGGTTTGTTCACCGTGCTTACCGAGGGTCTGTTAATTGTGCTGCAGGTAAGTTTGTGAATCTTCTAAATCGTTTGTTAACTAAAGATGTAATTTTCCTCTGTGGTTAATGATTAAATTGGGTGAATATTTTATAGAATCTGCCCGCTGTTGCTTTGCTGCTGCGGGGCGGCGTGTTATTACTGTGATCCGTGGGCTGCGCGCTGGAGATTGGAGAGTGCGCGCTCCAGTCCCATTGACTACTTTAAAGACTCATGTTTATATGCTGAGCTTCATGTGAATGACTTTTATGCGAGCGTGAGCCAGGGCGAGTGTGTGTTTGAATGACTATATTGTATCTGCTGGAGTGACGATATTGTGCGTGGTTGGGTGATTATATTGTGTGTGCGGTTGAGTGACTATATTATGGGTGTATGGTGACAGTGGTTTTTGAGTAATCTATTATTGTTACTTTTTCAACATTGAATGTTATTTTCTTTCGTTTTGTTTCTTTCTGTTTTGTCAATTGTATGGAATATTGTGAGTAATGGCCGACCGAAAACTGTTTGGTATCGTTTGACTTGGCATGCCTCAAGGAATCTAACAAGACCACCTTCATGATTTTAGACTCAAGTTTGAAGTAGTTATAAGCAAAAATAGGCATTTTTCGAATCTCGTGACCACTAGGTGGCGCTGCGACGAAACGTTGCAGGCACCCTCAGGTCATGACTGTAATGACAAATACCAAGTTTCGTGTCGATACAATAAAGTTTTGCGAAGATACGTCCTCACGTCGGTTTTGGCGTGCTCGCCGCCATATATGTTGTCAATTTATACGAGAACGCATTGGTCTATCAAAAAGCTTTTGATAACTTTTTGTCTGGGGTGTCTCTAGATCAGTGGCTTTCAATCTTGTCCTAGGGGACCCACAGCTCTGCACATTTTGTATGTCTCCCTTAACTGACACACCCAGTTCTGTTCATGGATCTCTCCCTTAATGAGCTGATGATCTGAATCAGGTGTGTTAGATAAGGGAGACATGCAAAATGTGCAGGGCAGTGGGTCCCCTAGGACAAGATTGAAAACCACTGCTCTAGATGCTACATACCAAAGGACATGCAAATCGGACAAACGCTCTAGGAGGAGTTCGAAAAAGTAGGTTTTACAGAAAATTCAAAATGGCATGACACAAATGACATCAATGTGTGCAATTGAATCATCATGAGCCAAGGATTCAGAGGAACCAAGAATTTAGTTTCTAGGACTCACGGGTCAGAAGTTATGAGCATGAACATAAGTGGACTTTTGGACTGTTGGTGGCGCTAGAGGGTTTGAGTTAGACACACCTATGTTGCTATAGTAACTTCTAAGACTGTCCTCTACATGTGTGCCAAATTGCATAACTTTCCTACGTACGGTTCTATGGGCTGCCATTGACTTCAATGGCGGAAGAGGAAACATAATAATAATAAATATAGCTGCAAGCAGCGATACCGGGGTCAAGCCAAACATGGCAAAAAATTATTCATACGTGATGACTGTCACGATTTAAGATCTAAGTTTGCATTAGTTTTATGAAAAAAAAGCAATTTTTTCGTATCTTGAGACCACTAGGTGGCACTGTGCCGAAACAATAGATGGTGCCTCAGGTCATGACTGTGAGGACACATGCCAAATTTAGTGTAAATACAATAAAGCGATACGGAGATATAGCCTTAAATGACTTGACCACTAGGGGGCACTGACAAAACAATAAAATGTGACTCAGGTCTTGATTGTAATGACACCCACCAAATTTGGTGTAAATACGATAAAGAGATGCAGAGATATATCTTTAAATCTCTTGACCACTAGGGGGCGCCGAAAAGTTTACAAGTCCTCCCAGAACATGTTGCTGATGAACCATACAAAGTTTCATAACAATACGCAATTGCATTTCTGAAATACTTGAACTTAAAGAAAATTCAAAATGCCCGACACACAAAATGGCCGACCGAAAACCATTTGGTATCGTTTGACTCGGCATGCCTCATAAAATCTAACAAGACCAGTCTCATAATTTTACATTCAAATTTGCAGTAGTTATAAGCAAAAAGAGACATTTTTTATATCTCGTGACCAGTAGGGGGCAGTGTGACGAAATGGTGCATGCACCCTCAGGTCATCACTGTTATGACATATACCAAGTCTCATATCAATACGCAAAAGTTTTGCGAAGATACAGGCTCAAACACATTTTGGCGTGCTCGCACTCGCATTCTTTGATGCGTTATACGACAACGGATAGGTCTAACGAAAAGCTTTTGATAACTTTTTGTCTGGAGTGTCTCTAGATGATGCATACCAAAAATCAAGCCAATCACACGAGCGCTCTAGGAGGAGTTCAAAAAATTAGGTGTTCAATATAATTCAAAATGGTCGACAGGAAGTAGGTTCGACTCAGACATATTTGGTACAGTCAGACTCAGCAAGAGCCAAGGAATCAAAAGAGTGAATTCTTATGTCAGTGTGGCAATTTAATCAAATGATATAAAGATTTTAAACAAATTCTTTACATATCCTGACCACTAGGTGGCGCCATCCTAAAGATTTATAGGTGCGCTCAGAACATGTCACTGATGAACCATGCCAAATTTCGTAGCGATACGCCATTCTGTTTGTGAAATACTGAACTTAATGAGAAAATTCAAAATGGCCGACACCCAAAATGGCCGACCGATAACCGTTTGGTATCGTTTGACTCTGCATGTCTCAAGGAATCTAACAAGACCACCTTCATGATTTTAGACTCAAGTTTGAAGTAGTTACAAGCGAAAATAGGCATTTTTCTAATCTCGTGACCAGTAGGTGGCGCTGTGACGAAACGTTGCAGGCACCCTCAGGTCATGACTGTAATGACATATACCACGTTTCGTGTCGATACACATAAGTTTTGCGAAGATACGGCCTCACGTCTGTTTTGGCGTGCTCGCCGCCATATATGTTGTCAATTTATATGAGAACGCATTGGTCTATCAAAAAGCTTTTGATAACTTTTTGTCTTGGGTGTCTCTAGATGCTACATACCAAAGGACATGCAAATCGGACAAACGGTCTAGGAGGAGTTCGAAAAAGTAGGTTTTACGGAAAATTCAAAATGGCGGAAAGATGTGCATGACACAAATGACATCAATGTGTGCAATTGAATCATCATGAGCCAAAGATTCAGAGGAAACAAGAATTTAATTTCTAGGACTCATGGGTCAGAAGTTATGAGCATGAATATAAGTGGATTTTTGGACTGTTGGTGGCGCTAGAGGGTTTAAGTCAGACACACCTAGGTTGCTATAGTAACTTCTGAGTCTGTCCTCTACATGTGTGCCAAATTTCACAACTTTCCTACGTACGGTTCTATGGGCTGCCATTGACTTCAATGGCGGAAGAACAAGGATGAATAATAATAATAAGAAAACTGACAATAACAATAGGTGTCTACGCCACTTCGTGGCTTGACCCCTAATAATAATAATAATAATAATAATAATAATAATAAGAAAACTAACAATAACAATAGGTGTCTACGCCACTTCGTGGCTTGACCCCTAAATATAGCTGCAAGCAGCAATGCCGGGGTCAAGCCAAAAAGGGCACATAAGAAAGTAAAGTTGAATTCGGATGAGCAGTTTAAAGAACCTGGGAAAATCTCTTGATTTCAGACTAAATAATATAACAGTTATCAGCAAAAAAGCTGTGTTTTCATTCAGTGTCATCTCTCCCTCTCTTCTCGAGGAGCATTGACAACTAGAACACTGAAGAAAATGTGAGTGGTGCTTGCAGTGGCAATTCTCAGCTCACAAAATGTTACAGTGGTGTTAATGAGTCAAAAGAGACCACCCCCATGTCTCTACGATGTTCTGATGCAGAGATATAGCTCTTGTAAAAAGGATTGATAAGGTATCCTAATTGGTTGCTAAGGAGTTAATTGGCATGCACCAATGATCTCCAAGCCATGAAAGGAATAATACATGATGACCCAAGATTTTAGATGTACTGTTGGAGTAGTTTTAGGCAAAAATACCATATTTCTATCTCAAAACCACTAGGTGGCGCAATGACAAAGTTGTGCATGCAACCTCAGTTCATAACTGTGTTACATCTAGCTAGTTTTATGACTATACACTTTAGTTTAGTGAAGAAATAGTTGTATGACCATAGGGCTTGCTTGATATGAAAGATTTTGTTCAATTATAGGGCCACCTAGTGGTTCAGGCATACCAATTTTTTTGTGTGGCCTCAGACTCTGCTCATACATCAGCGTATCAAATCTGGTGAAAAAATGTCTTTTCGTTGCGAAGTTATAACCATTTATGTATAAAAACACAAATTGTAAAAGGTAATTTTTCGTTTTTTGCAATTTTCGGCCATTTCTGATGAAAATTTTAATATAATGCCAATAGAACTTTTTGTTCAGAAGGTAATGTAATGTTCTTCTTATGGTGTTTTCGAGTCGATCGGAATAACGCTCGCGGAGATATTCGCGCATGTTTTTTAAGTGCTGTTTTGCCGCGCAGGGCTAACCGTAAGGCGAAATCTGGCATGTTTGGTATCGTTGGACTCGGCAACTATTCAGAACTCCAAAGAAACAAGTCCCGTGAAAATATGTCAATCGGAGCCAACGTTATAGGCGTTTAAAGCATAAGTCTGACCACTAGGTGGCGCTGTGACGAAACTCTGCATGCACCCTAAGTTCCTGACTCGCATCACAAGTACCAAGTATCGTGTCAATAGGCTTAAGTTTGGCAAAGATACAGCCTCAAATCCGTTTTTTTGCGCTCTACGTAAAATTCGTTGACGCGGTTTACGGAAACAGATGGACGAATTGACATGAATTCCATAACTTTTTGCCGTGAGGGTCTGTAGATGCTACATACCGATTTTCGTGGAAATTGGGCAAAAGCTCTAGGACGAGTTGGCAAAAGTAGGTTTTACGAATAATTCAAAATGGCGGAAAAATTTCCATGACGGAAAATGACGTCATAGGGTCAAATCGAATCGTCTTGAGCCAAGGAATCAGAGGAAACAAGAATTTTGTTTCTAGGTCTTACGGATCAGAAGTTATAAGCAAAAACGTAAGTGCAACTTTGGACTGTTGGTGGCGCTAGAGGGTTGGAGATAGAGACTCCAAATTTGCTGTGGGGACACATTGGACTGTCCTTTATCAGTGTGCCAAATTTCATAACTTTCCTACGTACGGTTCTATGGGCTGCCATAGACCGCAATGGCGGAAGAAGAAGAATAACAATAATTATAAGAAAACTAACGGATACAATAGGGGTCTTCGCCCCTTCGGGGCTTGACCCCTAAATATAGCTGCAAGCAGCGATACCGGGGTCAAGCCGAAAAGGGCACAGAAGGGTGTAAAGTTGAGTTTGGATAAGCAGACCAAAGAACCTAGGTAAACCTAATGATTTCAGATGAAAAAACGCAAAAGTAATCAACAAAAATAATCTATGTTCTAATCCACTGCAATCGTCCTTCTGTTATTGACAGTCATGGAACATTAGAGCACAGAAGGATATGTGAGTGATGTTTGCAGTGGCATAACATGGGTCACAACATGTTACAACAAGTTAAATCAGTCAAAAGAGACCATCCCCATGTCTCTACGATGTTCTGATGCAGAGAAAAAGCTCTTTCAAAAACGGTTGATAAGGTATTCTCATTGGTTGCTAGAGAGTAAATTCACATCCACCAGTAATTATAGACCAAGCCATATGAAATGAAGAATCCATGATGACTCATGGTTTTAGATGTGTTGTTGCAGTAGTTTTAGGCAAATATAGCTATTTTCTATCTCCAAACCACTAGGTCGCGCTATGACAGAATCGTGCATGCAACCTCGGGTCATATCTGCCTTACATCTAGCTAGTTTCATGACTATACACTTTAGTTCAGCAAAGAAATAGTTGTATGACCATAGGGCTTGCTTGATATGAAAGATTTTGTTCAATTATAGGGCCACCTAGTGGTTCAGGCATACCAATTTTTTTGTGTGGCCTCAGACTCTGCTCATACATCAGCATATCAAATCTGGTGAAAAAATCTCTTTTCGTTACGAAGTTATAACCATTTATGTGTAAAAAACACAAAATGTAAAGGTAATTTTTCGTTTTTTGCAATTTTCGGCCATTTCTGATGAAAATTTTAATATAACGCCAATAGAGTTTTTTGTTCAGAAGGTAATGCAATGTTCTTCCTATGGCATTTTCGAGTCGATCGGAATAACGCTCGCGGAGATATTCGCGCATGTTTTTTAAGTGCTATTTTGCCGCGCAGGGTTAACCGTAAGGCCAATTCTGGCATGTTTGGTATCGTTGGACTCGGCAACTATTCAGAACTCCAAAGAAACAAGTCCCGTGAAAATACGTCAATCGGAGCCAAAGTTATAGGCGTGTAAAGCATAAGTCTGACCACTAGGTGGCACTGTGACGAAACTCTGCATGCACTCGTAGTTCCTGACTGGCATCACAAGTACCAAGTATCGTGTCAATAGGCTTAATTTTGCCGAAGATACAGCCTCAAATCCGTTTTTTTGCGCTCTACGTAAAATTTGTTGACGCGGTTTACGAAAACAAATTGACGAATTGACATGAATTCCATAACTTTTTGCCGTGAGGGTCTGTAGATGCTACATACCGATTTTCGTGGAAATCGCGCAAAAGCTCTAGGACGAGTTCGCAAAAGTAGGTTTTACGAATAAATCAAAATGGCGGAAAAATTTTCATGACGGAAAATGACGTCATAGGGTCCAATCGAATCGTCTTGAGCCAAGAAATCAGAGGAAATAAGAATTTCGTTTCTAGGACCTACGGATCAGAAGTTATAAGCAAAAACATACGTTCAACTTTGGACTGTTGGTGGCGCTAGCGGGTTAGAGATAGAGACTCCAAATTTGCTGTGGGGACACATTGGAATGTCCTTTATCAGTGTGCCAAATTTCATAACTTTCCTACGTACGGTTCTATGGGCTGCCATAGACCGCAATGGCGGAAGAAGAATAACTAATAATAAATATAGCTGCAAGCAGCAATGCCGGGGTCAAGCCAAAAAGGGCACATAAGAAAGTAAAGTTGAATTCGGATGAGCAGTTTAAAGAACCTGGGAAAATCTCTTGATTTCAGACTAAATAATATAACAGTTATCAGCAAAAAAGCTGTGTTTTCATTCAGTGTCATCTCTCCCTCTCTTCTC
Organism: Paramisgurnus dabryanus; assembly: GCF_030506205.2. NCBI lineage: Eukaryota > Metazoa > Chordata > Actinopteri > Cypriniformes > Cobitidae > Paramisgurnus > Paramisgurnus dabryanus. The sequence goes on from NC_133341.1 coordinate 51,178,881, forward strand.
GAGGAGCATTGACAACTAGAACACTGAAGAAAATGTGAGTGGTGCTTGCAGTGGCAATTCTCAGCTCACAAAATGTTACAGTGGTGTTAATGAGTCAAAAGAGACCACCCCCATGTCTCTACGATGTTCTGATGCAGAGATATAGCTCTTGTAAAAAGGGTTGATAAGGTATCCTAATTGGTTGCTAGGGAGTTAATTGGCATGCACCAATGATCTCCAAGCCATGAAAGAATAATACATGATGACCCAAGATTTTAGATGTACTGTTGGAGTAGTTTTAGGCAAAAATACCATATTTCTATCTCAAAACCAGTAGGTGGCGCAATGACAAAGTTGTGCATGCAACCTCAGTTCATAACTGTGTTACATCTAGCTAGTTTTATGACTATACACTTTAGTTTAGTGAAGAAATAGTTGTATGACCATAGGGTGGCTTGATTTCAAAGGTTTTGTTCAATTATAAGGCCAACTAGTGGTGCAACCATACAATTTTTTTTGTGTAGCCTCAGACTGTAGTCGTACATCAGCGTATCAAATATGGTGAAAAAATCTCTTTGCGTTACGAAGTTATAACCATTTATGTGTAAAAACACAAAATTTAAAGGTAATTTTTCGTTTTTTGCCATTTTCGGCCATTTCTGATGAAAATTTTAATATAGTGCCAATAGAACTTTTTGTTCAGAAGGTAATGCAATATTCTTCCTATGATGTTTTCGAGTCGATCAGAATTACGCTCGCGGAGATATTCGCGCGTGTTTTTTAAGTGCTGTTTTGCTGCTCAGGGCTAATCGTAAGGCGAAATCTGGCATGTTTGGTATCGTTGGACTCGGCGACTATTCAGGACTCCTAAAAATCAAGTCCCGTCAAAATACGTTGATCACAGCCAAAGTTATAGGTGTAAAAAACATCTGTCTGGCCACTAGGTGGCGCTGCGACGAAACTGTGCATGCACACTCAGTTCCTGACTGGCATCACAAGTACCAAGTGTCGTGTCAATAGGCCTAAGTTTGACGAAGATACAGCCTAAAATCTGTTTTTTTGCACTCTACGAAAATTTTGTTGACGCGCTATACGACAACGGATTGGTTTATCGAAATTCTTTTGATAACTTTTTGCCGTGAGGGTCTCTAGATGCTACATACCAATTTTCGCGGCAATCGGGTAAAAACTCTAGGACGAGTTCGCAAAAGTAGGTTTTACGAATAATTCAAAATGGCGGAAAAAATTTCATGACGGAAAATGACGTCATAGGGTCCAATCGAATCGGCTTGAGCCAAGGAATCAGAGGAAGCAAGAATTTTGTTTGTGGGACTTACGGATCAGAAGTTATAAGCAAAAACATAAGTGCAACTTTGGACTGTTGGTGGCGCTAGCGGGTTAGACATAGAGACTCCAAATTTGCTGTGGGGACACATTGGACTGTCCTTTATCAGTGTGCCAAATTTCATAACTTTCCTACGTACGGTTCTATGGGCTGCCATAGACCGCAATGGCGGAAGAAGAATAACTAATAATAATAATAAATATAGCTGCAAGCAGCGATTACCGGGGTTCAAGCGATTTGGGACATTAAGACCTTTAAGGGCATGGCTGTGTAGATTTGCTGCATTGTACAAAATAAATGATGAAAAATAAGATACCAGACACACGTGTTCAAAGTTATCAGCAAAAAAGTGCTATCGTTCAGTGAAATGTCTCCCTCTCTTCTCACAGAACATTGACAAATGGAACACTGAAGGAAATGTTTGTGGTGCTTGCATTGGCAAAACTCGGGTCACAAAATGTTAAAATAGGGTTAATGAGTCAAAAGAGCCGAACCCCATGTCTCTACGATGTTCTGATACAGAGATACAGCTCTTGCTAAATGGTTGCTAGGGTATTCTCATTGGTTGCTAGGGAGTGACTTGCAATCCATCAATGATTATACTCAAAGCCATGAAAGGAATAATCCATGATGACTCATGATTTTAAATGTAAGGTTACAGTATTTTTAAGTGAAAATAACAAATTACCACTAGGTGGCGCTATGACAAACTCGTGCATGGAATCTCAGGTCATGACTGTGTTACATCTAGCTAGTATCATGGCTGTACACTTTAGTTTAATGAAAAAACAGTTGTATGACCATTGGTTTTGCTCAATGTCATAGGTTTTGTTAAATTATGAGGCCAACTAGTGGTGCAGGCATACCATTTTTTTTGTATAGCCTCAGCTTGTGCTCAGACATCAGCGTATCAAATCTGGTGAAAAAATATCATTTTGTTGCGGAGTTATAACCATTTATGTGTAAAAACACAAAATTTTGAGGTAATTTTTCGTTTTTTGCAATTTTCGGCCATTTCTGATGGAAATTTTAACATAACGCCAATAGAACTTTTTGTTTAGAAGGTAATACTATGTTCTTCCTATGGTCGTTTCGAGTTGATCGGAATAACCCTCGAGGAGTTATTCGCGCGTGTTTTTTAAGCGCTCTTTTTCTGTGCAGAACCAACCGTAAAGCAAAACCTGGCATGCTTGGTATCGTTGGACTCGGCAAAAATTCAGGACTCCAAGGAAAAAAGTCGCATGAAAATACGTTAAACTCAGCCTAAGTTATAAGCATTATTTTATTCGTCTGACCACTAGGTGGCGCTGTGACGAAACGATGCATGAAACCTCAGGCCATGACTCTCATCACAAGTACCAAGTGTCGTGTTGATACTTCATTCCTGTCCCCAGTTATAGCCAATAATGTTCTAGTGCTTGCCCACAATTCAGACGTTTGGGCGTGGCATGTTGACCGTGAGTCGAAAGTTCAACTTTTTTTTAATAATTATTGATATTCAAACTCCAAGGAACATTTTAGCACTGGAATGATTCCGATCGGGTGAAAAACCTAGGACTAGTTCGTTTTTATTTTTTTCGACAAAATCGAAAATAGCGGGAAATTTTTCATGACGGAAATAAAATAGGAGATAAACATTTTGTTCGTCTTGATGCAAGGAATCCAGGGATATGAGACACTTGACATTTGGACAAGAATTGTGGGAGTTATGAAAGAACAAGACTTAAAGGAACAGTATGTAGGATTGTGGCCAAAACTGGTATTGCAATCACAAAACGTGTGGCTAAAACTGGTACTGCAATCACACAGCTGGTGGCCAATATACCAAACGACAACATAAACATCAGTTGAGGGCTGCAACTCCACTTTTTAAATGACAATATCCTGGCCGGACCGCTGTTGTGAGTGATATAAGTATTTGAAATGAAAATGATTTCTTAATGTCTAGTGACATTTCAGGGCCATTTAATGATTAATTGATATAAATTTCTTACATACTGTTCCTTTAATATTGACATGGTTACACACTCATTTGGTATGTTTTTTTTATAAAAAACTAAAAATATATAATTCTTACTGCAAATGTCGTGTAAGTGCCTCCAAAATTATGTTCACGTTTCACAGCTTTCATAAAATGACATGAGTGTTAAAACTGATAACTCAGAACAATTGAAGTGGTAGTCTTTAACTAAATGTGATTTTAATATTATAACAGTAAAATCATGAAGTTAAAAGTGCAGTGTGTACATTTTAGCGGCGTCTAGTGGTGAGGTCACGAATTGCAACCAATGGCTTAGTCCACTGCTCACCCCTCGCTTTTGAAACACATAGAGAAGCTACGGTAGCCGCCACCAGACAAACATGTCATCGTCGGAGACAACTTAGTAAAAAAATGTCCGTTAGGGGCTTCTGTAGAAAAATGGCGCCACAAAATGGTGACTTCCATGTAAGGGGACACTCGGTGTATGTAGATAAAAAGGTCTCGTTCTAAGGTAATAAACACATACCGGTTCATTATGAAAGGTCTTTATACACCCCTGATAATATAGTTTTTTATATCATTTTGCATTTCTGTCAAGAGATCCTTCTAAAATTTACACACTGCACCTTTAAATGTGAACAGATTTCTATTAATAGTAAACTTAGATGATGATTACTCTTTAACTGTGTTTTCTGTGAGTGCAAATGTCAGCCAGTGATTGATCCTCTTCTACCATCTAGTGGACATAACGGAAAATTGCACCTAAAAACCACAATAAGGAATTTGAGTATATTGCCTGATCTCAATAATACATTGTATGCTTTGTCATAAGCTTTAGGGGCCGTTCGTCAGAGCCGTTTTCAAAATGACTGTGTGATAGCTATACTTCTGCAAAGTTGTTTTTGTATTTGATATATATATATTTATACAGTGTAGAGAAAATTGTACTGCACTGGCTTTACTGTTGTTGAGTGTAAGAACTGAAACAATTTAATAAACATAACCAGATACTTTATCTGAATGGTGGATGATGTTATTAAATCGTGTCAATAACAAATATCATTTCATTTAGCAGATTCATGTTCATGTCCTTTAATCGAGTACCATGAAGGCTTTCTGTTTTAATTAGGTAAATAAAGTGAGGTATGCAAGTTATTAAACCGTATATATTTTTATGGACAAAAGGAACATATACACAAACATGCTCTGCACATTTTGTATGTTTCTCTCATCTGAAACAGTCATTTTAGTTCATAGAGATATATTCTGTAGGTCTTACTAAATGGTTGCTTGTTTAAATCTTTTAGACTATTTTTTTTATTAACAAACGTAATTGTTCTTAAAGAACATATATATTCTTTGACATAAATATTATGTGCAAACATACAAGTATTTCAGATGACAGCCTCTGTCATATTATAGTAGGCCTAAACATAACAAATCCAGATGTGTTGTTTATATCAAATGGAGTTAATAACAAATATGATGTCATTAAGCAAATGTCAGTCAGATTTGCTATTAAGCACTTATTTGTGTTCACACATGTGCTGTGCTTGAGTAAGTTTTCAGTAAATCATTTACATTTAAAACAACCAATTATATCATAACATTACAATTTCATTGCAATAATTCTATAAACAATTATTAAAAACTTTATAAGACACATCATGACATGTTTATGTCATGGAAAATAGATTAAAATACTAAAGCTACTGATAACCAAATATATATTCTCTTTATGTGTGATTATTAGTAATTATTTCTAATGTTGGCCTGTTCTTTAAGGATCCACATATTTACAGCAATCTTTTTCATACCTTTAGGATTTGAAGAATTCTAAGACAACATTTGAAGCTTTATAACTTTATTGGGTTGTTTCCCACAGGTTTAAATTGATGCATGACTAGCCATTAGTTATTTAAAAACATTTAGGTACTTTTTACAAACAAACCTTTTAAAAAACATTACTGGTGTACATCTTAAGACAAAACTATGGCCCTGATATATTTAAAGATAGGCAGTGTTGGGTGTAACTAGTTACAAAGTAACTAGTTACTGTAATAAAATTACTTTTTTCAGTAACTAGTAGTGTAAGGCATTACCCGTCTGAAAATGGTAATATTATTACAGTTTTCCCGAGCTAGTTACTTTAGTTACATTCGCCAGTAGCACCTTCATCACACAAGGCACAAAACACAGAGAACAAAAGGGAAGGGGAGGAGGGCGTGAATGGAACAGTGATTGGTCTAAGTTTGGCACGAGGTATCATTTACCATCACCGATTGGTCGACACCCAGCAGCCAGCAGCACAGAGCGGCAGCGGCACACTCAAAGACAGATCGGGTAAATGGAAGCGTCAACAACGGCAAGCTCTTTTTCAGAGGAAGGTTCCCAGTAACAGAAAGCTAGTTTCGACGGGTGGAGATTCAGTCATATTTTATTATGTTCAACGGAAGGAAAATAACTTGACGGTGAAGTGCACACTCTTTAATGTTTCTCCTAACGCTGTGCCCCGCGTCCGGTAGCGGGTAAGGAAGCCAGCATTTTCTTGGCCGTGGCTTGCCCAAATAAACATTCTTGTCCAGAAAAAAAATGTAACTAGTAATATAACTAGTAATATAACTAGTTACTTTCTCCAGGGAGTAATAAAGTAAAGTAAGGGATTACTATTTTTGAGAGTAATATGTAATACGTAATATATTACTTTTTTGAGTAACTAGCCCCAACACTGAAGATAGGCCATTGTAAGCTATTTTCAAGTAAGACAACTAAAACATAAACCTAAATTTTAGTCTGTAACTACACTTAAACCAATGGTCAGTAACATTAATCTCTAAGACTAGTCTTAAAAGTTAGTCATACATTTTTGTCTTCATGACTGAACATAACTGCTTTAAGTATCATGTGAAAAAATATTTAAATTATTTAAATTATATTTAAATCCAAATAGTAAGACTGATTAGCCCTAACTAACTACTAGTTCTTCAGACTAGTCCTTAAAACACAGTTTTAACTTAATTATTTAACCAGCCCTAGTCTTGGAAAGACATATATTGTCTGATCTTAATAAAACTATTAATATTTTGTCATAAGCTTCACATTACTAGTTAATTGGTTAGATATACTTAGTCTGGCCCATTTTGAAAATGTCACATTTCAAAATGCTTGAATTGATAACCTCAAGTCTTTAAGTTTTAATGAGGTAAATGACTGCAGATCATTGAATCTTATAATAATTTTCATGCAGATGCAAACCCATGGACAAAAGGAACATAACAGCAGTTACAAATGAAATAACGAATACAGGTTAGAAATGGTTCCCACATCACTGTGAGACATCATATCAAATCTAGGAATACAACGGCAAAAGTTTATTTTATGTTTCATATTGATATTTGCCCAGATAGTACAGCAAATTCACAAAATTGTTTTTCATATAAACATAAACATCTAGAGCAGTACTTTCAACTAAGTGAAACACAGTGGTTTCTCCAGACCCAATGCTCAGCACATTTTCTATGATTCCCTCATCTGACACAATCAGGTCAGTTCATACAAATCTCTACTGATGATTAAAGTGGATTTGTTTAAAATAGAAGACTTTTGTATATGTGCAGAGCAGTGTGCTTCCAGGAATACTTTTGAAAACCACTGATCTAGGGGACAGTTAACGTTACACCCATTGTTCTAGATGCAAATATTTCCGGAATGATGAGCCAAAAATCCTCACAGACACTTGAGAACATAAGACAAAAAAGCCCATCAGTTTAGTTGTAATCGCTGGACTCGTACATGGTTAATGCTGGCTGGCTGTTGGTCGGCATGTTTTCTAAGATATGTAATTATCCTAATAGACCCTTATAAGAATCTGAAAGCAGATGTTATGTGCAAAATAGTAGGTGAGACAAATATTTATGTGTCGTATACATATGCTATAGTCATCGTTCTTTGTTCTTAGGTTATTGCGCCACCTAGTGGACAATCTCTGCTGTTTTTTGCATGTGAACTCAGTCTAGGTCTATACATATGTGTACCAAGTTTCGTGTTGATATCTCATTCCTATCATAAATGATAGCCATTTAAGTATTTGTGGCACCGCCTCTTCGTACTTTTGACCGTGGTGTTGCGACGACGAGTGCAAAGTTCAACTTTTTTTTGATAATTATTGATATTCAATGTCTATGGAATATTCCAGCACTGGATTGGTTCAGATTGGTCAAAAAACCTAGGACTAGTTTGCAAAAGTAGGTTTAAAAGAAAATGATGAATATCTAACAAACGATTTTACTGAGACAGTTGCTTCTTGAGGGAAAGTTGTTCATTGTAAGTACCTCTATTAAATGATATGAGGATCTTGTGGATATCTAAAACACTACATAATACACAATAATTTAAACACTAAAAAAACGTGATAGCGCCCCCCAGAGGCCGAATTTTTTCTTACTCTGCACAGACCTTCATGGCCAAGAGACAAACAGGCCCACCGCGTTTCGTTTCGATCGGCCTTCGTTAACCCTGTCTAATAGCTGCTTTTTCTTGATTGGCTGATGGCGGCTATGTTTCTTGAGCCATGCAAAATTCCTTTTAGACATTAATAGTACCCTAGACCAAGAGCAACCGTGCCAAATTTCAAGTTGATCGGTCCCACACTTTTGTAGCTACAGCCCTTCAAAGGTTGAGGTGGTGTTATAACGCCAACTAGTGGTCAAGCGGCGCAATTATTTGAACGTGAGCCCAGAATAGTCCCCTGTATATATACACCAAATTTGGTGTCGATACCTCTTTCTAATCCCAAGTTATAGCCATTTAAGACCTAGAGGCTCCGCCCATAGGGGGCGTTTGGGCGTGGCTTTACGACGGTGAGTCGAAAGTTCAACTTTTTTTTGATAACTTTTGATATTCACGCTCCAAGGAATATTACAGCACTGGAATGGTTCCGATCGGTCGAAAAACCTAGGACTAGTTTGTTTTTATTTTTTTTCGACAAAATCGAAAATAGCGAAAAAAAATTCTAGGCGCAAATAAAATCGGAGATATACGTTTTGTTCGTCTTGACGCAAGGATTCCAGTGATATAAGACACTTGACATTTGGACAAGATTTCTAGGAGTTATGAGCATAAACGTGATTTCCGTCGTTATAGCGCCACCTATAGGCCAATCGGGTTGATACTCTGTCAACCTCTCCCCAAATTGGGTCCTACCATTTGGCCAAGTTTCAAGTCTCTAGGCCTTACGGTTTGGTCTGCACGTTCCGTTTTACGGCAGAATAATAATAATAAAAATCTTAACAATTACAATAGGGTTTCAGCGCTTCGCGCTTGAACCCCTAAATATAGCTGCAAGCAGCAATACCGGGGTCAAGCCGAAAAGGGCACAGAAGGATGTAAAGTTGCGTTTGGATAAGCAGACTGAAGAACCTAGGTAAACCTAATGATTTCAGATGAAAAAATGCAAAGGTAATCAACAAAAATAATCTATATTCTTGTCTACTGCAACTGTCCTTCGGTTATTGACAATCATGGAACATTAGAGCACTGAAGGACATGTATGTGATGCTTACAGTGGGCAAACATGGGTCACAACATGTTGCAACAAGTTAAAAGAGTCAAAAGAGACCTTCCCCATGTCTCTGTGATGTTCTGATACAGAGAAAAAGCTCTTGCAAAAACAGTTGATAACGTATTCTCATTGGTTGCTAGAGAGTAAATGGACATCCTCTAGTGATTATAGTCAAAGCCATGAAAGGAATAATCCATGATGACTCATGGTTTTAGAAGTGTTGTTGCAGTAGTTTTAGGCAAAAAATGCCATATTCTATCTCAAAACCAGTAGGTGGCGCAATGACAAAATTCGTGCATGCAACCTCAGGTCATAAATGTGTTACATCTAGCTAGTTTTATGACTATACACTTTAGTTTAGTGAAGAAACAGTTGTATGACCATAGGGTGGCTTGATTTCAAAGGTTTTGTTCAATTATAAGGCCAACTAGTTGTGCAACCATACAATTTTTTTTGTGTAGCCTCAGACTGTGGTCGTACATCAGCGTATCAAATATGGTGAATAAATCTCTTTGCGTTACGAAGTTATAACCATTTATGTGTAAAAACACAAAATTTAAAGGTAATTTTTCGTTTTTTGCAATTTTCGGCCATTTCTGATGAAAATTTTAATATAGTGCCAATAGAACTTTTTGTTCAGAAGGTAATGCAATATTCTTCCTATGAGTTTTCGAGTCGATCAGAATTACGCTCGCGGAGATATTCGCGCGTGTTTTTTAAGTGCTGTTTTGCTGCGCAGGGCTAACCGTAAGGCGAAATCTGGCATGTTTGGTATCGTTGGACTCGGCGACTATTCAGGACTCCTAAAAATCAAGTCCCGTCAAAATACGTTGATCACAGCCAAAGTTATAGGTGTAAAAAACATCTGTCTGGCCACTAGGTGGCGCTGCGACGAAACTGTGCATGCACACTCAGTTCCTGACTGGCATCACAAGTACCAGGTGTCGTGTCAATAGGCCTAAGTTTGACGAAGATACAGCCTAAAATCTGTTTTTTTTGCGCTCTACGTAAAATTTGTTAACGCGCTATACGACAACGGATTGGTTTATCGAAATTCTTTTGATAACTTTTTGCCGTGAGGGTCTCTAGATGCTACATACCTAATTTCGCGACAATCGGGTAAAAACTCTAGGACGAGTTTGCAAAAGTAGGTTTTACGAATAATTCAAAATGGCGGAAAAATTTTCATGACAGAAAATGACGTCATAGGGTCCAATCGAATCGTCTTGAGCCAAGGAATCAGAGGAAACAAGAATTTCGTTTCTAGGACTTACGGATCAGAAGTTATAAGCAAAAACATAAGTTCAAATTTGGACTGTTGGTGGCGCTAGCGGGTTAGAGATAGAGACTCCAAATTTGCTGTGGGGACACATTGGACTGTCCTTTATCAGTGTGCCAAATTTCATAACTTTCCTACGTACGGTTCTATGGGCTGCCATAGACCGCAATGGCGGAAGAAGAATAACTAATAATAATAATAATAATAATAAATATAGCTGCAAGCAGCGATACCGGGGTCAAGCCAAACATGGCAAAAAATGATTCATACGTGATGACTGCCAAGATTTAACATCTAAGTTTGCATTAGTTTTATGAAATAAAGCACTTTTTTCGTATCTTGAGACCACTAGGTGGCACTGTGCCGAAAGAATAGTTGGTGCCTCAGGTCATGACTGTGATGACACATACCAAATTTAGTGTAAATACAATAAAGCGATACGGAGATATAGCCTTAAATGACTTGACCACTAGGGGGCACTGACCAAAAAATAAATTGTGACTCAGGTCTTGATTGTGATGACACCCACCAAATTTGGTGTGAATACAATAAAGAGATGCAGAGATATAGCCTTAAATGACTTGACCACTAGGGGGCACTGACCAAAAAATTAATTGTGACTCAGGTCTTGATTGTGATGACACCCACCAAATTTGGTGTAAATACGATAAAGAGATGCAGAGATATAGCTTCAAATCTCTTGACCACTAGGGGGCACCGAAAAGTTTACAAGTCCTCCCAACATGTTGCTGATGAACCATGCCAAGTTTCATAACAATACGCAATTGCGTTTCTGAAATACTTGAACTTAAAGAAAAATTCAAAATGGCCGACACACAAAATGGCCGACCAAAAACCATTTGGTATCGTTTGACTCGACATGCCTCACGAATTCTAACAAGACCAGTCTCATAATTTTACATTCAAATTTGCAGTAGTTATAAGCAAAAATAGAATTTTTTTATATCTCGTGACCAGTAGGGGGCAGTGTGACGAAATAGTGCATGCACCCTCAGGTCATCACTGTTATGACATATACCAAGTCTCATATTAATACGCAAAAGTTTTGCGAAGATACAGGCTCAAAGACATTTTGGCGTGCTCGCCCTCGCATTCTTTGATGCGTTATACGACAACGGATAGGTCTACCGAAAATCTTTTGATAACTTTTTGTCTAGAGTGTCTCTAGATGATGCATACCAAAAATCAAGCCAATCACACAAGCGCTCTAGGAGGAGTTCGAAAAAGTAGGTGTTCAATATAATTCAAAATGGCCGACAGGAAGTAGGTTTGACTCAGACATATTTGGTACAGTCGGACTCAGCATGAGCCAAGGAATCAATAGAGTGAAGTCTTATGTCATAGTGGCAATTTAATCAAATGACATAAAGATTTAAAAACATTTTTTTACATATCCTGACCACTAGGTGGCGCCATCCTAAAGATTTATAGGTGCGCTCAGAACATGTCACTGATGAACCATGGCAAATTTCGTAGCGATACGCCATTCTGTTTGTGAAATACTGAACTTAATGAGAAAATTCAAAATGGCCGACACCCAAAATGGCCGAACGAAAACCGTTTGGTATCGTTTGACTCGGCATGCCTCAAGGAATCTAACAAGACCACCTTCATGATTTTAGACTCAAGTTTGAAGTAGTTATAAGCGAAAATAGGCATTTTTCGAATCTCGTGACCACTAGGTGGCGCTGTGACGAAACGTAGCAGGCACCCTCAGGTCATGACTGTAATGACATATACCAAGTTTCGTGTCGATACAATAAAGTTTTGCGAAGATAAGGCCTCACGTCCGTTTTGGCGTGCTCGCCGCCATATATGTTGTCAATTTATATGAGAACGCATTGGTCTATCAAAAAGCTTTTGATAACTTTTTGTCTTGGGTGTCTCTAGATGCTACATACCAAAGGACATGCAAATCGGACAAACGGTCTAGGAGGAGTTCGAAAAAGTAGGTTTTACGAAAAATTCAAAATGGCGGAAAGATGTGCATGACACAAATGACATCAATGTGTGCATTTGAATCATCATGAGCCAAGGATTCAGAGGAAACAAGAATTTAGTTTCTAGGACTCACGGGTCAGAAGTTATGAGCATGAACATAAGTGGATTTTTGGACTGTTGGTGGCGCTAGAGGGTTTGAGTCAGATACACCAATGTTGCTATAGTAACTTCTAAGACCGTCCTCTACATGTGTGCCAAATTTCATAACTTTCCTATGTACGGTTCTATGGGCTGCCATTGACTTCAATGGCGGAAGAACTAGGAAGAATAATAATAAGAAAACTAACAATAACAATAGGTGTCTACGCCACTTCGTGGCTTGACCCCTAATTATTATAATAAAAAGAAAACTAACGGATACAATAGGGGTCTTCGCCCCTTCGGGGCTTGACCCCTAAATATAGCTGCAAGCAGCAATACCGGGGTCAAGCCGAAAAGGGCACAGAAGGATGAAAAATTTAGTTTGGATTAGCAGATTAAAGAACCTAGTAAACCTAATGATAACAGATAAAAAACCGACAATGTAACCAACAAAAATAATCTATGTTCTTCTCTACTGTGATCGTCCTTCTGTTATTGACAATCATGGAACATTAGAGCACTGAAGGACTTGTGAGTGGTGTTTGCAGTGGTAAAACATAGGACACATCATGTTACAGCAAGTTTAATGAGTCAAAAGAGACCACCCCCGTGTCTCTACGATGTTCTGATGCAGAGATATAGCTCTTGCAAAATACGGTTGATAAGGTATTCTCATTGGTTGCTAGGGAGTGAATTGGCAACCACCAGTGATTATAGTCAAAGCCATGAAATGAATAATCCATGATGACTCATGGTTTTAGATGTGTTGTTGTAGTAGTTTTAAGCAAAAAATGCCATATTCTATCTCAAAACCAGTAGGTGGCGCAATGACAAAATTGTGCATGCAACATCAGGTCATGATTGTGTTACATCTAGCTAGTTTTATGACTATACACTTTAGTTTAGTGAAGAAACAGTTGTATGACCATAGGGCTGGCTTGATATCAAAGATTTTGTTTAATTATAAGGCCAACAAGTGGTGCAAGCATACAACTTTTTTTGTGTGGCTTTAGAATGTGTTCATACATCAGCATATCAAATCCGGTGAAAAAATCTATTTTTGTTACGAAGTTACAACCATTTATGTGTAAAAACACAAAATTAGAAGGACATTTTTCGTTTTTTGCAATTTTCGGCCATTTCTGATGAAAATTTTAATATAACGCCAATAGAACTTTATGTTCAGAAGGTAATGCAATGTTCTTCCTATGGTGTTTTCGAGTCAATCGGAATAACGCTCGCGGAGATATTCGCACGTGTTTTTTAAGTGCTGTTTTGCTACGCAGGGCTAACCGTAAGGCGAAATTTGGCATGTTTGGTATCGTTGGACTCGGCGACTACTCAGGACTCCTAAAAATCAAGCCCCATGAAAATACATCGATCACAGCCAAAGTTATAGGCGTATAAAACATTGGTCTGGCCACTAGGTGGCGCTGTGACGAAACTGTGCATGCAACCTCAGTTCCTGACTGGCATCACAAGTACCAAGTGTCGTGTCAATAGGCCTAAGTTTGACGAAGATACAGCCTCAAATCTGTTTTTTTGCGCTCTACGTAAAATTTGTTGACGCGCTATACGACAACGGATTGGTTTATCGAAATTCTTTTGATAACTTTTTGCCGTGAGGGTCTCTAGATGCTACATACCGATTTTCGCGGCAATCGGGAAAAAGCTCTAGGACGAGTTCGAAAAAGTAGGTTTCACGAATAATTCAAAATGGCGGAAACATTTTCATGACGGAAAATGACGTCATAGGGTCCAGTCGAATCGTCTTAAGCCAAGGAATCAGAGGAAACAAGAATTTCGTTACTAGGACCTACGGATCAGAAGTTATAAGCAAAAAGATAAGTGCAACTTTGGACTGTTGGTGGCGCTAGAGGGTTAGAGATAGAGACTCCAAATTTGCTGTGGGGACACATTGGACTGTCCTTTATCAGTGTGCCAAATTTCATAACTTTCTTACGTACGGTTCTATGGGCTGCCATAGACCGCAATGGCGGAAGAAGAAAAATTTACTAACAGAAACAATTGCCAATATAGCTGCAAGCAGCAATACCGGGGTCAAGCCGAAAAGGGCACAGAAGGATGTAAAGTTGCGTTTGGATAAGCAGACTGAAGAACCTAGGTAAACCTAATGATTTCAGATGAAAAAATGCAAAGGTAATCAACAAAAATAATCTATATTCTTGTCTACTGCAACTGTCCTTCGGTTATTGACAATCATGGAACATTAGAGCACTGAAGGACATGTATGTGATGCTTACAGTGGGCAAACATGGGTCACAACATGTTACAACAAGTTAAAAGAGTCAAAAGAGACCATCCCCATGTCTCTGTGATGTTCTGATACAGAGAAAAAGCTCTTGCAAAAACAGTTGATAACGTATTCTCATTGGTTGCTAGAGAGTAAATGGACATCCTCTAGTGATTATAGTCAAAGCCATGAAAGGAATAATCCATGATGACTCATGGTTTTAGATGTGTTGTTGCAGTAGTTTTAGGCAAAAAATGCCATATTCTATCTCAAAACCAGTAGGTGGCGCAATGACAAAATTCGTGCATGCAACCTCAGGTCATAAATGTGTTACATCTAGCTAGTTTTATGACTATACACTTTAGTTTAGTGAAGAAACAGTTGTATGACCATAGGGTGGCTTGATTTCAAAGGTTTTGTTCAATTATAAGGCCAACTAGTGGTGCAACCATACAATTTTTTTTGTGTAGCCTCAGACTGTGGTCGTACATCAGCTTATCAAATATGGTGAAAAAATCTCTTTGCGTTACGAAGTTATAACCAATTTTGTTATTAAAACACAAAATTTAAAGGTAATTTTTCGTTTTTTGCAATTTTCGGCCATTTCTGATGAAAATTTTAATATAGTGCCAATAGAACTTTTTGTTCAGAAGGTAATGCAATATTCTTCCTATGATGTTTTCGAGTCGATCAGAATAACGCTCGCGGAGATATTCGCGCGTGTTTTTTAAGTGCTGTTTTGCTGCACAGGGCTAACCTTAAGGCGAAATCTGGCATGTTTGGCATCGTTGGACTCGGCGACTATTCAGGACTCCTAAAAATCAAGTCCCGTCAAAATACGTTGATCACAGCCAAAGTTATAGGTGTAAAAAACATCTGTCTGGCCACTAGGTGGCGCTGCGACGAAACTGTGCATGCACACTCAGTTCCTGACTGGCATCACAAGTACCAAGTGTCGTGTCAATAGGCCTAAGTTTGACAAAGATACAGCCTAAAATCTGTTTTTTTGCGCTCTACGTAAAATTTGTTAACGCGCTATACGACAACGGATTGGTTTATCGAAATTCTTTTGATAACTTTTTGCCGAGAGGGTCTCTAGATGCTACATACCAAATTTCGCGACAATCGGGTAAAAACTCTAGGACGAGTTCGCAAAAGTAGGTTTTACGAATAATTCAAAATGGCGGAAAAATTTTCATGACGGAAAATGACGTCATAGGGTCCAGTCGAATCGTCTTGAGCCAAGGAATCAGAGGAAACAAGAATTTCGTTTCTAGGACTTACGGATCAGAAGTTATAAGCAAAAACATAAGTTGAACTTTGGACTGTTGGTGGCGCTAGCGGGTTAGAGATAGAGACTCCAAATTTGCTGTGGGGACACATTGGACTGTCCTTTATCAGTGTGCCAAATTTCATAACTTTCCTACATACGGTTCTATGGGCTGCCATAGACCGCAATGGCGGAAGAAGAATAATAATAATAATAATAATAATAAAAAGAAAAAGAAAACTAACGGATACAATAGGGGTCTTCGCCCCTTCGGGGCTTGACCCCTAAATATAGCTGCAAGCAGCAATACCGGGGTCAAGCCGAAAAGGGCCCAAAAGGATGTATAATTGAGATTGGATAAGCAGACTGAAGAACCTAGTTAAACCAAGTTTAATTAGTGAAAAGAGCCCACCCCCGTGTCTCTACGGTGTTCCGATGCAGAGATATAGCTTTTGCAAAAACAGTTGATAAGGTATTCTCATTGGTTGCTAGGGAGTGAATTGGCAACCATCAGTGATTATAGTCAAAGCCATGAAAGGAATAATCCATGATGACTCATGGTTTTAGAAGTGTTGTTGCAGTAGTTTTAGGCAAAAAATGCGTTATTCTATCTCAAAACCAGTAGGTGGCGCAATGACAAAATTGTGCATGCAACCTCAGGTCATAACTGTGTTACATCTAGCTAGTTTTATGACTATACACTTTAGTTTAGTGAAGAAACAGTTGTATGACCATAGGGCTGGCTTGATATCAAAGGTTTTGTTCAATTATAGGGCCACCTAGTGGTGCAAGCATACAATTTTTTTTGTGTGGCCTCAAAATATGCTCATACATCAGGGTATCAAATATGGTAAAAAAATCTCTTTGCGTTACGAAGTTATAGCCATTTATGTGTAAAAACACAAAATTTAAAGGTAATTTTTCGTTTTTTGCAATTTTCAGCCATTTCTGATGAAAATTTTAATACAATGCCAATAGAACTTTTTGTTCAGAAGGTAATGCAATATTCTTCCTATGATGTTTTCGAGTCGATCAGAATTACGCTCGCGGAGAAATTCGCGCGTGTTTTTTAAGTGCTATTTTGCCGCGCAGGGTTAACCGTAAGGCCAATTCTGGCATGTTTGGTATCGTTGGACTCGGCAACAATTCAGGACTCCAAGGAAACAAGTCCCATGAAAATACGTCGATCACAGCCAAAGTTATAGGTGTGTAAAACATTCGTCTTACCACTAGGTGGCGCTGCGACGAAACTGGGCATGCGCTCTCAGTTCCTGACTGGCATCACAAGTACCAAGTGTCGTTTCAATAGGCTTAAGTTTGGCGAAGATACAGCCTCAAATCCGTTTTTTTGCACTCTACGTAAAATTTGTTGACGCGGTTTACGCAAACAGATTGGCGAATCGACATGAATTCCATAACTTTTTGCCGTGAGGGTCTGTAGATGCTACATACCGATTTTCGTGGAAATCGGGCAAAAGCTCTAGGACGAGTTCGCAAAAGTAGGTTTTACGAATAATTCAAAATGGCGGAAAAATTTTCATGACGGAAAATGACGTCATAGGGTCCAGTCGAATCGTCTTGAGCCAAGGAATCAGAGGAAACAAGAATTTCGTTTCTAGGACGTACGGGTCAGAAGTTATAAACAAAAACGTAAGTGCAACTTTAGACTGTTGGTGGCGCTAGAGGGTTGGAGTTAGAGACTCCAAATTTGCTGTGGGGACACATTGGACTGTCCTTTATCAGTGTGCCAAATTTCATAACTTTCCTACGTACGGTTTTTTATGGGCTGCCATAGACCGCAATGGCGGAAGAAGAAGAAGAAGAAGAAATATAGCTGCAAGCAGCAATGCCGGGGTCAAGCCAAAAAGGGCACAGAAGAAAGTAAAGTTGAATTCAAATGAGCAGTTTAAAGAACCTAGGAAAATCTCTTGATTTCAGACTAAATAATATAACAGTTATCAGCAAAAAAGCTGTGTTTTCATTCAGTGTAATCTCTTCCTCTCCTCTCGAGGAGCATTGACAACTAGAACACTGAAGAAAATGTGAGTGGTGCTTGCAGTGGCAATTCTCAGCTCACAAAATGTTACAGTGGTGTTATTGAGTCAAAAGAGACCACCCCCATGTCTCTACGATGTTCTGATGCAGATATAGCTCTTGTAAAAAGGGTTGATAAGGTATCCTAATTGGTTGCTAAGGAGTTAATTGGCATGCACCAATGATCTCCAATCCATGAAAGGAATAATACATGATGACCCAAGATTTTAGATGTACTGTTGGAGTAGTTTTAGGCAAAAATACTATATTTCTATCTCAAAACCATAAGGTGGCGCAATGACAAAGTTGTGCATGTAATCTCAGGTCATAACTGTGTTACATCTAGCTAGTTTTATGACTATACACTTTAGTTTAGTGAAGAAACAGTTGTATGACCATAGGGTGGCTTGATTTCAAAGGTTTTGTTCAATTATAGGGCCACCTACTGGTGCAGGTATACCATTTTTTTTTGTGTGGCCTCGGACTCTGCTCATACATCAGTGTATCAAATCTGGTGAAAAAATCTCTTTTTGTTGCGAAGTTATAACCATTTATGTGTAAAAATACAAAATTTCAAGGTAATTTTTCGTTTTTTGCATTTTTCGGCCATTTCTGATAAAAATTTTAATATAACGCCAATAGAACTTTTTGTTCAGAAGGTAACGCAATATTCTTCCTATGGTGTTTTCGAGTCGATCGGAATAACGCTCGCCGAGATATTCGCGCATGTTTTTTAAGTGCTCTTTTGCTGCGCAGGGTTAACCGTAAGGCGAAATCTGGCATGTTTGGTATCGTTGGACTCGGCAACTATTCAGAACTCCAAAGAAACAAGTCCCGTGAAAATACGTCAATCGGAGCCAAAGTTATAGGGGTTTAAAGCATAAGTCTGACCACTAGGTGGCGCTGTGACGAAACTCTGCATGCACCCTTAGTTCCTGACTGGCATCACAAGTACCAAGTATCGTGTCAATAGGCTTAAGTTTGGCGAAGATACAGCCTCAAATCCGTTTTTTTGTGCTCTACTTAAAATTCGTTGACGCGGTTTACGGAAACGGATGGACGAATTGACATGAATTCCATAACTTTTTGCCGTGAGGGTCTATAGATGCTACATACCGATTTTCGTGGAAATCGGGCAAAAGCTCTAGGACGAGTTCGCAAAAGTAGGTTTTACGAATAACTCAAAATGGCGGAAAAATTTTCATGACGGAAAATGACGTCATAGGGTCAAATCGAATCGGCTTGAGCCAAGGAATCAGAGGATACAAGAATTTCGTTTCTAAGACTTACGGATCAAAAGTTATAAGCAAAAACGTAAGTGCAACTTTGGACTGTTGGTGGCGCTAGAGGGTTGGAGTTAGAGACTCCAAATTTGCTGTGGGGACACATTGGACTGTCCTTTATCAGTGTGCCAAATTTCATAACTTTCCTACGTACGGTTCTATGGGCTGCCATAGACCGCAATGGCGGAAGAAGAAGCAGAATAATAATTATTATAATAAGAAAACTAACAAATACAATAGGGGTCTTCGCCCCTTCGGGGCTTGACCCCTAATAATAAATATAGCTGCAAGCAGCAATACCGGGGTCAAGCCGAAAAGGGCCCAAAAGGATGTAAAATTGAGATTGGATAAGCAGACTGAAGAACCTAGTTAAACCAAGTTTTATTAGTCAAAAGAGCCCACCCCCGTGTCTCTACGATGTTCCGATGCAGAGATATAGCTTTTGCAAAACCGGTTGATAAGGTATTCTCATTGGTTGCTAGGGAGTGAATTGGCAACCATCAGTGATTATATTCAAAGCCATGAAAGGAATAATCCATGATGACTCATGGTTTTAGAAGTGTTGTTGCAGTAGTTTTAGGCAAAAAATACCATATTCTATCTCAAAACCAGTAGGTGGCGCAATGACAACATTGTGCATGCAACATCAGGTCATAACTGTGTTACATCTAGCTAGTTTTATGACTATACACTTTAGTTTAGTGAAGAAACAGTTGTATGACCATAGGGCTGGCTTGATATCAAAGGTTTTGTTCAATTATAGGGCCACCTAGTGGTGCAAGCATACAATTTTTTTTGTGTGGCCTCAAAATATGCTCATACATCAGGGTATCAAATATGGTGAAAAAATCTATTTTCGTTGCGAAGTTATAACCATTTATGTGTAAAAAACACAAAATGTAAAGGTAATTTTTCGTTTTTTGCAATTTTCGGCCATTTCTGATGAAAATTTTAATATAACGCCAATAGAGTTTTTTGTTCAGAAGGTAATGCAATGTTCTTCCTATGGCATTTTCGAGTCGATCGGAATAACGCTCGCAGAGATATTTGAGCGTGTTTTTTAAGTGCTATTTTGCCGTGCAGGGTTAACCGTAAGGCGAAATCTGGCATGTTTGGTATCGTTGGACTCGGCAACTATTCAGAACTCCAAAGAAACAAGTCCCGTGAAAATATGTCAATCGGAGCCAACGTTATAGGCGTTTAAAGCATAAGTCTGACCACTAGGTGGCGCTGTGACGAAACTCTGCATGCTCTCGTAGTTCCTGACTGGCATCACATGGACCAAGTATCGTGTCAATAGGCTTAAGTTTGCCGAAGATACAGCCTCAAATCCGTTTTTTTGCGCTCTACGTAAAATTCGTTGACGCGGTTTACAAAAACAGATTGACGAATTGACATGAATTCCATAACTTTTTGCCGTGAGGGTCTGTAGATGCTACATACCGATTTTCGTGGAAATCGGACAAAAGCTCTAGGACGAGTTCGCAAAAGTAGGTTTTACGAATAATTCAAAATGGCGGAAAAATTTTCATGACGGAAAATGACGTCATAGGGTCCAATCGAATCGTCTTGAGCCAAGGAATCAGAGGAAGCAAGAATTTTGTTTCTAGGACTTACGGATCAGAAGTTATAAGCAAAAACATAAGTGCAACTTTGGACTGTTGGTGGCGCTAGCGGGTTAGAGATAGAGACTCCAAATTTGCTATGGGGACACATTGGACTGTCCTTTATCAGTTTGCCAAATTTCATAACTTTCCTACATACGGTTCTATGGGCTGCCATAGACCGCCATGGCGGAAGAAGAAACGGAAGAAGAATAATAATAAATATAGCTGCAAGCAGCAATGCCGGGGTCAAGCCAAAAAGGGCACAGAAGAAAGTAAAGTTGAATTCAGATGAGCAGTTTAAAGAACCTAGGAAAATATATTGATTTCAGACTAAATAATATAACAGTTATCAGCAAAAAAAACTGTTTTCATTCAGTGTAATCTCTCCCTCTCTTCTAGAGGAGCATTGACATCTAGAACACTGAAGAAAATGTGAGTGGTGCTTGCAGTGGCAATACTCAGCTCACAAAATGTTACAGTGGTGTTAATGAGTCAAAAGAGCCCACCCCCATGTGTCTGCGATGTTCTGACGCAGAGATATAGCTCTTGCAAAAACGGTTGATAAGGTATCCTAATTGGTTGCTAAGGAGTTAATTGGCATGCACCAATGATCTCCAAGCCATGAAAGGAATAATACATGATGACCCAAGATTTTAGATGTACTGTTGGAGTAGTTTTAGGCAAAAATACAATATTTCTATCTCAAAACCACTAGGTGGCGCAATGACAAAGTTGTGCATGCAACCTCAGGTCATAACTGTGTTACATCTAGCTAGTTTTATGACTATACACTTTAGTTTAGTGAAGAAACAGTTGTATGACCATAGGGTGGCTTGATTTCAAAGGTTTTGTTCAATTATAAGGCCAACTAGTGGTGCAAGCATACAATTTTTTTTGTGTAGCCTCAGACTGTGGTCGTACATCAGCGTATCAAATATGGTGAAAAAATCTCTTTGCGTTACGAAGCTATAACCATTTATGTGTCAAAACTGAAAATTTAAAGGTAATTTTTCGTTTTTTGCAATTTTCGGCCATTTCTGATGAAAATTTTAATATAACGCCAATAGAACTTTTTGTTCAGAAGGTAATGCAATGTTCTTCCTATGGTGTTTTCGAGTCGATCGGAATAACGCTCGCGGAGATATTCGCGCATGTTTTTTAAGTGCTGTTTTGCTGCGCAGGGCTAACCGTAAGGCGAAATCTGGCATGTTTGGTATCGTTGGACTCCGCAACTACTCAGGACTCCTAAAAATCAAGTCCCGTAAAAATACGTTGATCGCAGGCAAAGTTATAGGTGTATAAAACATCTGTCTGGCCACTAGGTGGCGCTGCGAAGAAACTGTGCATGCACACTCAGTTCCTGACTGGCATCACAAGTACCAAGTGTCGTGTCAATAGGCCTAAGTTTGACGAAGATACAGCCTCAAATCTGTTTTTTTGGGCTCTACGTAACATTTGTCAAGGCGGTATACGACAACGGATTGGTGTATCGAAATTCTTTTGATAACTTTTTGCCATGAGTGTCTCTAGATGATACATTCAAATTTTCGTGGCAATCGGACAAAATCTCTAGGACGAGTTCGCAAAAGTAGGTTTTACGAATAATTCAAAATGGCGGAAAAATTTTCATGACGGAAAATGACGTCATAGGGTCCAGTCGAATCGTCTTGAGCCAAGGAATCAGAGGAAACAAGAATTTCGTTTCTCGGACTTACGGGTCGGAAGTTATAAGCAATAACGTAAGTGCAACTTTGGACTGTTGGTGGCGCTAGCGGGTTTGAGATTGACACTCCAAATTTGGTGTATGAACACATTGGACTGTCCTCTATCAGTGTGCCAAATTTCATAACTTTCCTATGTACGGTTCTATGGGCTGCCATAGACCGCAATGGCGGAAGAAGAAAAATTTACTAACAGAAACAATTGCCAATATAGCTGCAAGCAGCAATACCGGGGTCAAGCCGAAAAGGGCCCAAAAGGATGTAAAATTGAGATTGGATAAGCAGACTGAAGAACCTAGTTAAACCAAGTTTAATTAGTGAAAAGAGCCCACCCCCGTGTCTCTACGGTGTTCCGATGCAGAGATATAGCTTTTGCAAAAACGGTTGATAAGGTATTCTCATTGGTTGCTAGGGAGTGAATTGGCAACCATCAGTGATTATAGTCAAAGCCATGAAAGGAATAATCCATGATGACTCATGGTTTTAGAAGTGTTGTTGCAGTAGTTTTAGGCAAAAAATGCGTTATTCTATCTCAAAACCAGTAGGTGGCGCAATGACAAAATTGTGCATGCAACCTCAGGTCATAACTGTGTTACATCTAGCTAGTTTTATGACTATACACTTTAGTTTAGTGAAGAAACAGTTGTATGACCATAGGGCTGGCTTGATATCAAAGGTTTTGTTCAATTATAGGGCCACCTAGTGGTGCAAGCATACAATTTTTTTTTTGTGGCCTCAAAATATGCTCATACATCAGGGTATCAAATATGGTAAAAAAATCTCTTTGCGTTACGAAGTTATAGCCATTTATGTGTAAAAACACAAAATTTAAAGGTAATTTTTCGTTTTTTGCAATTTTCAGCCATTTCTGATGAAAATTTTAATACAATGCCAATAGAACTTTTTGTTCAGAAGGTAATGCAATATTCTTCCTATGATGTTTTCGAGTCGATCAGAATTACGCTCGCGGAGATATTCGCGCGTGTTTTTTAAGTGCTATTTTGCCGCGCAGGGTTAACCGTAAGGCCAATTCTGGCATGTTTGGTATCGTTGGACTCGGCAACAATTCAGGACTCCAAGGAAACAAGTCCCATGAAAATACGTCGATCACAGCCAAAGTTATAGGTGTGTAAAACATTCGTCTTACCACTAGGTGGCGCTGCGACGAAACTGGGCATGCGCTCTCAGTTCCTGACTGGCATCACAAGTACCAAGTGTCGTTTCAATAGGCTTAAGTTTGGCGAAGATACAGCCTCAAATCCGTTTTTTGCACTCTACGTAAAATTTGTTGACGCGGTTTACGCAAACAGATTGGCGAATCGACATGAATTCCATAACTTTTTGCCGTGAGGGTCTGTAGATGCTACATACCGATTTTCGTGGAAATCGGGCAAAAGCTCTAGGACGAGTTCGCAAAAGTAGGTTTTACGAATAATTCAAAATGGCGGAAAATTTTTTATGACGGAAAATGACGTCATAGGGTCCAGTCGAATCGTCTTGAGCCAAGGAATCAGAGGAAACAAGAATTTCGTTTCTAGGACGTACGGGTCAGAAGTTATAAACAAAAACGTAAGTGCAACTTTAGACTGTTGGTGGCGCTAGAGGGTTGGAGTTAGAGACTCCAAATTTGCTGTGGGGACACATTGGACTGTCCTTTATCAGTGTGCCAAATTTCATAACTTTCCTACGTACGGTTCTATGGGCTGCCATAGACCGCAATGGCGGAAGAAGAAGAAGAAGAAGAATAATAATAATAATAATAATAAGAAAACTAACAAATACAATAGGGGTCTTCGCCCCTTCGGGGCTTGACCCCTAAATATAGCTGCAAGCAGCAATACCGGGGTCAAGCCGAAAAGGGCACAGAAGGGTGTAAAGTTGAGTTTGGATAAGAATACTGAAGAACCTAGGTAAAACTCATGATTTCAAATGAAAAAAACGCAAAAGTAATCAACAAAAATAATCTATGTTCTTGTCTAATGCAATCGTCCTTCTGTTATTGTCAATCATGGAACATTAGAGCACTGAAGGACATGTGAGTGATGTATGCAGTGGCATAACATGGGTCACAACATGTTACAACAAGTTAAATCAGTCAAAAGAGACCATCCCCATGTCTCTACGATGTTCTGATGCAGAGAAAAAGCTCTTTCAAAAACAGTTGATTAGGTATTCTAATTGGTTGCTAGAGAGTAAATTTACATCCACCAGTGATAATAGTCCAAGCCATGAAATGAAGAATCCATGATGACTTATGATTTTAGATGTGTTGTTGCAGTAGTTTTAGGCAAAAATTGCTATTTTCTATCTCCAAGCCACTAGGTGGCGCTATGACAAAATTGTGCATGCAACCTCAGGGCATGACTGCGTTACATTTAGCTAGTTTTCTGACTATACACTTTAGTTCAGCAAAGAAATAGTTGTATGACCATAGGGCTTGCTTGATATGAAAGGTTTTGTCCAATTATAAGGCCAACAAGTGGTGAAGGAATACCAATGTTTTCGTGTGACCTCAGACTCTGCTCGTACACCAGCGTATCAAATATGGTGAATAAATCTCTTTGAGTTACGAAGTTATAACCATTTATGTGTAAAAACACAAAATTTAAAGGTAATTTTTCGTTTTTTGCAATTTTCGACCATTTCTGATGAAAATTTTAATATAGTGCCAATAGAACTTTTTGTTCAGAAGGTAATGCAATATTCTTCCTATGATGTTTTCGAGTCGATCAGAATTACGCTCGCTGAGATATTCGCGCGTGTTTTTTAAGTGCTGTTTTGCTGCGCAGGGCTAACCGTAAGGCGAAATCTGGCATGTTTGGTATCGTTGGACTCGGCGACTATTCAGGACTCCTAAAAATCAAGTCCCGTCAAAATACGTTGATCACAGCCAAAGTTATAGACGTATAAAACATTTGTCTGGCCAGTAGGTGGCGCTGCGACGAAACTGTGCATGCACCCTCAGTTCCTGACGGGCATCTCAAGTACCAAGTGTCGTGTCAATAGGCCTACGTTTGACGAAGATACAGCCTAAAATCTGTTTTTTTGCGCTCTACGTAAAATTCGTTAAGGTGGTATTTGACAACGGATTGCTGTATCGAAATTCTTTTGATAACTTTTTGCCATGAGTGTCTCAAGATGATACATACCAATTTTCGTGGCAATCGGACAAAAGCTCTAGGACGAGTTCGAAAAAGTAGGTTTTTCGAATAATTCAAAATGGCGGGAAAATTTTCATGACGGAAAATGACGTCATAGAGTGTAATCGAATCGCCTTGAGCCAAGGAATCAGAGGAAGCAAGAATTTTGTTTCTAGGACTTACGGATCAGAAGTTATAAGCAAAAACATAAGTGCAATTTTGGACTGTTGGTGGCGCTAGCGGGTTTGACATAGAGACTCCAAATTTGCTGTGGGGACACATTGGAGTGTCCTTTATCAGTGTGCCAAATTTCATAACTTTCCTACGTACGGTTCTATGGGCTGCCATAGACCGCAATGGCGGAAGAAGAATAACTAATAATAATAATAATTATTATAATAATAAAAAGAAAACTAACGGATACAATAGGGGTCTTCGCCCCTTCGGGGCTTGACCCCTAATAATAAGAAAACTAACAGATACAATAGGGGTCTTCGCCCCTTTCGGGGCTTGACCCCTAAATATAGCTGCAAGCAGCAATACCGGGGTCAAGCCGAAAAGGGCACAGAAGGATGTAAAGTTGCGTTTGGATAAGCAGACTGAAGAACCTAGGTAAACCTATTGATTTCAGATGAAAAAATGCAAAGGTAATCAACAAAAATAATCTATATTCTTGTCTACTGCAACTGTCCTTCGGTTATTGACAATCATGGAACATTAGAGCATTGAAGGACATGTATGTGATGCTTACAGTGGGCAAACATGGGTCACAACATGTTACAACAAGTTAAAAGAGTCAAAAGAGACCATCCCCATGTCTCTGTGATGTTCTGATACAGAGAAAAAGCTCTTGCAAAAACAGTTGATAACGTATTCTCATTGGTTGCTAGAGAGTAAATGGACATCCTCTAGTGATTATAGTCAAAGCCATGAAAGGAATAATCCATGATGACTCATGATTTTAGATGTGTTGTTGCAGTAGTTTTAGGCAAAAATGCCATATTCTATCTCAAAACCAGTAGGTGGCGCAATGACAAAATTCGTGCATGCAACCTCAGGTCATAAATGTGTTACATCTAGCTAGTTTTCTGACTATACACTTTAGTTTAGTGAAGAAACAGTTGTATGACCATAGGGTGGCTTGATTTCAAAGGTTTTGTTCAATTATAAGGCCAACTAGTGGTGCAACCATACAATTTTTTTGTGTAGCCTCAGACTGTGGTCGTACATCAGCGTATCAAATATGTTGAAAAAATCTCTTTGCGTTACGAAGTTATAACCATTTATGTGTAAAAACACAAAATTTAAAGGTAATTTTTCGTTTTTTGCAATTTTCGGCCATTTCTGATGAAAATTTTAATATAGTGCCAATAGAACTTTTTGTTCAGAAGGTAATGCAATATTCTTCCTATGGTGTTTTCGAGTCGATCGGAATAACGCTCGCGGAGTTATTCGCGCATGTTTTTTAAGTGCTGTTTTGCTGCGCAGGGCTAATCGTAAGGCGAAATCTGGCATGTTTGGTATCGTTGGACTCGGCGTCTACTCAGGACTCCTAAAAATCAAGTCCCGTAAAAATACGTTGATTGCAGCCAAAGTTATAGGTGTATAAAACATCTGTCTGGCCACTAGGTGGCGCTGCGACGAAACTGTGCATGCACACTCAGTTCCTGACTGGCATCACAAGTACCAAGTGTCGTGTCAATAGGCCTAAGTTTGACGAAGATACAGCCTAAAATCTGTTTTTTTGTGCTCTACGTAACATTTGTTGACGCGCTATACGACAACGGATTGGTTTATCGAAATTCTTTTAATAACTTTTTGCCGTGAGGGTCTCTAGATGCTACATACCAATTTTCGCGGCAATCGGGTAAAAACTCTAGGACGAGTTCGCAAAAGTAGGTTTTACGAATAATTCAAAATGGCGGAAAAATTTTCATGACGGAAAATGACGTCATAGGGTCAAATCGAATTGTCTTGAGCCAAGGAATCAGAGGAAACAAGAATTTCGTTTCTAGGACTTACGGATCAAAAGTTATAAGCAAAAACATAAGTGCAACTTTGGACTGTTGGTGGCGCTAGCGGGTTTGAGATAGAGACTCCAAATTTGCTGTGGGGACACATTGGACTGTCCTTTATCAGTGTGCCAAATTTCATAACTTTCCTACGTACGGTTCTATGGGCTGCCATAGACCGCAATGGCGGAAGAAGAAGAAGAAGCAGAATAATTATTATAATAATAATAATAAATATAGCTGCAAGCAGCGATACCGGGGTCAAGCCAAACATGGCAAAAATGATTCATACGTGATGACGGTCATGATTCAAGATCTAAGTTTGCATTAGTTTTAGGGAAAAAATTGCAATTTTTTGTATCTTGAGACCACTAGGTGGCACTGTGCCGAAACAATAGATGGTGCCTCAGGCCATGACTGTGATGACACATACCAAATTTAGTGTAAATACGATAAAGCGATACGGAGATATAGCCTTAAATGACTTGACCACTAGGGGGCACTGACCAAAACAATAGATGGTGACTCAGGTCATGATTGTGATGACACCCACCAAATTTGGTGTAAATACGATAAAGAGATGCAGAGATATAGCTTCAAATCTCTTGACCACTAGGGGGCGCCAAAAAGTTTACAAGCCCTCTCAGAACATGTTGCTGATGAACCATACCAAGTTTCATAACAATACGCAATTGCGTTTCTGAAATGCTTGAACTTAAAAAAAACTCAAAATGGCCGACACACAAAATGGCCGACCAAAAACCATTTGGTATCGTTTGACTCGGCATGCCTCACGAAATCTAACAAGACTACTCTCATAATTTTACATTTAAGTTTGCAGTAGTTATAAGCAAAAATAGAAATTTTTATATCTCGTGACCACTAGGGGGCACTGTGACGAAACGGTGCATGCACCCTTACGTCATCACTGTTATGACATATACCAGGTCTCATATCAATACGCAAAAGTTTTGCGAAGATACAGGCTCAAACACATTTTGGCGTGCTCGCCCTCGCATTCTTTGATGTGTTATACGACAACGAATAGGTCTACCGAAAAGCTTTTGATAACTTTTTGTCTAGAGTGTCTCTAGATGATGCGTACCAAAAATCAAGCCAATCAAACAAGCGCTCTAGGAGGAGTTCGAAAAAGTAGGTGTTCAATATAATTCAAAATGGCCGACAGGAAGTAGGTTTGACTCAGACATATTTGGTACCGTCGGACTTAGCACGAGCCAAGGAATCAATAGAGTGAAGTCTCATGTCAGTGTGGCAAATGAATCAAATGCTATAAAGATTTTAAACAATTTCTTTACATATCCTGACCACTAGGTGGCGCTGTCCTAAAGATTTATAGGTGCGCTCAGAACATGTCACTGATGAACCATGCCAAATTTCGTAGCGATACGCCATTTTGTTTGTGAAATACTGAACTTAATGAGAAAATTCAAAATGGCCGACACCCAAAATGGCCGACCGAAAACCGTTTGTTATCGTTTGACTCGGCATGCCTCAAGGAATTTAACAAAACCACCTTCATGTTTTTAAGACTCAAGTTTGAAGTAGTTATAAGCAAAAATAAGCATTTTTCGAATCTCGTGACCACTAGGTGGCGCTGAGACGAAACGTTGCAGGCACCCTCAGGTCATGACTGTAATGACATATACCAAGTTTCGTGTCGATACACAAAAGTTTTGCGAAGATACGGCCTCACGTCCGTTTTGGCGTGCTCGCCGCCTTATATGTTGTCACTGTATACGAGAACGCATTGGTCTATCAAAAAGCTTTTGATAACTTTTTGTCTGGGGTGTCTCTAGATGCTACATACCAAATGACATGCAAATCGGACAAATGCTCTAGGAGGAGTTCGAAAAAGTAGGTTTTACGGAAAATTCAAAATGGCGGAAAGATGTGCATGACACAAATGACATCAATGTGTGCAATTGAATCATCATGAGCCAAGGATTCAGAGGAAACAAGAATTTATTGTCTAGGACTCACGGGTCAGAAGTTATGAGCATGAACATAAGTGGATTTTTGCACTGTTGGTGGCGCTAGAGGGTTTGAGTTAGACACACCAATGTTGCTATAGTAACTTCTAAGACTGTCCTCTACATGTGTGCCAAATTACATAACTTTCCTACGTACGGTTCTATGGGCTGCCATTGACTTCAATGGCGGAAGAACTAGGATGAATAATAATAAGAAAACTAACAATAACAATAGGTGTCTACGCCACTTCGTGGCTTGACCCCTAAATATAGCTGCAAGCAGCAATCACCGGGGTCAAGCCGAAAAGGGCACAGCAGAAAGTAAAGTTGACTTTGGATGAGCAGTTTAAAAAACCTAGGAAAATCTCTTGATTTCAGACAAAACAATATAACAGTTATCAGCAAAAAAGCTGTGTTCTCATTTAGGCAAGGCAAGGCAAGGCAAGTTTATTTGTATAGCACATTTCATACACAGAGGTCATTCAAAGTGCTTTACACAGAGATGAGAAAACAATATATAAAAAAAAGAAAAAGAAAATGTAAAAATAAGATATACACGATAAGATCACAATAAAGACATGAGAATTTTAAATAACAATTAAAGAAAATAAATGTGATTTTAATAAAACAGTTTAAAATATTAAAAAGAATAAAACAGGAGTAAAAGTGACTTGAGTTAAAAGTGCAGTCAGTGTGAAGCAGCACAGTGCTCATTCAGTAAATGCAGAGTTAAACAGATGTGTTTTTAATCTAGATTTAAAAGTATTTACTGTTGAAGCACATCTGATCTCTTCTGGAAGTTGATTCCAGCTAGAGGTGGCATAATAACTAAATGCTGACGCACCTTGTTTTGAGTGAACCCTTGGTATTTCTAACTGACCGGATCCTAATGATCTGAGTAATCTTTTAGGTTTATATTCAGTTAGCATATCTGTCATGTATTTGGGTCCTAAGCCATGAAGTGATTTATAAACGGGTAACAATACTTTAAAGTCTATTCTAAATGTAACAGGAATTTAGTGAAATCTCTCCCTCTCTTTCGACGAACATTGATAACTAGAACACTGAAGTAAAAATAAGTGGTGCTTGCAGTGGCAATACTCAGCTCACAAAATGTTACAGTGGTGTTAATGAGTCAAAAGAGCCCACCCCCGTGTCTCTACGATGTTCTGACACAGAGATATAGCTCTTGCAAAACGGTTGATAAGGTATTCTCATTGGTTGCTAGGGAGTGAATTGACAACCATCAGTGGATTATAGTCAAAGCCATGAAAGGAATAATCCATGATGACTCATGGTTTTAGATGTGTTGTTGCAGTAGTTTTAGGCAAAAAATGCCATATTTCTATCTCAAAACCAGTAGGTGGCGCAATGACAAAATTGTGCATGCAACCTGAGGTCATAACTGTGTTACATCTAGCTAGTTTTATGAGTATACACTTTAATTTAGTGAAGAAACAGTTGTATGACCATAGGGCTTGCTTGATATGTAAGATTTTGTTCAATTATAGGGCCACCTAGTGGTTCAGGCATACCAATTTTTTTGTGTGGCCTCAGACTCTACTCATACATCAGCGTATCAAATCTGGTGAAAAAATGTCTTTTCGTTGCGAAGTTATAACCATTTATGTATAAAAACACAAATTGTAAAAGGTAATTTTTCGTTTTTTGCAATTTTCGGCCATTTCTGATGAAAATTTTAATATAACGCCAATAGAACTTTTTGTTCAGAAGGTAATGCAATGTTCTTCCTATGGTGTTTTCGAGTCGATCGGAATAACGCTCGCGGAGATATTCGCGCATGTTTTTTAAGTGCTGTTTTGCTGCGCAGGGCTAACCGTAAGGCATAATCTGGCATGTTTGGTATCGTTGGACTCGGCGACTATTCAGGACTCCTAAAAATCAAGTCCCGTCAAAATACGTTGATCACAGCCAAAGTTATAGGTGAAAAAAACATCTGTCTGGCCACTAGGTGGCGCTGCGACGAAACTGTGCATGCACACTCAGTTCCTGACTGGCATCACAAGTACCAAGAGTCGTGTCAATAGGCCTAAGTTTGACGAAGATACAGCCTAAATTCTGTTTTTTTGTGCTCTACGTAAAATTTGTTGACGCGCTATACGACAACGGATTGGTTTATCGAAATTCTTTTGATAACTTTTTGCCGTGAGGGTCTCTAGATGCTACATACCAATTTTCGCGGCAATCGGGCAAAAGCTCTAGGACGAGTTCGAAAAAGTAGGTTTTACGAATAATTCAAAATGGCGGAAAAATTTTCATGACGGAAAATGACGTCATAGGGTCCAGTCGAATCGGCTTGAGCCAAGGAATCAGAGGAAACAAGAATTTCGTTTCTAGGACCTACGGATCAGAAGTTATAAGCAAAAACATAAGTGCAACTTTGGACTGTTGGTGGCGCTAGAGGGTTAGAGATAGAGACTCCAAATTTGCTGTGGGGACACATTGGACTGTCCTTTATCAGTGTGCCAAAATTCATAACTTTCCTATGTACGGTTCTATGGGCTGCCATTGACTTTCGGCGGAAGAACGAGGAAGAAAAATAATAATAATAATAATAATAAGAAAACTAACAATAACAATAGGGTTCTACGCCCCTTCGGGGCTTGACCCCTAATAAGAAAACTAACAAATACAATAGGGGTCTTCGCCCCTTCGGGGCTTGACCCCTAAATATAGCTGCAAGCAGCGATACCGGGGTCAAGCCGAAAAGGGCACAGAAGGGTATAAAGTTGAGTTTGGATAAGCAGACCAAAGAACCTAGGTAAACCTAATGATTTCAGATGAAAAAACGCAAAAGTAATCAACAAAAATAATCTATGTTCTAATCCACTGCAATCGTCCTTCTGTTATTGACAGTCATGGAACATTAGAGCACAGAAGGATATGTGAGTGATGTTTGCAGTGGCATAACATGGGTCACAACATGTTACAACAAGTTAAATCAGTCAAAAGAGACCATCCCCATGTCTCTACGATGTTCTGATGCAGAGAAAAAGCTCTTTCAAAAACGGTTGATAAGGTATTCTCATTGGTTGCAAGAGAGTAAATTCACATCCACCAGTAATTATAGACCAAGCCATATGAAATGAAGAATCCATGATGACTCATGGTTTTAGATGTGTTGTTGCAGTAGTTTTAGGCAAATATAGCTATTTTCTATCTCCAAACCACTAGGTTGCGCTATGACAGAATCGTGCATGCAACCTCGTGTCATATCTGCCTTACATCTAGCTAGTTTCATGACTATACACTTTAGTTCAGCAAAGAAATAGTTGTATGACCATAGGGCTTGCTTGATATGAAAGATTTTGTTCAATTATAGGGCCACCTAGTGGTTCAGGCATACCAATTTTTTTGTGTGGCCTCAGAATCTGCTCATACATCAGCGTATCAAATCTGGTGAAAAAATCTCTTTTCGTTACGAAGTTATAACCATTTATGTGTAAAAAACACAAAATGTAAAGGTAACTTTTCGTTTTTTGCAATTTTCGGCCATTTCTGAGGAAAATTTTAATATAACGCCAATAGAGTTTTTTGTTCAGAAGGTAATGCAATGTTCTTCCTATGGCATTTTCGAGTCAATCGGAATAACGCTCGCGGAGATATTCGCGCATGTTTTTTAAGTGCTATTTTGCCGCGCAGGGTAAACCGTAAGGCCAATTCTGGCATGTTTGGTAACGTTGGACTCGGCAACTATTCAGAACTCCAAAGAAACAAGTCCCGTGAAAATACGTCAATTGGAGCCAAAGTTATAGGCGTGTAAAGCATAAGTCTGACCACTAGGTGGCACTGTGACGAAACTCTGCATGCACTCGTAGTTCCTGACTGGCATCACAAGTACCAAGTATCGTGTCAATAGGCTTAAGTTTGCCGAAGATACAGCCTCAAATCCGTTTTTTTGCGCTCTACGTAAAATTTGTTGACGCGGTTTACGAAAAAAAATTGACGAATTGACATGAATTCCATAACTTTTTGCCGTGAGGGTCTGTAGATGCTACATACCGATTTTCGTGGAAATCGGGCAAAAGCTCTAGGACAAGTTCGCAAAAGTAGGTTTTACGAATAAATCAAAATGGCGGAAAAATCTTCATGACGGAAAATTACGTCATAGGGTCCAATCGAATCGTCTTGAGCAAAGGAATCAGAGGAAACAAGAATTTCGTTTCTAGGACTTACGGATCAGAAGTTATAAGCAAAAACATATGTTCAACTTTGGACTGTTGGTGGCGCTAGCGGGTTAGAGATAGAGACTCCAAATTTGCTGTGGGGACACATTGGACTGTCCTTTATCAGTGTGCCAAATTTCATAACTTTCCTACGTACGGTTCTATGGGCTGCCATAGACCGCAATGGCGGAAGAAGAATAACTAATAATAAAAAGAAAACTAACAGATACAATAGGGGTCTTCGCCCATTCTGGGCTTGACCCCTAAAAAGAAAACTAACAGATACAATAGGGGTCTTCGCCCATTCTGGGCTTGACCCCTAATAAAAATATAGCTGCAAGCAGCGATTACCGGGGTTCAAGCGATTTGGGACATTAAGACCTTTAAGGGCATGGCTGTGTAGATTTGCTGCATTGTACAAAATAAATGATGAAAAATAAGATACCAGACACACGTGTTCAAAGTTATCAGCAAAAAAGTGCTATCGTTCAGTGAAATGTCTCCCTCTCTTCTCACGGAACATTGACAAATGGAACACTGAAGGAAATGTTTGTGGTGCTTGCATTGGCAAAACTCGGGTCGCAAAATGTTAAAATAGGGTTAATGAGTCAAAAGAGCCGAACCCCATGTCTCTACAATGTTCTGATACAGAGATACAGCTCTTGCTAAATGGTTGCTAGGGTATTCTCATTGGTTGCTAGGGAATGACTTGCAATCCATCAATGATTATACTCAAAGCCATGAAAGGAATAATCCATGATGACTCATGATTTTAAAAGTAAGGTTACAGTATTTTTAAGTGAAAATAACAAATTACCACCAGGTGGCGCTATGACAAACTCGTGCATGGAATCTCAGGTCATGACTGTGTTACATCTAGCTAGTATCATGGCTGTACACTTTAGTTTTATTGAAAAAAACAGTTGTATGACCATTGGGTTTGCTCAATGTCATAGGTTTTGTTAAATTATGAGGCCAACTAGTGGTGCAGGCATACCATTTTTTTTGTATTGCCTCAGCTTGTGCTCAGACATCAGCGTATCAAATCTGGTGAAAAAATATCATTTCGTTGCGGAGTTATAACCATTTATGTGTAAAAACACAAAATTTTGAGGTAATTTTTCGTTTTTTGCAATTTTCGGCCATTTCTGATGGAAATTTTAACATAACGCCAATAGATCTTTTTGTTCAGAAGGTAATACAATGTTCTTCCTATGGTCGTTTCGAGTCGATCGGAATAACCCTCGCGGAGTTATTCGCGCGTGTTTTTTAAGCGCTATTTTCCTGTGCAGAACCAACCGTAAAGCAAAACCTGGCATGCTTGGTATCGTTGGACTCGGCAACAATTCAGGACTCCAAAGAAAAAAGTTGCATGAAAATACGTTAAACTCAGCCTAAGTTATAAGCGTTTAAATTATTTGTCTGACCACTAGGTGGCGCTGTGACGAAACTACGCATGCCACGTCAAGCCATGACTGTCATCACAAGTACCAAGTGTCGTGTTGATACTTCATTCCTGTCCGCACTTATAGCCAATAAATCCCTAGTGGCTGCGCACACTTCAGACGTTTGGGCGTGGCATGTCGACCGTGAGTCGAAAGTTCAACTTTTTTTCAATAATTATTGATATTCGAACTCCAAGGAACATTTTAGCACTGAAACGATTCCGATCGAGCGAAAAACCTAGGACTAGTTCGTTTTTATTTTTTCGACAAAATCGAAAAATAACTGAAAATTTTTTATGACGGAAATGAAATCGGAGATATACATTTTGTTCGTCTTGACACAAGGAATCCAGTGATATAAGACACTTGACATTTGGACAAGAATTGTGGAAATTATGAGCATCAACGCGTTTGCCATCGCTGTAGCGCCCCCCATAGGCCGATTGGGATGACACTCTGTCAAGTTCGCGCACGAATGAGACCTACCATTTGGCCAAGTCTCAAGTCTCTAGGCCTTACGGTTTGGTCTGCACGATCCGTTTTACGGCAGAAGAAAAATAATAAAAATAATAATAATAATAATAAATATAGCTGCAAGCAGCGATTACCGGGGTTCAAGCGATTTGGGACATTAAGACCTTTAAGGGGATGGCTGTGTAGATTTGCTGCATTGTACAAAATAAATGATGAAAAATAAGATACCAGACACACGTGTTCAAAGTATCAGCAAAAAAGTGCTATCATTCAGTGAAATGTCTCCCTCTCTTCTCACGGAACATTGACAAATGGAACACTGAAGGAAATGTTTGTGGTGCTTGCATTGGCAAAACTCGGGTCACAAAATGTTAAAATAGTGTTTGTGAGTCAAAAGAGCTGAACCCCATGTCTCTACGATGTTCTGATACAGAGATACAGCTCTTGCTAAATGGTTGCTAGGGTATTCTCATTGGTTGCTAGGGAGTGACTTGCAATCCACCAATGATTATACTCAAAGTCATGAAAGGAATAATCCATGATGACTCATGATTTTAAATGTAAGGTTACGGTATTTTTAAGTGAAAATAACAAATTACCACTAGTTGGCGCTATGAAAAAGTCGTGCATGGAATCTCAAGTCATGACTGTGTTACATCTAGCTAGTATAATGGCTATACACTTTAGTTTAGTGAAAAAACAGTTGTATGACCATTGGGCTTGCTCAATGTCAAAGGTTTTGTTCAATTATGAGGCCAACTAGTGGTGCAGGCATACCATTTTTTTTGTATTGGCTCAGACTGTGCTCAGACATCAGCGTATCAAATCTGGTGAAAAAATATCATTCTGTTGCGGAGTTATAACCATTTATGTGTAAAAAACACAAAATTTTGAGGTAACTTTTCGTTTTTTGCAATTTTCGGCCATTTCTGATGGAAATTTTAACATAACGCCAATAGAACTTTTTGTTCAGAAGGTAATACAATGTTCTTCCTATGGTCGTTTCGAGTCGATCGGAATAACCCTCGCGGAGTTATTCGCACGTGTTTTTTAAGCGCTAATTTCCTGTGCAGAACCAACCGTAAAGCAAAACCTGGCATGCTTGGTATCGTTGGACTCGGCAACAATTCAGGACTCCAAGGAAAAAAGTCGAATGAAAATACGTTAAACTCAGCCTAAGTTATAAGCATTATTTGATTCGTCTGACCACTAGGTGGCGCTGTGACGAAATGCTGCATGAAACCTCAGGCCATGACTCTCATCACAAGTATCAAGTGTCGTGTTGATACTTCATTCTCTGTCCCCAGTTATAGCCAATAATGTTCTAGTGCCTGCCCACAATTCAGACGTTTGGGCGTGGCATGTTGACCGTGAGTCGAAAGTTCAACTTTTTTTTAATAATTATTGATATTCAAACTCCAAGGAACATTTTAGCACTGGAATGATTCCGATCGGGCGAAAAACCAAGGACTAGTTCGTTTTTATTTTTTTCAACAAAATCGAAAATAGCGGAAAATTTTTCATGGCGGAAATAAAATCGGAGATATACATTTTGTTCGTCTTGATGCAAGGAATCCAGGGATATGAGACACTTGACATTTGGACAAGAAATGTGGGAGGTATGAGCCTAAACGCGTTTGCCATCGCTGTAGCGCCCCCCATAGGCCGATTGGGTTCATGCTCTGTCAACTTCGCGCACGAATGAGACCTATCATTTGGCCAAGTCTCAAGTCTCTAGGCCTTACGGTTTGGTCTGCACGATCCGTTTCACGGCAGAAGAAAAATAATAAAAAGAAATATAGCTGCTAGCAGCGATTACCGGGGTTCAAGCCATTTAGATCACAAGACGTTTAAGGACATGGCCATATAGATATTCTGCATTGTATATTGTACACACACACGTTTATCTGAGAAAGGAGAAACAAGACTGTTAAAGAACAAGACTTAATATTGACATGGTTACACACTCATTTGGTATGTTTTTTTTATAAAAAACTAAAAATATATAATTCTTACTGCAAATGTCGTGTAAGTGCCTCCAAAATTATGTTCACGTTTCACAGCTTTCATAAAATGACATGAGTGTTAAAACCGATAACTCAGAACAATTGAAGTGGTAGTCTTTAACTAAATGTGATTTTAATATTATAACAGTAAAATCATGAAGTTAAAAGTGCAGTGTGTACATTTTAGCGGCGTCTAGTGGTGAGGTCACGAATTGCAACCAATGGCTTAGTCCACTGCTCACCCCTCGCTTTTGAAACACATAGAGAAGCTACGGTAGCCGCCACCAGACAAACATGTCATCGTCGGAGACAACTTAGTAAAAAAAATGTCCGTTAGGGGCTTCTGTAGAAAAATGGCGCCACAAAATGGTGACTTCCATGTAAGGGGACACTCGGTGTATGTAGATAAAAAGGTCTCGTTCTAAGGTAATAAACACATACCGGTTCATTATGAAAGGTCTTTATACACCCCTGATAATATAGTTTTTTATATCATTTTGCATTTCTGTCAAGAGATCCTTCTAAAATTTACACACTGCACCTTTAAATGTGAACAGATTTCTATTAATAGTAAACTTAGTTAAAGAGTAATCATCATCTGTGTTTTCTGTGAGTGCAAATGTCAGCCAGTGATTGATCCTCTTCTACCATCTAGTGGACATAACGGAAAATTGCACCTAAAAACCACAATAAGGAATTTGAGTATATTGCCTGATCTCAATAATACATTGTATGCTTTGTCATAAGCTTTAGGGGCCGTTCGTCAGAGCCGTTTTCAAAATGACTGTGTGATAGCTATACTTCTGCAAAGTTGTTTTTGTATTTGATATATATATATATTTATACAGTGTAGAGAAAATTGTACTGCACTGGCTTTACTGTTGTTGAGTGTAAGAACTGAAACAATTTAATAAAACATAACCAGATACTTTATCTGAATGGTGGATGATGTTATTAAATCGTGTCAATAACAAATATCATTTCATTTAGCAGATTCATGTTCATGTCCTTTAATCGAGTACCATGAAGGCTTTCTGTTTTAATTAGGTAAATAAAGTGAGGTATGCAAGTTATTAAACCGTATATATTTTTATGGACAAAAGGAACATATACACAAACATGCTCTGCACATTTTGTATGTTTCTCTCATCTGAAACAGTCATTTTAGTTCATAGAGATATATTCTGTAGGTCTTACTAAATGGTTGCTTGTTTAAATCTTTTAGACTATTTTTTTATTAACAAACGTAATTGTTCTTATGGAACATATATATTCTTTGACATAAATATTATGTGCAAACATACAAGTATTTCAGATGACAGCCTCTGTCATATTATAGTAGGCCTAAACATAACAAATCCAGATGTGTTGTTTATATCAAATGGAGTTAATAACAAATATGATGTCATTAAGCAAATGTCAGTCAGATTTGCTATTAAGCACTTATTTGTGTTCACACATGTGCTGTGCTAGAGTAAGTTTTCAGTAAATCATTTACATTTAAAACAACCAATTGTATCATTACATTACAATTTCATTGCAATAATTCTTTAAACAATTATTAAAAACTTTATAAGACACATCATGACATGTTTATGTCATGGAAAATAGATTAGAATACTAAAGCTACTGATAACCAAATATATATTCTCTTTATGTATGATTATTAGTTATTATTTCTAATGTTGGCCTGTTCTTTAAGGATCCACATATTTACAGCAATCTTTTTCATACCTTTAGGATTTGAAGAATTCTAAGACAACATTTGAAGCTTTATAACTTTATTGGGTTGTTTCCCACAGGTTTAAATTGATGCATGACTAGCCATTAGTTATGTATTGACATTAAAAAGTCAATTATAAGCAATCCAGTTGAGGAAGGAGGTTAAAATGTACTAGATTTTAAAAACTGTTTTTAAAAATAAGTGGATAAAAAGTAACTGAAGTTGGAAAGGTAGTATATGGAACATCATACTAGAAATGATTTTTAAGAAATTGGGTGGTTTGGAATTTTTTTTGCGATTCAATTTTGATATAAACAAGGTTCCCATAAAACTGTCAGGTTTCCATAAACAGGTTTGTTTATCTTGGATGCTCATATATAAACATAACTTTTCTCCACATAGATCTGTTATTTGGAATAACAAGAATATTCTATACAAAAACAAATCCTTATTTTATAGAAATTGGTATGATAATAATATAATATTAGTGAGGCAGTTATTTAAAGATGATGGTCACCTCTTTAATTATTGTGAAATTCCTCAATCACTATAAGATTCCAGTAACTGCTAAGGAATTTGCAGTTGTATTTGATGTCATACCTAGTGGACTTATTCAACTCTTTCAAGGTTATACATCTTATGATTGTAACTCCTTACATAATGCTCAGTTATGTATTAATGGAGTAAATATTCTAGAAAAAAAATGTAATAACTTATAAGAACACTATGTAGAAATGAATATTTGCCTAGATGTAAACCATACTGGAACTCCTTATATAGTCAACTTGTATGGAAAGAGGTTTGGAGTTTATTAAATATATACTGTCTCACGAATAAGGTTAAAGAAATTATGTCACGACCGGGAACATGAGATCAGGAAGTAGGACGCATGTGCAGAGTTCGAGATGAATAAATAACATTTAATAATAACCAAGAAACAAAACACTAGAATCAAACAACAGGCAGGTAAATAAACACAGGACCACTAAAACGTAGAACACAGGAACAGACAGGGAATCAGCGACAATCATCCGGCAAGTGAACATACAACAGGCAGGGGTATATATACAAACAGACTAACGATACACAGGTGTGATGAGGCAGGTAATTAATTAACAAGAGTCCAGGTGACGACAATCGGAACAGACACAAAACATGACACGGATTCCACCGTGACAAATTACTTATAAATTAGTTCATTTAATGTATCCAGTTAAACAAGTAGTCTCCAGATTTTTAAGAGATATGGAGGTTACTTGTATTTGCAATTTGGAAGTAGAATCCATAAAACATTTATTTTATCAATGTATATTTACTCAATCTTTTTGGATTGATGTGGAATGCTTGATATTTAAACTCACAAAATAATAATTCGGTTATCTGGTAAGGATATATTTTTGTATTATAAAAGTAAATGTGTGGAGAAAGACTTGTTAATCAACTTATTGATTATATATGGAAAATTTCACATCCATAAACAAAAATGGGCAAATAATAAACCCAATAGCATTTTATTTAGAACGGAATTAAGAAATTATTTTGAAACTGTTAAAAGTCAAAAAAAAGCAAAGCAAATATATAACATTTTTGAAACCTTTTGTTTTATTGAATTATTGTAGAATATCCCCATGTTATTGTTAATTTATTTTTTTATTTTTATTTTATTTGATCCATTGTTATGTTAAATGTTAAATAAGCACATTGTAATCCTCTTGTATGTATGCAATGTTCTTGTTCTTGAAATGAATAATGAAAAAAGCTAAATAGTACTAAAGCTCTACATATTTTTATATTTAACTCTTTCCCCGCCATTGACGAGATATCTCGTCAATTAAGAGAAAACGCTTCCCCGCCAATGACGAGATCCGTCTTTCCGCAATACCGCTATTATCCACCAGTTGGCGCCCTTCCGCAACTTTTTAAAACCGGAAGTATTGCCCTATGCCAAGCTGCTGCATGTCCGTGTCTGTTTTAAAGATCGCTCTGAATGGGATCTCTATGAAAAGTCCGTCAAAAAAATGAAATTGTCTCTGCTTTTTGCTCAAAATATGGTGTTTTTGCAAAAACCTACCCATATTCAAAAGCTGATTGCAAAAGAACCACTAAAGGTAAGATGAAACGTTTTTTTCTGTTTGAAAGCAGAGGGTCTGTTCTTTCATTTGGTATATTATATGTTTATATATTTAAAGAAGAACATTTTCTGGAAGGCAATAAACTTTGGTGAAAATCATGAAAAACGCTGGCGCTGGCTGGCAACTTTTTTTAAAAACGCTGGCGGTGAAAGAGTTAACCACTGGCTATGCCCATACATAACTGATCCAGATGTGTTGTTTATATCCAATGGAGTTAATAACAAATATGATGTCATTAAGCAAATGTCAGTCAGATTTGCTATTAAGCACTTATTTGTGTTCACACATGTGCTGTGCTTGAGTAAGTTTTCAGTAAATCATTTACATTTAAAACAACCAATTATATCATAACATTACAATTTCATTGCAATAATTCTATAAACAATTATTAAAAACTTTATAAGACACATCATGACATGTTTATGTCATGGAAAATAGATTAAAATACTAAAGCTACTGATAACCAAATATATATTCTCTTTATGTGTGATTATTAGTAATTATTTCTAATGTTGGCCTGTTCTTTAAGGATCCACATATTTACAGCAATCTTTTTCATACCTTTAGGATTTGAAGAATTCTAAGACAACATTTGAAGCTTTATAACTTTATTGGGTTGTTTCCCACAGGTTTAAATTGATGCATGACTAGCCATTAGTTATTTAAAAACATTTAGGTACTTTTTACAAACAAACCTTTTAAAAACATTACTGGTGTACATCTTAAGACAAAACTATGGCCCTGATATATTTAAAGATAGGCCATTGTAAGCTATTTTCAAGTAAGACAACTAAAACATAAACCTAAATTTTAGTCTGTAACTACACTTAAACCAATGGTCAGTAACATTAATCTCTAAGACTAGTCTTAAAAGTTAGTCATACATTTTTGTCTTCATGACTGAACATAACTGCTTTAAGTATCATGTGAAAAAATATTTAAATTATTTAAATTATATTTAAATCCAAATAGTAAGACTGATTAGCCCTAACTAACTACTAGTTCTTCAGACTAGTCCTTAAAACACAGTTTTAACTTAATTATTCAACCAGCCCTAGTCTTGGAAAGACATATATTGTCTGATCTTAATAAAACTATTAATATTTTGTCATAAGCTTCACATTACTAGTTAATTGGTTAGATATACTTAGTCTGGCCCATTTTGAAAATGTCACATTTCAAAATGCTTGAATTGATAACCTCAAGTCTTTTAGTTTTAATGAGGTAAATGACTGCAGATCATTGAATCTTATAATAATTTTCATGCAGATGCAAACCCATGGACAAAAGGAACATAACAGCAGTTACAAATGAAATAACGAATACAGGTTAGAAATGGTTCCCACATCACTGTGAGACATCATATCAAATCTAGGAATACAACGGCAAAAGTTTATTTTATGTTTCATATTGATATTTGCCCAGATAGTACAGCAAATTCACAAAAATTGTTTTTCATATAAACATAAACATCTAGAGCAGTACTTTCAACTAAGTGAAACACAGTGGTTTCTCCAGACCCAATGCTCAGCACATTTTGTATGATTCCCTCATCTGACACAATCAGTTCAGTTCATACAAATCTCTACTGATGATTAAAGTGGATTTGTTTAAAATAGAAGACTTTTGTATATGTGCAGAGCA
Source organism: Paramisgurnus dabryanus (assembly GCF_030506205.2). NCBI lineage: Eukaryota > Metazoa > Chordata > Actinopteri > Cypriniformes > Cobitidae > Paramisgurnus > Paramisgurnus dabryanus. Next base: position 51,222,051 of record NC_133341.1, read on the forward strand.
GTGGGCTTCCAGGAATACTTTTGAAAACCACTGATCTAGGGGACAGTTAACGTTACACCCATTGTTCTAGATGCAAATATTTCCGGAATGATGAGCCAAAAATCCTCAGAGACACTTGAGAACATAAGACAAAAAAGCCCATCAGTTTAGTTGTAATCGCTGGACTCGTACATGGTTAATGCTGGCTGGCTGTTGGTCGGCATGTTTTCTAAGATATGTAATTATCCTAATAGACCCTTATAAGAATCTGAAAGCAGATGTTATGTGCAAAATAGTAGGTGAGACAAATATTTATGTGTCGTATACATATGCTATAGTCATCGTTCTTTGTTCTTAGGTTATTGCGCCACCTAGTGGACAATCTCTGCTATTTTTTGCATGTGAACTCAGTCTAGGTCTATACATATGTGTACCAAGTTTCGTGTTGATATCTCATTCCTATCATAAATGATAGGCATTTAAGTATTTGTGATACCGCCTCTTCGTACTTTTGACCGTGGTGTTGCGACGACGAGTGCAAAGTTCAACTTTTTTTTGATAATTATTGATATTCAATGTCTAAGGAATATTCCAGCACTGTATTGGTTCAGATTGGTCAAAAAACCTAGGACTAGTTCGCAAAAGTAGGTTTAAAAGAAAATGATGAATATCTAACAAACGATTCTACTGAGACAGTTGCTTCTTGAGGGAAAGTTGTTCATTGTAAGTACCTCTATTAAATGATATGAGGATCTTGTGGATATCTAAAACACTACATAATACACAATAATTTAAACACTAAAAAAACGTGATAGCGCCCCCCGGAGGCCGAATTTTTTCTTACTCTGCACAGACCTTCATGGCCAAGAGACAAACAGGCCCACCGCGTTTCGTTTCGATCGGCCTTCGTTAACCCTGTCTAATAGCTGCTTTTTCTTGATTGGCCGATGGCGGCCATGTTTCTTGAGCCATGCAAAATTCCTTTTAGACATTAATAGTACCCTAGACCAAGAGCAACCGTGCCAAATTTCAAGTTGATCGGTCCTACACTTTTGTAGCTACAGCCCTTCAAAGGTTGAGGTGGTGTTATAACGCCAACTAGTGGTCAAGCGGCGCAATTATTTGAACGTGAGCCCAGAATAGTCCCCTGTATATATACACCAAATTTGGTGTCGATACCTCTTTCTAATCCCAAGTTATAGCCATTTAAGGCCTAGAGGCTCCGCCCATAGGGGGCGTTTGGGCGTGGCTTTACGACGGTGAGTCGAAAGTTCAACTTTTTTTTGATAACTTTTGATATTCACGCTCCAAGGAATATTACAGCACTGGAATGGTTCCGATCGGTCGAAAAACCTAGGACTAGTTCGTTTTTATTTTTTTCGACAAAATCGAAAATAGCGAAAAAAAATTCTAGGCGCAAATAAAATCGGAGATATACGTTTTGTTCGTCTTGACGCAAGGATTCCAGTGATATAAGACACTTGACATTTGGACAAGCTTTCTGGGAGTTATGAGCATAAACGTGATTTCCGTCGTTATAGCGCCACCTATAGGCCAATCGGGTTGATACTCTGTCAACCTCTCCCCAAATTGGGTCCTACCATTTGGCCAAGTTTCAAGTCTCTAGGCCTTACGGTTTGGTCTGCACGTTCCGTTTTACGGCAGAATAATAATAATAAAAATCTTAACAATTACAATAGGGTTTCAGCGCTTCGCGCTTGAACCCCTAATAAAAATCAGTACAAATACAATAGGGTTTCAGCCCTTCGGGCTTGAACCCCTAATAATAATAAATATAGCTGCAAGCAGCGATTACCGGGGTTCAAGCGATTTGGGACATTAAGACCTTTAAGGGCATGGCTGTGTAGATTTGCTGCATTGTACAAAATAAATGATGAAAAATAAGATACCAGACACACGTGTTCAAAGTTATCAGCAAAAAAGTGCTATCGTTCAGTAAAAATCTCCCTCTCTTCTCACAGAACATTGACAAATAGAACACTGACGGAAATGTTTGTGGTGCTTGCATTTGCAAAACTCGGGTCACAAAGTGTTAAAATAGTGTTAATAAGTCAAAAGAGCTGAACCCCATGTCTCTACGATGTTCTGATACAGAGATACAGCTCTTGCTAAATGGTTGCTAGGGTATTCTCATTGGTTGCTAGGGAGTGACTTGCAATCCATCAATGATTATACTCAAAGCCATGAAAGGAATAATCCATGATGACTCATGATTTAAAATGTAAGGTTACAGTATTTTTAAGTCAAAATAACAAATTACCACTAGGTGGTGCTATGACAAACTCGTGCATGGAATCTCAGGTCATGACTGTGTTATATCTAGCTAGTATCATGGCTGTACACTTTAGTTTATTGAAAAAACAGTTGTATCACCATTGGGTTTGCTCAATGTCATAGGTTTTGTTAAATTATGAGGCCAACTAGTGGTGCAAGCATACCATTTTTTTTTGTATTGCCTCAGACTGTGCTCAGACATCAGCGTATCAAATCTGGTGAAAAAATATCATTTCGTTGCGGAGTTATAACCATTTATGTGTAAAAACACAAAATTTTGAGGTAATTTTTCGTTTTTTGCAATTTTCTGCCATTTCTGATGGAAATTTTAACATAACGCCAATAGAACTTTTTGTTCAGAAGGTAATACAATGTTCTTCCTATGGTCGTTTCGAGTCGATCGGAATAACCGTTGCGGAGTTATTCGCGCGTGTTTTTTAAGCGCTATTTTCCTGTGCAGAACCAACCGTAAAGCAAAACCTGGCATGCTTGGTATCGTTGGACTCGGCAACAATTCAGGACTCCAAGGAAAAAAGTTGCTTGAAAATACGTTAAACTCAGCCTAAGTTATAAGCGTTTAAATGATTCGTCTAACAACTAGGTGGCGCTGTGACGAAACGACGCATGCCACCTCAGGCCATGACTGTCATCACAAGTACCAAGTGTCATGTTGATACTTCATTCCTGTCCGCAGTTATAGCCAATAAAATCCCTAGTGGCTGCGCACACTTCAGACGTTTGGGCGTGGCATGTCGACCGTGAGTCGAAAGTTCAACTTTTTTTCAATAATTATTGATATTCGAACTCCAAGGAACATTTTAGCACCAAAACGATTCCGATCGAGCAAAAAACCTAGGACTAGTTCGTTTTTATTTTTTTCAACAAAATTGAAAATAGCGGAAAATTTTTAATGACGGAAATGAAATCGGAGATATACATTTTGTTCGTCTTGACGCAAGGAATCCAGTGATATAAGACACTTGACATTTGGACAAGAATTGTGGAAGTTATGAGCATCAACGCGTTTGCCATCGCTGTAGCGCCCCCCATAGGCCGATTGGGATGACACTCTGTCAACTTCGCGCACGAATGAGACCTACCATTTGGCCAAGTCTCAAGTCTCTAGGCCTTACGGTTTGGTCTGCACGATCCGTTTTACGGCAGAAGAAAAATAATAAAAATAATAATAAATATAGCTGCAAGCAGCGATTAACGGGGTTCAAGCGATTTGGGACATTAAGACCTTTAAGGGCATGGCTGTGTAGATTTGCTGCATTGTACAAAATAAATGATGAAAAATAAGATACCAGACACGTGTTCAAAGTTATCAGGAAAAAAGTTGCTATCGTTCAGTGAAATGTCTCCCTCTCTTGTCACGGAACATTGACAAACAGAACAATGAAGGAAATGTTTGAGGTGCTTGCAGTGGCAAAACTCAGGTCACAAAACGTTAAAATACTGTTAATGAGTCAAAAGAGCCGAACCCCATGTCTCTACGATGTTCTGATACAGAGATACAGCTCTTGCTAATTGATTAGTATGGTATTCTCATTGGTTGCTAGGAAGTGAATTGCAATCCACCAATGATTATACTCAAAGCCATGAAAGGCATAATCCATGATGACTCATGATTTTAGATGTAAGGTTGCAGTATTTTTAATTGAAAATAACAAATAACCACTAGGTGGCGCTATGACAAACTCGTGCATGCAACCTCAGGTCATGACTGTGTTACTTGTAGCTAGTATCACGGCTATTCACTTTAGTATAGTGAAGAAACAGTTGTATGACCATTGGGCTCACTCAATGTCAAAGATTTTGTTCAATTATGAGGCCAACTAGTGGTGCAGGCATACAATTTTTTTTGTATTGCCTCAGACTCTGCTCAGACATCAGCGTATCAAATCTGGTGAAAAAATGTCATTTCGTTGCGGAGTTATAACCATTTATGTGTAAAAAACACAACATTTTGAGGTAATTTTTCGTTTTTTGCAATTTTCGGCCATTTCTGATGGAAATTTTAACATAACGCCAATAGAACTTTTTGTTCAGAAGGTAATACAATGTTCTTCCTATGGTCGTTTCGAGTCGATCGGAATAACCCTCGCGGAGTTATTCGCGCATGTTTTTTAAGCGCTATTTTCCTGTGCAGAACCAACCGTAAAGCATAACCTGGCATGCTTGGTATCGTTGGACTCGGCAACAATTCAGGACTCCAAGGAAAAAAGTCGCATGAAAATACGTTAAACTCAGCCTAAGTTATAAGCATTATTTGATTCGTATGACCACTAGGTGGCGCTGTGACGAAACGATGCATGAAACCTCAGGCCTTGACTCTCATCACAAGTACCAAGTGTCGTGTTGATACTTCATTCCTGTCCCCAGTTATAGCCAATAATGTTCTAGTGCCTGCCCACAATTCAGACGTTTGGGCGTGGCATGTTGACCGTGAGTCGAAAGTTCAACTTTTTTTTAATAATTATTGATATTCAAACTCCAAGGAACATTTTAGCACTGGAATGATTCCGATCGGGCGAAAAACCAAGGACTAGTTCGTTTTTATTTTTTTCAACAAAATCGAAAATAGCGGAGAATTTTTCATGGCGGAAATAAAATCGGAGATATACATTTTGTTCGTCTTGATGCAAGGAATCCAGGGATATGAGACACTTGACATTTGGACAAGAAATGTGGGAGGTATGAGCCTAAACGCGTTTGCCATCGCTGTAGCGCCCCCCATAGGCCGATTGGGTTCATGCTCTGTCAACTTCGCGCACGAATGAGACCTATCATTTGGCCAAGTCTCAAGTCTCTAGGCCTTACGGTTTGGTCTGCACGATCCGTTTTACGGCAGAAGAAAAATAATAAAAAGAATAAAAATCAGTACAAATACAATAGGGTTTCAGCCCTTCGGGCTTGAACCCCTAAATATAGCTGCAAGCAGCGATTACCGGGGTTCAAGCGATTTGGGACATTAAGACCTTTAAGGGCATGGCTGTGTAGATGATGAAGAAATAATAAATGATGAAAAATAAGATACCAGACACACGTGTTCAAAGTTATCAGCAAAAAAGTGCTATCATTTAGTGAAATGTCTCCCTCTCTTCTCACGGAACATTGACAAATGGAACACTGAAAGAAATGTTTGTGGTGCTTGCATTGGCAAAACTCGGGTCACAAAATGTTAAAATAGTGTTAATGAGTCAAAAGAACTGAACCCCATGTCTCTACGATGTTCTGATACAGAGATACAGCTCTTGCTAAATGGTTGCTAGGGTATGCTCATTGGTTGCTAGGGAGTGACTTGCAATCCACCAATGATTATACTCAAAGTCATGAAAGGAATAATCCATAATGACTCATGATTTTAAATGTAAGGTTACAGTATTTTTAAGTGAAAACAACAAATTACCACTAGGTGGCGCTATGACAAACTTGTGCATGGAATCTCAGGTCATGACTGTGTTACATCGAGCTAGTATCATGGCTTTACACTTTGGTTTAGTGAAAAAACAGTTTTATGACCATTGGGCTTGCTCAATGTCAAAGGTTTTGTTCAATTATGAGGCCAACTAGTGGTGCAGGCATACCATTTTTTTTGTATTGCCTCAGACTGTGCTCAGACATCAGCGTATCAAATCTGGGGAAAAAATATCTTTTCGTTGCGAAGTTATAACCATTTATGTGTAAAAACACAAAATTTTGAGGTAATTTTTCGTTTTTTGCAATTTTCTGCCATTTCTGATGGAAATTTTAACATAACGCCAATAGAACTTTTTGTTCAGAAGGTAATACAATGTTCTTCCTATGGTCGTTTCGAGTCGATCAGAATAACCCTCGCGGAGTTATTCGCACATGTTTTTTAAGCGCAATTTTCCTGTGCAGAACCAACCGTAAAGCAAAACCTGGCATGCTTGGTATCGTTGGACTCGGCAACAATTCAGGACTCCAAAGAAAAAAGTCGCATGAAAATACGTTAAACTCAGCCTAAGTTATAAGCGTTTAAATGATTTGTCTGACCACTAGGTGGCGCTGTGACGAAACGACGCATGCCACCTCAGGCCATGACTGTCATCACAAGTACCAAGTGTCGTGTTGATACTTCATTCCTGTCCACAGTTATAGCCAATAAATCCCTAGTGGCTGCGCACACTTCAGACGTTTGGGCGTGGCATGTCGACCGTAAGTCGAAAGTTCAACTTTTTTTCAATAATTATTGATATTCGAATTCCAAGGAACATTTTAGCACCAAAACGATTCCGATCGAGTGAAAAACCTAGGACTAGTTCGTTTTTATTTTTTTCGACAAAATCGAAAATATCGGAAAATTTTTAATGACGGAAATGAAATCGGAGATATACATTTTGTTCGTCTTGACGCAAGGAATCCAGTGATATAAGACACTTGACATTTGGACAAGAATTGTGGAAGTTATGAGCATCAACGCGTTTGCCATCGCTGTAGCGCCCCCCATAGGCCGATTGGGATGACACTCTGTCAACTTCGCGCACGAATGAGACCTACCATTTGGCCAAGTCTCAAGTCTCTAGGCCTTACGGTTTGGTCTGCACGATCCGTTTTACGGCAGAAGAAAAATAATAAAAATAATAATAATAATAATAATAATAATAAATATAGCTGCAAGCAGCGATTACCGGGGTTCAAGCGATTTGGGACATTAAGACCATTAAGGGCATGGCTGTGTAGATTTGCTGCATTGTACAAAATAAATGATGAAAAATAAGATACCAGACACACGTGTTCAAAGTTATTAGCAAAAATTGCTATCGTTCAGTGAAATGTCTCCCTCTCTTCTCACGGAACATTGACAAATAGAACACTGAAGGAAATGTTTGTGGTGCTTGCAATGGCAAAACTCGGGTCACAAAATGTTAAAATAGGGTTAATGAGTCAAAAGAGCCGAACCCCACGTCTCTACGATGTTCTGATACAGAGATACAGCTTGCTAAATGGTTGCTAGGGTATTCTCATTGGTTGCTAGGGAGTGACTTGCAATCCATCAATGATTATACTCAAAACCATGAAAGGAATAATCCATGATGACTCATGATTTTAAATGTAAGGTTACAGTATTTTTAAGTGAAAATAACAAATTACCACTAGGTGGCGCTATGACAAACTCGTGCATGGAATCTCAGGTCATGACTGTGTTACATCTAGCTAGTATCATGGCTGTACACTTTAGTTTATTGAAAAAACAGTTGTTTGACCATAGGGTTTGCTCAATGTCATAGGTTTTGTTAAATTATGAGGCCAACTAGTGGTGCAGGCATACCATTTTTTTTTGTATTGCCTCAGACTGTGCTCAGGCATCAGCGTATCAAATCTGGTGAAAAAATATCATTTCGTTGCGGAGTTATAACCATTTATGTGTAAAAACACAAAATTTTGAGGTAATTTTTCGTTTTTTGCAATTTTCGGCCATTTCTGATGAAAATTTTAACATAACGCCAATAGAACTTTTTGTTCAGAAGGTAATACAATGTTCTTCCTATGGTCGTTTCGAGTCGATCGGAATAACCCTCGCGGAGTTATTCGCGCGTGTTTTTTAAGCGCTATTTTCCTGTGCAGAACCAACCGTAAAGCAAAACCTGGCATGCTTGGTATCGTTGGACTCGGCAACAATTCAGGACTCCAAAGAAAAAAGTTGCATGAAAATATGTTAAACTCAGCCTAAGTTATAAGCGTTTAAATGATTCGTCTGACCACTAGGTGGCGCTGTGACGAAACGACGCATGCCACCTCAGGCCATGACTGTCATCACAAGTACCAAGTGTCGTGTTAATACTTCATTCCTGTCCGCAGTTATATCCAATAAATCCCTAGTGGCTGCGCACACTTCAGACGTTTGGGCGTGGCATGTCGACCGTGAGTCGAAAGTTCAACTTTTTTTCAATAATTATTGATATTCGAACTCCAAGGAACATTTTAGCACCGAAACGATTCCGATCGAGCGAAAAACCTAGGACTAGTTCGTTTTTATTTTTTTCGACAAAATCAAAAATAGCGGAAAATTTTTAATGACGGAAATGAAATCGGAGATATACATTTTGTTCGTCTTGACGCAAGGAATCCAGGAATATAAGACACTTGACATTTGGACAAGAATTGTCGAAGTTATGAGCATCAACGCGTTTGCCATCGCTGTAGCGCCCCCCATAGGCCGATTGGGATGACACTCTGTCATCTTCGCGCACGAATGAGACCTACCATTTGGCCAAGTCTCAAGTCTCTAGGCCTTACGGTTTGGTCTGCACGATCCGTTTTACGGCAGAAGAAAAATAATAAAAAGAATAAATAATAATAAAAATCAGTACAAATACAATAGGGTTTCAGCCCTTCGGGCTTGAACCCCTAATAATAAAAATCCATACAAATACAATAGGGTTTCAGCCCTTCGGGCTTGAACCCCTAATAAATATAGCTGCAAGCAGCGATTAGCGGGGTTCAAGCGATCTGGGACCTTAAAGGGGTCATAGCGTGAAAATCTGACTTTTTCCATGTGTAAGTGCTATAATGGGTCCCCAGTGCTTTTATCAACCTAGAAAACGTGAAAAAGATAAAAAATAAAATAATCGAGAGCACAATTGAGTTTCAATTACAACAAACCACCATCATTGTGATCAGTGTTTGCATTTCATCCACTCATTTGCATTTTAAATGAAACACTCAAAAACGGCACACTTTTGCTCAGGCCTACAAAGTGTCAATTTTAACATGCTATATTAAATTAGCTGTGGAGTATTGTCAGCTAACACTTCACATACACACTCTGGGGACACCGACGATTCATTTTACATCTTAAACTCATAATATGACCCTTTAAGACCTTTAAGGGCATGCCTGTTTAGATTTGCTGCATTGTTATCATATATACTTAGAATATGAAATACTAACATGTTACCAATTAGGTAAATTTTTTGAAGAGAATATGATGTGGTGCATGCCGTTGCAAGATTTGCCACACAAAATTGTTTCAAAAATTGTTAACATGAGACAAAACAGCCCACCACAATTTCTCTATGATGTTCTGATATAGAGATATAAGTCTTACAGGGCTAACCTATAACACAGCAATGATGAAGAATAAGCTAACACACATATATGCATTTACACACAGAAGCAGAAATGGCAGAGTTAGGAAATAAGACTTTGAAATAAATGAACAATCTCCATATGCTTGATGTCCTTCAAGAGTTCATCAACCTATTTAAATGTTTCGCCTTTGTCAGAATGTCACTTGACTGTAAAAACGGATACCGTAAGAATGATTGACGAAATGTTTATTTAACATAATAATAAATGACTTCATAAAGTTAAATCATGCATCCATTGATGAAACCTGTGAACACAATTTCATTGAGTATACATTTTAAATAATAAATAATAATTTTACACTTAATATAACATAAAATTAGTAGTGTAAAGGCAAAAAATAGGCACATTTTTAATTCAAATCTTAATAAGCATGCTCTTAAGTATGTTTATGAGGGTCTGTGTTAGTGATGGGAAGTTCGACTCTTTTTTGTGAATCAGTTCTTTCGGACAGTTCGTTTCAAAGAACTGGTTCAAAAAACCGATTCACCAGTTCTTTAACGTACTTTACGTAATGACGTCATTCGCATCTAATTCCATCATCCAGGAGGGTAGAATACATAAAACAAATAAAAAATTCCAACTAAAGCACATTCAAAAACGTTTAACAGAAATCATGATCAAGCTCATAACAACTTAAAATATAATCTGCACACACACACACCTAACAAATACATTTTAGTCAAAACGGTGTTTAATATAATTAGCTGTTCCATGCATATTTCGCATAAGTTTTATGGTAATATTAAATAAACTTACTTTATGTCTGTCAATCATCTTAGTTCATGTAGGCTATAGTATTAGCACAGAAACTAACTTATGTCCGTACTGTTTGGCTCACGCTACCTCAGTATCCACAGTTCTTTGATGAGTTCTTTGGACGCGTCCGATAGAAACTGTTCTCAATTCAGTGAACTGGTGACTCCATAAATGCAGCAACCTATTCCTGACTCGAGAGTCGCTGTATCGTGCTTTTCAGTAACACATGCACAGTATTACAGGCTCATCAAGTCGGACGCGTCCGATAGAAACCGTTCTAGATTCAGGTACTCATTTTATCGGTGACTCTGGAATACCAGTATGTTTGTTGCGCATGCTCAGTATCAACAAAGTTCACCAGGTCTCGGTTCAGTCAGTGATACTGTTGGGGAGAGCTTCTACGAGTTAAGATACGGATTACTCTCTTTTAATTAGAATCAGAATGACTGTCGCGCACATCTGAAAGTGAGTAACTTGTGGATCATTGCTGTCTCGAGACACAAACTTTTTAAACGATTCAGTCCGTTTAGGTGTACTGATTCAAGTCGTTCACTGAAAAGAACCAGTTCAAAAGAACGATTCGTTCACGAACTGGACATCACTAGTCTGTGTTTCACACAGAGAGTATATAAGAGAATACTGATTTTTGGATTTGGAAACAATAAAGCAATGTTACATATTTTAATAGAAAAATTTTTAGGCTCTGTCATGTTAAATTGTCAAATAGTGGTATAGCTCTGCAATTATTGGCATGCGATTTTAGGCTGGGCCAATAAATAACTTATCCAGATATGCTTTCAATATCAAATTGTGTCAATAACAAATGTCATGTCATTTAGTAGATTTGCAGCATATTTGCTGGTGTGCATTTGTCTGTGTTCACTTTCATAAAGTGCAACTATTTAGTTGGGTTCTAGCAGGTCATGTATGTGAATAATAACCAATTGCATTATTACATAAAGTTTTGGGTGCAATATTTTAAAAAAGAACGTATAAAAATGTAACTACTTTGTATTATACATCATGTCAGGACACGTTTATGTCATGGAAGGTAGAATAGAATCCTAATGCTACTGATGTAAATACAGCCAGACATATATCCTCTTGATAGCAGCAATTCATTTCTGGAGGACCACTGCTCTGCACATTTTGAATGTTTCTCTCATCTGACACAATCAGTTTAGTTCAAAGAGATCTCTACTATTGTGCTAATTATTTGAAGCAGGTGTGTTGAGAACGACTGATCTAGAGAACTTTTACTTCGCACACATTTGTCAGAAAGATGAACCTGAAAGTAGATTTTATATGCAAATAACAATTAGGTCAGACCAATACTTATATATCATATACATATGCTATAGACATTGTTCATTGTTCTCATGTTGTAGCACCACCTAGTGGACAATCTCTGCAATTTTTTGCAGTTGCTATGGATATAAATGGCATCGACTTTACCATACATGGTGGCAGACAAGGCACAGTATGTTGCTAATTGTTTAACCCTCTTTTTGGGCATCCTAATATGTTGTAGCCCTGATACAACCAGCATGTGTATATATAATTATGCCTCAATAGTTAGTCTGTCTGAAACTAAGCTGATTAAACCACATCACTGTGTGACACTTGCATTACATGTGAACGGCCCCTACGTTAATATGATTTTGTTTTTCTCTCCCTGTCTTGTCCTCGACCCTGAGGACAATGGGACAAACAGACCCAGTTCCGGTAGATGTGAAAGTCGGCACACCTCTGATCTACTGGTCGTCCATCAATGTGATGCCCAGCTGATGCCTGACCAACGACCACCGGCAGAACCCGCTTAATCTCCGCTTAATCTCCGCTTAATCTCCTTATCCGTTTATATGTGTGTATATACATATATATCTCCCAAGGGTTTTTCCCTCCTAGGACTTTTTAATTTTTATTTCCTCGGCTAAACAACCCGGGGTTTTGTTTTTTTTCTCCTAGGGGGTTTTTTAGCCCGGGGAGGTAGCCTGCTTGGGCTTAATTTAGCTTCTTCTCCTAGACGTTACATTAGTAATACGCTCGCTCATAATGTCGAGTCATAGCCGCAGCAAATTTGACTGCTTATGCTATTGTGTATTATGTTGTACTATCTGTCATTTTTCTGTGCTTTTACTGCTCCTATTAATGTAAAGCTGCTTTGAAACAATTGAGTATTGTGAAAAGCGCTATATAAATAAAATTGAATTGAAAAATTGAATTGAATGACCTAAAACACACACACACACACACACACACACACACACACACACACACACACACACACACACAGACACATTTATAAAAGCAAGCAGAAATCGCAATGATGGAGAATAAGACTTAATACTCACATATAACAATATACACAGGAATAACATTAAGAACCATTGATCTAGGGGAAAGTTAAGGTGACACCCAATGTTCTAGATGTAAATATTTCCGGAATGATGAGCCACAAATCCTCACAGACACTTGAGAACATAAAACAAACAGGCCCATCAGTTTAGTTGTGATCGCACACCATTACGCTTGACTCGTACATGGTAAATGCTGGTTGGCATGTTTTCTAAGATATGTAATTATCCTAATAGACCATTATAAGAATCTGAAAGCAGATGTTATGTGCAAAATAACAAGTAGGTCAGACAAATATTTATGTGTTGTATACATATGCTATAGTCATCGTTCTTTGTTCTTAGGTTATAGCACCACCTAGTGGACAATCTCTGCAATTTTTTGCATGTGACCTTGGCCGGGGTCTATACATATTTGTACCAAGTTTTGTGTTAATATCTCATTCCTATCATAAATGATAGCCATTTAAGTATTTGTGGCCCCGCCTCTTCGTACTTTTGACCATGGTGTTGCGACGACAAGTGCAAAGTTCAACTTTTTTTTTGATAATTATTGATATTCAGTGTCTAAGGAATATTCCAGCACTGGATTGGTTCAGATTGGTCAAAAAACCTAGGACTAGTTCGCAAAAGTAGGTTTAAAAGAAAATGATGAATATCTAACAAACGATTCGACTGAGACAAATGCTTCTTGAGGAAAAGTTGTTCATTTTAAGTACCTCTATTAAATGATATGAAGATCTTGTTGATATCTGAAACACTGCATAATACACAATCACTTAAACACTGAAAAAACGTGATAGCGCCTCCCGGAGGCCGAATTTTTTCTTACTCTGCACAGACCTTCAAGGCCAAGAGACAAACAGGCCCAACGCGTTTCGTTTCGATCGGCCTCCGTTAACCCTGTCTCTTAGCTGCTTTTTCTTGATTGGCCGATGGCGGCCATGTTCTTTTAGCTACGCGAAATTACTTTTAGACATAGATAGGACCCTAGACCAGGAGCATCGGTGCCAAATCTCAAGTTGATTGGTCGCATATTTCTATAGTTACAGCCCTTCAAAGTTGAGGTGGTGTTATAGCGCCAACTAGTGGTCAAGCGGCGCAATTTTTTGCACGTGACCCCAGAATAGTCCCCTGTATATGTGTACCAAATTTGGTGTCGATACCTCTTTCCAATCCCAAGTTATAGCCATTTAAGTCCAAGAGGCTCCGCCCATTGGGGGCGTTTGGGCGTGGCTTGACGACGACGGTGAGTCGAAAGTTCAAATTTTTTTTGATAACTTTTGATATTCACACTCCAAGGAATATTACAGCACTGGAACGGTTCCGATCGGACAAAAAACCTAGGACTAGTTCGTTTTTCTTTTTTTCAACAAAATCGAAAATAGCGAAAAAAAATTCATGACGGAAATGAAATCGGAGATATACGTTTTGTTCGTCTTGACGCAAGGATTCCAGTGATATAAGACACTTGACATTTGGACAAGATTTGTGGGAGTTATGATCATCAACGCGTTTGTTATCCCTATAGCGCCACCTATAGGCCAATCGGGTTGATACTCTATCAACCTCTCCCCAAATTGGGTCCTACCATTTGGCCAAGTTTCAAGTCTCTAGGCCTTACGGTTTGGGCTGCACGTTCCGTTTTACGGCAAAATAATAATAATTAATAATAAAAATCTTAACAATTACAATAGGGTTTCAGCCCTACGGGCTTGAACCCCTAATAATAAATATAGCTGCAAGCAGCGATTACCGGGGTTCAAGCCATTTAGATCACAAGACGTTTAAGGACATGGCCATATAGATATTCTGCATTGTATATTGTACACACACATGTTTACCTGAGAAAGGAGAAACAAGACGTAATACTGACATGGTTACACTCCCATTTGGAATGTAGTTTTTTTATAAAAAACAAAAAAATATAATTCTTACTGCAAATGTTGTGTAAGTGCTTCCAAAATTATGTTCACATTTCACAGCTATCATAAAGTGACATGAGTGTTAAAACTGATAATTCAGAACAATTGAAGTGTTAGTCTTTCACTAAATGTGATTTTAATATTATAACAGTAAAATCATGAAGTTAAAGGTGCAGTGTGTAAATTTTAGCGGCATCTAGTGGTGAGGTCACGAAATTGCAACCAATGGCTTAGTCTACTGGTCACCCCTCGCTTTTGAAACACATAGAGAAGCTACGGTAGCCGCCACCAGACAAACATGTCATCGTCAAAGACAACTTAGTAAAAAAATTAATCGAGTACCATGAAGGCTTTCTGTTTTATTTAGGTAAATAAAGTGAGGTATGCAAGTTATTAAACCATTTATATTTTATGGACCAAAGGAACATATACACAAACATGCTCTGCACATTTTGTATGTTTCTCTCATCTTAAACAGTCATTTTAGTTCATAGAGATCTATTTTGTAGGTCTTACTAAATGGTTGCTTGTTTAAAGGTGCAGTATGTACATTTTAGCGGCATCCACTGGTGAGGTTGCTAATTGCAACCAACGGCTCAGTCCACTGCTCACCTCTTGCTTGTGAAACGCATAGAGAAGCTATGGTAGCCGCCACCGGAAAAACATATAATTGACAGACAACTTAGTTTGTCCGTTAAGGGCTTCTGTAGAAACATGGCGGCACAAAATGGCGACTTCCACGTAAGGGGACCCTCTGTGTATGTAGATCAAAACGTCTCATTCTAAGGTAATAAAAACATAACGGTTCATTATAAAAAGGTCTTTATGCACCCCTGATAATATTGTTTTGTATATTATTTTGCATTTCTGTCAAGAGGTCCTTCAAAAAATTACACACTGCACTTTTAAATCTTTTAGACATTTTTTTAACAAAAGTAATGGTTCTTATAGAACATATATATTCTTTGACATAGATATTATGTGCAAACATACAAGTATTTCAGATGACAGCCTCTGCCATATTATAGTAGGCCTAAAAGTAGTACTAAAGCTCTACATTTTTTATATTTAACCACTGGCTATGTCCATACATAACTGATACAGATGTGTTGTTTATATCAAATGGAGTTAATAACAAATGATGTCATTAAGCAAATGTCAGTCAGATTTGCTATTAAGCACTTATTAGTGTTCACACATGTGCTGTGCTAGAGTAAGTTTTCAGCAAATCATTTACATTTAAAATAACCAATTGTATCATAACATTACAATTTCATTGCAATAATTCTATAAACAATTATTAAAAAACTTTATAAGATACATTATGACATGTTTATGTTCTGGAAAGTAGATTAGAATACTAAAGCTACTGATAACCAAATATATATTCTCTTTAGGTATGATTATTAGTTATTATTTCTAATGTTGGCCTATTATTGTTCTTTAAGGATCCACATATTCACAGCAATCTTTTTCATACCTTTAGGATTTGAAAAATTCTAAGACAACATTTGAAGCTTTATAACTTTATTGGGTTGTTTCCCACAGGTTTAGATTGATGCATGACTAGCCATTAGTTATGTAAAAACATTTAGGTACTTTTTACAAACAAACCTTAAAAAAACTTTACTGGTGTACATCTTTAGACAAAACTATGGCCCAGATATATTTAAAGGTAGGCCAGTGTAAGCTATTTTCAAGTAAGACAACTAAAACTTAAGCCTAAATTTTAGTCTGGAACTACACTTAAACCAATGGTCAGTAACATTAATCTCTAAGACTAGTATTCAAAGTTAGTCATACATTTTTATCTTCACGATTGAACACAACTGTTATTTAAATTATATTTAAATCCAAATAGTAAGACTGATTAGCCCTAACTAACTACTGATTCTTCAGACTAGTCATTAAATCACAGTTTTAATTATGTTTTTTATATTATATAGTTTTTTAAATAACATTACTAAAATATTAAAGGTATCATTTTTTATAACGAGTTGAACTTGAATCCCGAGCAGTTTTAACCTTACGGACATGTTACTATAACAACTACTCTAGGATGACCTTCGAAGAAACAAATAATTCAACATGAAGCTAAATCGTCAACAATGAAATCCAGCTAACTGAGTAATCCACGTATGAACGACAGACCCAGAAGTGAAGCACTACATTAAAAAGTCAATTCTATGCAATCCAGTTGAGAAAGGAGGATACATTTTTTTCACTAGATTTTAATACTGCTAACTGTGTTTTTAAAAATAAGTGGATAAAAAGTTACTGAAGTTGCAAAGGTAGTATATGGAACATCATACCAGAAATGATTTTTAAGAAATTGGGTGGTTTGGAATTTTTTTTGCGATACAATTTTGATATAAACAAGTTTCCCATAAAACTGTCAGGTTTCTATAAACAGGTTTGTTTTTCTTGGATGCTCATATATAAACATAACTTTTCTCCACATAGATCTGTTATTTGGAATAACAAGAATATTCTATACAAGAAACAGATCCTTATTTTACAGAAAGTGGTATGATAATAATATAATATTAGTGAGGCAGTTATTTAAAGATGATGGTCACCTCTTTAATTATTGTGAATTCCTCAATCACTATAAGATTCCAGTAACTGCTAAGGAATTTGCAGTTGTATTTGATGCCATACCTAGTGGACTTATTCAACTCTTTCAATGTTATACATCTTATGATTGTAACTCCTTACATAATACAAAGGTTATGTATTAATAGAGTAAATATTCTAGAAAAAAAAATTTATAACTTTTTTATAAGAACAGAAATGAATGTAGAAATGAATATTTGCCTAGACGTAAACCATACTAATCTGCAGTTCAACCTTTAAACAAGTTTTAATTTAAACTATTTGATTGTAATATTATAGTAATGAGTTTCCAAAATTAATATATATATATATATATATATATATATATATATAAATTGTTCATATTTTAATTTGAAAACAGAAGTGGAGATAATTAAATTTTAATTAGTTTTAATACATTTTGATGATTTGATTATAAAATAAAATAGATATAGTACAGTAAATTCACAAAATAGTTTTTCATATAAACATAAACATCTAGCGCAGTACTTTTAACCCAGTGAAACGCAGTGGTTTCTCGAGACCCAATGCTCGGCACATTTTGTATGATTCTCTCATCTGACACAATCAGTTCAGTTCATACAAATCTCTACTGATGATTAAAGTAGATTTGTTTAAAATAGAAGACTTTTGTATATGTGCAGAGCAGTGGGCCTCCAGGAATAACTTTGAGAACCACTGATCTAGGGGACAGTTAACGTAACACCCGTTGTTCTAGATGCAAATATTTCCGGAATGATGAGCCAAAAATCCTCACAGACACTTGAGAACATAAGACAAACAGGCCCATCAGTTTAGTTGTAATCGCACACCATTACACTGGACTCGTACATGGTTAATGCTGGCTGGCTGTTGGTCTCATGTTTTCTAAGATATGTAATTATCCTAATAGACCCTTATAAGAATCTGAAAGCAGATGTTAAGTGCAAAATAACAAGTAGGTCAGACAAATATTTATGTGTCGTATACATATGCTATAGTCATCGTTCTTTGTTCTTAGGTTATAGCGCCACCTAGTGGACAATCTCTGAAATTTTTTGCATGTGACCTCGGCCTAGGTCTATACATATGTGTACCAAGTTTCGTGTTGATATCTGATTCTTATCATAAATGATAGCCATTTAAGTATTTGTTGCACCGCCTGTTCGTACTTTTAACCGTGGTGTTGCGACGAAAAGTGGAAAGTTCAACTTTTTTTGATAATTATTGATATTCAGTGTCTAAGGAATATTCCAGCACTGGATTGGTTCAGATCGGTCAAAAAACCTAGGACTAGTTCGCAAAAGTAGGTTTAAAAGAAAATGATGAATATCTAACAAACGATTCGACTGAGACAAATGCTTCTTGAGGAAAAGTTGTTCATTATAAGTACCTCTATTAAATGATATGAAGATCTTGTTGATATCTGAAACACTGCATAATACACAATCACTTAAACACTGAAAAAACGTGATAGCGCCTCCCGGAGGCCGAATTTTTTCTTACTCTGCACAGACCTTCATGGCCAAGAGACAAACAGGCCCAACGCGTTTCGTTTTGATCGGCCTCTGTTAACCCTGTCTAATAGCTGCTTTTTCTTGATTGGCCGATGGCGGCCATGTTCTTTTAGCTACGCAAAATTCCTTTTAGACATAGATAGTACCCTAGACCAGGAGCAACGGTGCCAAATCTTAAGTTGATCGGTTCCATATTTCTCTGGTTACAGCCCTTCAAAGTTGAGGTGGTGTTATAGCGACAACTAGTGGTCAAGCGATGCAATTTTTTTCACGTGACCCCAGAATAGTCCGCTGTATATGTGTACCAAATTTGGTTTCGATACCTCTTTCCAGTCCCAAGTTATAGTCATTTAAGTCCAAGAAGCTCCGCCCATTGGGGGCGTTTGGGCGTGGCTTGACGACGACGAGTATAAAGTTCAACTTTTTTTTGATAACTTTTTATATTCACACTCCAAGGAATATTACAGCACTGGAACGGTTCCGATCGGACAAAAAACCTAGGACTAGTTCATTTTTATTTTTTTCGACAAAATCGAAAATAGCGGAAAATTTTTAATGACGGAAATGAAATCGGAGATATACATTTTGTTCGTCTTGACGCAAGGAATCCAGGGATATAAGACACTTGACATTAGGTCAAGAATTGTGGAAGTTATGAGCATCAACGCGTTTGCCATCGCTATAGCGCCCCCCATTGGGGTGACACTTTGTCAACTTCGCGCACGAGTTAGACCTACCATTTGGCCAAGTCTCAAGTCTCTAGGCCTTACGGTTTGGTCTGCACGTTCCGTTTTACGGCAGAAGAAAAATAATAAATAGAAATATAGCTGCAAGCAGCGATTACCGGGGTTCAAGCTATTTGGGATCACAAGACGTTTAAGGACATGGCCATATAGATATTCTGCATTGTATATTGTACACACACACATTTACCTGAGAAAGGAGAAACAAGACTGTTAAAGAACAAGACTTAAAATTGACATGGTTACACACTCATTTGGTATGTAGTTTTTTAAAATAAAAAAAGTCTTACTGCAAATGTCATGTAAGTGCCTCCAAAATTATGTTCACGTTTCACAGCTATCATAAAGTGACATGAGTGTTAAAACTGATAACTGAGAACAATTGAAGTGGTAGTCTTTCACTAAATGTGATTTTAATATTATAACAGTAAAATCATGAAGTTAAAGGTGCAGTGTGTAAATTTTAGCGGCATCTAGTGGTGATGTCACGAAATGCAACCAATGCCTTATTACACTGCTCACCCCTCGCTTTTGAAACACATAGAGAAGCTACGGAGCCGCCACCAGACAAACATTTCATCTTCGGAGACAACTTAGTAAAAAAAATGTCCGTTAAGGGCTTCTGTAGAAAAATGGCAGAACAAAATGGTGACTTCCATGTAAGGGGACCCTAGGTGTATGTAGATAAAAAGGTCTCGTTCTAAGGTAATAAAGGATTTTAAGAATTCTAAGACAACATTTGAAGCTTTATAACTTTATTGGGTTGTTTCCCACAGGTTTAAATTGATGCATGACTAGCCATTAGTTATGTAAAAACATTTAGGTACTTTTTACAAACAAACCTTATAAAAACATTACTGGTGTACATCTTAAGACAAAACTATGGCCCTGATATATTTAAAGGTAGGCCAGTGTAAGCTATTTTCAAGTAAGACAACTAAAACTTAAGCCTAAATTTTAGTCTGGAACTACACTTAAACCAATGGTCATTAACATTAATCTCTAAGACTAGTATTCAAAGTTAGTAATACATTTTTACCTTTTTGATTGAAAATAACTGTTTTAATTATCATGTGAAAAAATATTTAAATTATTTAAATTATATTTAAATCCAAATAGTAAGACTGATTAGCCCTAACTAACTACTAGTTATTCAGACTAGTCCTTAAAGTCTTAATTATATTTTTTATATTATATAGTTTTTTAAATAACATTACTAAAATAGTATGTATCATTTTTTATTACGAGTTGAATTTGAATCCTGAGCAGTTTTAACCTAACAGACATGTTACTATAACAACAACTCTAGGATGAGCTTCGAAGAACCAAATAATTCAACATGAAGCTAAATTGTCAACAATGAAATCCAGCTAACCGAGTAATCTACGTATGAACAACGGACCCAGCAGTGAAAGCTTTTAACAACTATAGTGTATACAGCTCTTGCTTTAGAAGTCCCACAATCAGTTATAAAAGAGGTGGATATTATTTTGTTTAATTTCATATGGAAGAACAGACCGCACTACATTAAAAAGTCAATTCTATGCAATCCAGTTGAGGAAGGAGTTTAAAATGTACTAGATTTTAATACTGCTAACTGTGTTTTTTTTAAATAAGTGGATAAAAAGTTACTGAAGTTGCAAAGGTAGTATATGGAACATCATACCAGAAATGATTTTTAAGAAATTGGGTGGTTTGGAATTTTTTTGCGATACAATTTTGATATAAACTTTTCTCCACATAGATCTGTTATTTGGAATAACAAGAATATTCTATACAAAAACAAATCCTTATTTTATAGAAATTGGTATGATAATAAAATAATATTAGTGAGGCAGTTATTTAAAGATGATGGTCACCTATTTAATAATTGTGAATTCCTCAATCACTATAAGATTCCAGTAACTGCTAAGGAATTTGCAGTTGTATTTGATGCCATACCTAGTGGACTTATTCAACTATTTCAAGGTTATACATCTTATGATTGGTACTCCTTACATAATACTCAGTTATGTATCAAAGAAGTAAATATTCCAGAAAAAAAAATTAATAACTTTTTTATAAGAACACTATGTAGAAATGAATATTTGCCTAGATGTAAACCATACTGGAACTCCTTATATAGTCAACGTGTATGGAAAGAGGTTTGTAGTTTATCACATAAATACTGTCTCATGAATAAGGTTAGAGAAATTACTTATAAATTGGTTCATTTAATTTATCCAGTGAAACAAGTAGTCTTTAGATTCTAAAGAGATATAGAATTTACTTGCATTTTTTGCAATTTGGAAGTAGAATCCATAAAATATTTTTTTATCCATGTATATTTACTTAATCTTTTTGGATTGATGTGGAATACTTGATATTTAAACTCACAAAATATTAATTCAGTTGGCGGGTAAGGATATATTTTTGTATTATAAAAGTAACTGTGTGGAGAAAGACTTGTTAATCAACTTATTGATTATATATGGAAAATTTCACATCCATAAACAAAAATGGGCAAATAATAAACCCAATAGCATTTTATTTAGAACGGAATTAAGAAATTATTTTGAAACTATTAAAAGTCTAAAAAATAAAAAAGCAAAGCAAATATATAACATTTTTTAAACCTTTTCTTTTATTGAATTATTGTAGAATATCCCCATGTTGTTGTTAATTTATTTATTATTTTTTTGATCCATTGTTATGTTGAATGTTAAATAAGCACATTATAAACCTCTTGTATGTATGCAATGTTTTTGATCTTGAAATGAATAATAAAAAAAGCTTTTAACAACTACCCAATTATTAATCCTCTACTGCCATCTAGTGGATAAAATGTCAAAGTTTGGATTTTAATGTTGGTTTAACTCTAATCTGCAGTTCAACCTTTAAACAAGTTTTAATTTAAACTATTTGATTTTAATATTATAGTAGTGAGTTTGTAAAATTAATATATATATATAGAAATTATTCATATTTTAATTTGATAACAGAAGTGGAGATAATTAGATTTTATTTCAAGTTAATAGACACATTTGTCATTTAATACTATTGTTGTTTTTTTAAAAACAGTTTTAATACATTTTGATGATTTGATTATAAAATAAAACAAATATAAGATAGGTTATAAAAGTCAGATGATAAAACATGTAAAGTCAGTCTAGAGTAAGATTTCTACTTCTTAGTTTTCATATTTCTATTCAGAAAGAAACCACCCTGCTGAAAAAAACAATAAAACCATTACAGAAAATTGTAATTGTTTCTGTTAAAATACCAATAGGAACCATTAGCTTTTACCATTAAAACCACTACACTATAGTGTATTTTGGGCCATATTCTATTAGAAACAATACATAGAACCAACAAAACCAATACATAGAACCAATAAAACCAATACATACCATTAGAGACCAACAAAGACAAAACAAGGTTTTTTAGCAGGGCAAAGGTCAATTCCTACACAAGCATTATGTCAATACATCACCTTAATTACATACATTTGTTTGCTTGTTTAAATATTTGAGACTATTTTTAACAAAAGTAATTGTTCTTATAGAACATATATATTCTTTGACATAGATATTGTGTGCAAACTTACAAGTATTTCAGATGACAGAGTCTCTGTCATATTATAGTAGGCCTAAAATTAGTACTAAAGTACATATTTTTATATTTAACCACTGGCTATGCCCATACATAACTGATCCAGATGTGTTGTTTATATCAAATGGAGTTAATAACAAATATGGTGTCATTAAGCAGATGTCAGTCAGATTTGCTATCAAGCACTAATTTGTGTTCACACATGTGCTGTGCTAGAGTAAGTTTTCAGTAAATCATTTACATTTAAAACAACCACTTGTATCATAACATTACAATTTCATTGCAATAATTATATAAACAATTATTAAAAACTTTATAAGACACATCATGACATGTTTATGTCATGGAAAATAGATTAGAATACTAAAGCTACTGATAACCAAATATATATTCTCTTTATGTATGATTATTAGTTATTATTTCTAATGTTGGCCTGTTCTTTAAGGATCCACATATTTACAGCAATCTTTTTCATACCTTTAGGATTTGAAGAATTCTAAGACAACATTTGAAGCTTTATAACTTTATTGGGTTGTTTTCCACAGGTTTAAATTGTAAGACTGATTAGCCCTAACTAACTACTAGTTCTTCAGACTAGTCCTTAAAACACAGTCTTAACTGAATGGCTACTTTATGTTTATTCAACCAGCCCTAGTCTTGGAAAGACATATATTGTCTGATCTTAATAAAACTATTAATATTTTGTCATAAGCTTCACATTACTAGTTAATTAGTTATATATACTTAGTCTGGTCCATTTTGAAAATGTCATATTTCAAAATGCTTGAATTGATTACCTCAAGTCTTTGAGGTAAATGACTGCAAATCATTGAATCTTATAATAATTTTTATACAGATGCAAACCCATGGACAAAAGGAACATAACAGCAGCTACAAATGAAATAACGAATACAGATTACAAATGGTGCCCACATCACTATGTGACATCACATCAAATCTAGGAATACAACGGCAAAAGTTTATCTTATGTTTCATATTGATATTTGCCCAGATAGTACAGCAAATTCACAAAATTGTTTTTCATATAAACATAGAGCAGTACTTTCAACTCAGCGAAATGCAGTGGTTTCTCGAGACCCAATGCTCGGCACATTTTGTATGATTATCTCATCTGACACAATCAGTTCAGTTCATACAAATCTCTACTAATGATTAAAGTAGATTTGTTTAAAATAGAAGACTTTTGTATATGTGCAGATCAGTGGGCCTCCAGGAATAGGACAGTTAACGTAACACCCGTTGTTCTAGATGCAAATATTTCCGGAATGATGAGCCAAAAATCCTCACAGACACTTGAGAACATAAGACACACAGGCCCATCAGTTTAGTTGTAATCGCACACCATTACGCTGGACTCGTACATGGTCAATGCTGGCTGACTGTTGGTCGGCATGTTTTCTAAGATATGTAATTATCCTAATAGACCCTTATAAGAATCTGAAAGCAGATGTTAAGTGCAAAATAACAAGTAGGTCATACAAATATTTATGTGTCGTATACATATGCCATAGTCATCGTTCTTTGTTCTTAGGTTATAGCGCCACCTAGTGGACAATCTCTGGAATTTTTTGCATGTGACCTCAGCCTAGGTCTATACATATGTGTACCAAGTTTCGTGTTGATATCTCATTCCTATCATAAATGATAACCATTGTAGTATTTGTGGCCCCGCCTCTTCTTACTTTTGACCGTGGTGTTGCTACCAGGAGTGCAAAGTTCAACTTTTTTTTGATAATTATTGATATTCAGTGTCTAAGGAATGTTCTAGCACTTGATTGGTTCAGATCGCTCAAAAAACCTAGGACTAGTTCGCAAAAGTAGGTTTCAAAGAAAATGATGAATATCTAATAAACGATTCGACTGAGACAAGTGCTTCTTGAGGAAAAGTTATTCATTGTAAGTACCTCTATTAAATGATATGAAGATCTTGTTGATATCTGAAACACTGCATAATACAGAATCACTTAAACACCGCAAAAACGTGATAGCGCCTCCCGGAGGCCGAATTTTTTCTTACTCTGCACAGACCTTCATGGCCAAGAGACAAACAGGCCCACCGCGTTTCGTTTCGATCGGGCTCCGTTAACCCTGTCTAATAGCTGCTTTTTATTGATTGGCCGATGGCGGCCATGTATTTTTGACCTACGCGAAATTCCTTTCTCACACAGATAGTACCCTAGACCAAGAGTACCCGTGCCAAATCTCAAGTTGATCGGTCCCATATTTCTCTAGTTACAGCCCTTCAAAGTTGAGGTAGTGTTATAGCGCCAACTAGTGGTCAAGCAATGTAATTTTTTTCACGTGACCCCAGAATAGCCCGCTGTATATGTGTACCAAATTTGGTTTCGATACCTCTTTCCAATCCCAAGTTATAGCCATTTAAGTCAAAGAGGCTCCGCCCATTGGGGGCGTCTGGGCGTGGCTTGACGACGAAGAACATAAAGTTCAACTTTTTTTTGATAACTTTTTATATTCACACTCCAAGGAATATTACAGCACTGGAACGGTTCCGATCGGACAAAAAACCTAGGACTAGTTCGTTTTTATTTTTTTCGACAAAATCGAAAATAGCGGAAAATTTTTAATGACGGAAATGAAATCGGAGATATACGTTTTATTCGACTTGACGCAAGGAATCCAGGGATATAAGACACTTGACATTTGGACCAGAATTGTGGAAGTTATGAGCATCAACGCGTTTGCCATCGCTGTAGCGCCCCCCATAGGCCGATTGGGGTGACACTCTGTCAACTTCGCGCACGAATGAGACCTACCATTTGGCCAAGTCTCAAGTCTCTAGGCCTTACGGTTTGGTCTGCACGATCCGTTTTACGGCAGAAGAAAAATAATAAAAAGAATAATAAAAATCCATACAAATACAATAGGGTTTCAGCCCTACGGGCTTGAACCCCTAATAATAATAAAAATCCATACAAATACAATAGGGTTTCAGCCCTACGGGCTTGAACCCCTAATAAAAATCCATACAAATACAATAGGGTTTCAGCCCTTCGGGCTTGAACCCCTAAAAATCCATACAAATACAATAGGGTTTCAGCCCTTCGGGCTTGAACCCCTAAAGAAAACTAACGGATACAATAGGGGTCTTCGCCCCTTCGGGGCTTGACCCCTAAATATAGCTGCAAGCAGCAATACCGGGGTCAAGCCGAAAAGGGCACAGAAGGGTGTAAAGTTGAGTTTGGATAAGAATACTAAAGAACCTATGTAAACCTCATGATGTCAAATGAAAAAAAAAAACGCAAAAGTAATCAACAAAAATAATCTATGTTCTTGTCTACTGCAATCGTCCTTCTGTTATTGACAATCATGGAACATTAGAGCACTGAAGGACATGTGAGTGATTTTTGCAGTGGCATAAAACACAACATGTCACAACATGTTACAACAAGTTAAATCAGTCAAAAAAGAGACCATCCCCATGTTTCTACGATGTTCTGATGCAGAGAAAAAGCTCTTTCAAAACGGTTCATAAGGTATTCTCATTGGTTGGTAGAGAGTAAATTCACATCCACCAGTGATTATAGACCAAGCCATATGAAATGAAGAATCCATGATGACTCATGGTTTTAGATGTGTTGTTGCAGTAGTTTTAGGCAAATATAGCTATTTTCTATCTCCAAACCACTAGGTGGCGCTATGACAGAATCGTGCATGCAAACTCGGGTCATATCTGCGTTACATCTAGCTAGTTTCATGACTATACACTTTAGTTCAGCAAAGAAATAGTTGTATGACCATAGGGCTTGCTTGATATGAAATATTTTGTTCAAAAATAGGGCCACCTAGTGGTTCAGGCATACAAATTTTTTGTGTGGCCTCAGACTCTGCTCATACATCAGCGTATCAAATCTGGTGAAAGAATCTCTTTTCGTTGCGAAGTTATAACCATTTATGTGTAAAAAACACAAAATGTAAAGGTAATTTTTCGTTTTTTGCAATTTTCGGCCATTTCTGATGAAAATTTTAATATAACGCCTATAGAGTTTTTTGTTCAGAAGGTAATGCAATGTTCTTCCTATGGCATTTTCGAGTCGATCGGAATAACGCTCGCGGATATATTCGCGCGTGTTTTTTAAGTCCTATTTTGCCACGCAGGGTTAACCGTAAGGCGAATTCTGGCATGTTTGGTATCGTTGGACTCGGCGACTATCCAGGACTCCTAAAAATCAAGTCCCGTCAAAATACGTCAATGGGAGCCAAAGTTATAGGCGTGTAAAGCATAAGTCTGACCACTAGGTGGCGCTGTGACGAAACTCTGCATGCACTCGTAGTTCCTGACTGGCATCACATGTACCAAGTATCGTGTCAATAGGCTTAAGTTTGCCGAAGATACAGCCTCAAATCCGTTTTTTTGCGCTCTACGTAAAATTCGTTGACGCGGTTTACGAAAACAGATTGACGAATTGACATGAATTCCATAACTTTTTGCCGTGAGGGTCTGTAGATGCTACATACCGATTTTCGTGAAAATCGGGCAAAAGCTCTAGGACGAGTTCGCAAAAGTAGGTTTAACGAATAATTCAAAATGGCGGAAAAATTTTCATGACGGAAAATGACGTCATAGGGTCCAATCGAATCGTCTTGAGCCAAGGAATCAGAGGAAGCAAGAATTTTGTTTCTATGACTTACGGATCAGGGGCCGTATTCACAAAGAATTTTAAGGCTAAAAGTAGCTCCTAACTGGCGAATTTAGAAGCAACTCCTAAAAATAATAGGCGTGTCACTCCTAAATTTAGGACTCCTAATTTTTTTCACTAAGAGTAATTCACAAAGCATTTTAGCCCTAAAAGTAGCACCTAAGTCTGGGACAGCTTAAAAGAAGTCGAGAGGACTCCTAACTCACTAAGACCTATTCACAAAGGATCTTAAAATGTCTTAGGTGCTGATCCTCCTTAACATGGACAGTTTCACCAACTCAAAAGCATTGCACATACTTAAAAGCACACTTTAATGTAAGCATATTGTTTATGACATTTAATTTCATAATTCATTACATTCATGACAAGCAGGAAGTTTTTTAGAATTACATGAAACAATAATGATATTAAATATTTAATATTATAGGCATACCTGTTGCCATGCTAGTCTGTTTAAAGGCTGCAATCTCAACCCTCTACTGCGATTGTAATGCATACCACCGCCTCTCGCAGTCGTCCGGGGTCCGCGACATAAGCGGGAATGTTGCATTGATCTGCAACAAATCCTCTCCCCAGTGATGCGCGGGTTGATCGGAAATGAGCGGATGCATGCGGTCACCCGCGGTCACGAGTCATCCAAAAAAATTTTTTTATGATATTCGGGTCGCGTTCGGTCGGGTCGTTTGAAATAAAGATGGCAATTAACTATTAAACAATTACTACTTAAAAAAAATGCTGGCCAGGGAGCGGGTCGGGTACACTATTTATTTTTTATTTTTTGCGGTCCGAGTTGCGGGCGGGTTAGTTGAAAACGTTGGTCGGGTGCCAGTTGTTTTGTACATTGACCCGCGCATCACTTTCTCGCATGTCTCACGCTTAGTTTTGCTTGATATCTCAGTGCCGAATTTCCCTTTTATTACGTTTCTTTTTTCCAGCACCAACTGGGCCAGCAGCAGTAACTGATTCTGCATCCATTTGGGCTTTCTTTTGGCGAGTTCCACCATCATTTATTTATTACATTAGGCAGGCTTCTTTAATATGGGCAACATTTCCTTGCTTTAAGTAGTCTATTTAGGCTAATAGGATGTACATTAATCAAGCAAGTAATGCAAAGTCGTTTTATTATTAGGCAATTGGCGGTTTTCATTTGTATTAGGCTTGATTTAATTTAATTTAATTCACAACTTTTCTTTAATATATGCATTTTGATGGCATTACTATTATTATTTTGTATAGGACACAGACATATTTCGATATTGTAATTCCATGATTTGGTGCGTCTGTGTTATGTTACGCATGACAGCCCTGTCATCTAACAACCAATCACCGTGGTCATTGCGAGGCAGCTCGTGCATGAGAATTGACGTCATCCGTAGCAACGAAGACTCACTCTTAGTTTAGGAGTTATCCTTTTTCCTTACTAAAAGTAGGTCTGAAAGGCGTTGTGAATAACTTTTAAGAGAAAACTCCTAGCTAAAATCTTTTAGTGCGATTTAGGAGTACTCTTAGTGATAAGATAAAATGCTTTGTGAATACGGCCCCAGAAGTTATAAGCAAAAACGTAAGTGCAACTTTGGACTGTTGGTGGCGCTAGCGGGTTAGAGATGGAGACTCCAAATTTGCTATGGGGACACATTGGACTGTCCTCTATCAGTGTGCCAAATTTCATAACTTTCCTACGTACGGTTCTATGGGCTGCCATAGACCGCAATGGCGGAAGAAGAAACGGAAGAAGAATAACTAATAATAATAATAAGAAAACTAACAAATACAATAGGGGTCTTCGCCCCTTCGGGGCTTGACCCCTAAATATAGCTGCAAGCAGCGATACCGGGGTCAAGCCAAACATGGCAAAAAATGATTCATATGTGATGACTGTCATGGTTTAAGATCTAAGTTTGCATTATTTTTATGAAAAAAAGCATTTTTTTCGTATCTTGAGACCACTAGGTGGCACTGTGCCGAAAGAATAGATGGCGTCAGGTCATGACTGTGATGACACATACCAAATTTAGTGTAAATACAATAAAGCGATACGGAGATATAGCCTTAAATGACTTGACCACTAGGGGGCACTGACCAAAAAATAAATTGTGACTCAGGTCTTGATTGTGATGACACCCACCAAATTTGGTGTAAATACAATAAAGATATGCAGAGATATAGCCTTAAATGACTTGACCACTAGGGGGCACTGACCAAAAAATAAATTGTGACTCAGGTCTTGATTGTGATGACACCCACCAAATTTGGTGTAAATACGATAAAGAGATGCAGAGATATAGCTTCAAATCTCTTGACCACTAGGGGGCACCGGAAAGTTTACAAGTCCTCCCAGAACATGTTGCTAATGAACCATACCAAGTTTCATAACAATATGCAATTGCGTTTCTGAAATACTTGAACTTAAAGAAAAATTCTAAGTGGCCGACACACAAAATGGCCGACCAAAAACCATTTGGTATCGTTTGACTCGCCATGCCTCACGAAATCTAACAAGACCAGTCTCATAATTTTACATTCAAATTTGCAGTAGTTATAAGCAAAAATAGACATTTTTTATATCTCGTGACCAGTAGGGGGCAGTGTGACGAAATGGTGCATGCACCCTCAGGTCATCACTGTTATGACATATACCAAGTCTCATATTAATACGCAAAAGTTTTGCGAAGATACAGGCTCAAACACATTTTGGCGTGCTCGCCCTCGCATTCTTTGATGCGTTATACGACAACGGATAGGTCTCCCGAAAATCTTTTGATAACTTTTTGTCTAGAGTGTCTCTAGATGATGCATACCAAAAATCAAGCCAATCACACAAGCGCTCTAGGAGGAGTTCGAAAAAGTAGGTGTTCAATATAATTCAAAATGGCCGACAGGAAGTAGGTTTGACTCAGACGTATTTGGTACAGTCGGACTCAGCATGAGCCAAGGAATCAATAGAGTGAAGTCTTATGTCATAGTGGCAATTTAATCAAATGATATAAAGATTTAAAAAAAAAAAAAAGGACATATCCTGACCACTAGGTGGCGCCGTCCTAAAGATTTATAGGTGCGCTCAGAACATGTCACTGATGAACCATGCCAAATTTCGTAGCGATACGCCATTCTGTTTGTGAAATACTGAACTTAATGAGAAAATTCAAAATGGCCGACACCCAAAATGGCCGACCGAAAACCGTTTGGTATCGTTTGACTCGGCATGCTTCAAGGAATCTAACAAGACCACCTCCATGATTTTAGACTCAAGTTTGAAGTAGTTATAAGCGAAAATAGGCATTTTTCGAATCTCGTGACCACTAGGTGGCGCTGTGACGAAACGTTGCAGGCACCCTCAGGTCATGACTGTTATGACATATACCAAGTTTCGTGTCGATACAATAAAGTTTTGCGAAGATAAGGCCTCACGTCCGTTTTGGCGTGCTCGCCGCCATATATGTTGTCAATTTATACAAGAACGCATTGGTCTATCAAAAAGCTTTTGATAACTTTTTGTCATGGGTGTCTCTAGATGCTACATACCAAAGGACATGCAAATCGGACAAACGGTCTAGGAGGAGTTCGAAAAAGTAGGTTTTACGAAAAATTCAAAATGGCGGAAAGATGTGCATGACACAAATGACATCAATGTGTGCATTTGAATCATCATGAGCCAAGGATTCAGAGGAAACAAGAATTTAGTTTCTAGGACTCACGGGTCAGAAGTTATGAGCATGAACATAAGTGGATTTTTGGACTGTTGGTGGCGCTAGAGGGTTTGAGTCAGATACACCAATGTTGCTATAGTAACTTCTAAGACCGTCCTCTACATGTGTGCCAAATTTCATAACTTTCCTATGTACGGTTCTATGGGCTGCCATTGACTTCAATGGCGGAAGAACAAGAAGAAGAATAATATATAAATATAGCTGCAAGCAGCAATCACCGGGGTCAAGCCAAAAAGGGCACAGCAGAAAGTAAAGTTGACTTCGGATGAGCAGTTTAAAGAACCTAGAAAAATCTCTTGATTTCAGACAATATAATAGTTATCAGCAAAAAAGCTGTGTTCTACTTTTAGTGAAATCTCTCCCTCTCTTTCGACGAGCATTGATAACTAGAACACTGAAGTAAAAATGAGTGGTGCTTGCAGTGGCAATACTCAGCTCACAAAAAGTTACAGTGGTGTTAATGAGTCAAAAGAGCCCACCCGCGTGTCTCTACGATGTTCGGACGCAGAGATATAGCTTTTGCAAAAACGGTTGATAAGGTATTCTCATTGGTTGCTAGGGAGTGAATTGGCAACCATCAGTGATTATAGTCAAAGCCATGAAAGGAATAATCCATGATGACTCATGGTTTTAGATGTGTTGTTGCAGTAGTTTTAGGCAAAAAATGCCATATTTCTATCTCAAAACCAGTAGGTGGCGCAATGACAAAATTGTGCATGCAACCTCAGGTCATAACTGTGTTACATCTAGCTAGTTTTATGACTATACACTTTAGTTTAGTGAAGAAACAGTTGTATTACCATAGGGTGGCTTGATTTCAAATGTTTTGTTCAATTATAAGGCCAACTAGTGGTGCAAGCATACATTTTTTTTTGTGTAGCCTCAGACTGTGGTCGTACATCTGCGTATCAAATCTGGTGAAAAAATTTTTTTTTGTTGCGAAGTTATAACCATTTATGTGTAAAAAATGCAAAATTTAAAGGTAGTTTTTCGTTTTTTGCATTTTTCGGCCATTTCTGATGAAAATTTTAATATAACGCTAATAGAACTTTTTGTTCAGAAGGTAATGCAATGTTCTTCCTATGGTGTTTTCGAGTCGATCGGAATAACGCTCGCAGAGATATTCGCACGTGTTTTTTAAGAGATATTTTGCTGCACAGGGCTAACTGTATGACGAAACCTGGCATGTTTGGTATCGTTGGACTCGACGACTACTCAGGACTCCAAAAATTCAAGTCCCGTGAAAATACTTTTATCGCAGCCAAAGTTATAGGCGTATAGAACATTCGTCTGGCCACTAGGTGGCGCTGCAACGAAACTGTGCATGCACCCTCAGTTCCTGACTGGCATCTCAAGTACCAAGTGTCGTGTCAATAGGCCTAAGTTTGGCGAAGATACAGCCTAAAATCTGTTATTGTGCGCTCTACCTAAAATTCGTTGACGCGCTATACGACAACGGATTGGTTTATCGAAATTCTTTTAATAACTTTTTGCCTTGAGTGTCTCTAGATGCTGCATACCGATTTTTGAGGCAAACGGGCAAAAACTCTAGGACGAGTTCGCAAAAGTAGGTTTAACGAATAATTCAAAATGGCGAAAAAATTTTCATGACGGAAAATGACGTCATAGGGTCCTATAGAATCGTCTTGAGCCAAGGAATCAGAGGAAACAAGAATTTCATTTCTGGGACTTACGGTTCAGAAGTTATAAGACAAAACGTAAGTGCAACTTTGGACTGTTGGTGGCGCTAGTGGGCTTGAGATAAAGACTCCAAATTTTCTGTGGATATTATTTGGACTGTCCTCTATCAGTGTGCCAAATTTCATAACTTTCCTACGTACGGTTCTATGGGCTGCCATAGACCGCAATGGCGGAAGAAGAAAAATTTACTAACAGAAACAATTGCCAATATAGCTGCAAGCAGCAATGCCGGGGTCAAGCCAAAAAGGGCACATAAGAAAGTAAAGTTGAATTCGGATGAGCAGTTTAAAGAACCTGGGAAAATCTCTTGATTTCAGACTAAATAATATAACAGTTATCAGCAAAAAAGCTGTGTTTTCATTCAGTGTCATCTCTCCCTCTCTTCTCGAGGAGCATTGACAAATAGAACACTGAAGAAAATGTGAGTGGTGCTTGCAGTGGCAATTCTCAGCTCACAAAATGTTACAGTGGTGTTAATGAGTCAAAAGAGACCACCCCCATGTCTCTACGATGTTCTGATGCAGAGATATAGCTCTTGTAAAAAGGGTTGATAAGGTATCCTAATTGGTTGCTAGGGAGTTAATTGGCATGCACCAATGATCTCCAAGCCATGAAAAAATAATACATGATGACCCAAGATTTTAGATGTACTGTTGGAGTAGTTTTAGGCAAAAATACCATATTTCTATCTCAAAACCAGTAGGTGGCGCAATGACAAAGTTGTGCATGCAACCTCAGTTCATAACTGTGTTACATCTAGCTAGTTTTATGACTATACACTTTAGTTTAGTGAAGAAATAGTTGTATGACCATAGGGTGGCTTGATTTCAAAGGTTTTGTTCAATTATAAGGCCAACTAGTGGTGCAACCATACAATTTTTTTTGTGTAGCCTCAGACTGTAGTCGTACATCAGCGTATCAAATATGGTGAAAAAATCTCTTTGCGTTACGAAGTTATAACCATTTATGTGTAAAAACACAAAATTTAAACGTAATTTTTCGTTTTTTGCCATTTTCGGCCATTTCTGATGAAAATTTTAATATAGTGCCAATAGAACTTTTTGTTCAGAAGGTAATGCAATATTCTTCCTATGATGTTTTTGAGTCGATCAGAATTACGCTCGCGGAGATATTCGCGCGTGTTTTTTAAGTGCTGTTTTGCTGCTCAGGGCTAATCGTAAGGCGAAATCTGGCATGTTTGGTATCGTTGGACTCGGCGACTATTCAGGACTCCTAAAAATCAAGTCCCGTCAAAATACGTTGATCACAGCCAAAGTTATAGGTGTAAAAAACATCTGTCTGGCCACTAGGTGGCGCTGCGACGAAACTGTGCATGCACACTCAGTTCCTGACTGGCATCACAAGTACCAAGTGTCGTGTCAATAGGCCTAAGTTTGACGAAGATACAGCCTAAAATCTGTTTTTTTGCACTCTACGAAAATTTTGTTGACGCGCTATACGACAACGGATTGGTTTATCGAAATTCTTTTGATAACTTTTTGCCGTGAGGGTCTCTAGATGCTACATACCAATTTTCGCGGCAATCGGGTAAAAACTCTAGGACGAGTTCGCAAAAGTAGGTTTTACGAATAATTCAAAATGGCGGAAAAAATTTCATGACGGAAAATGACGTCATAGGGTCCAATCGAATCGGCTTGAGCCAAGGAATCAGAGGAAGCAAGAATTTTGTTTGTGGGACTTACGGATCAGAAGTTATAAGCAAAAACATAAGTGCAACTTTGGACTGTTGGTGGCGCTAGCGGGTTAGACATAGAGACTCCAAATTTGCTGTGGGGACACATTGGACTGTCCTTTATCAGTGTGCCAAATTTCATAACTTTCCTACGTACGGTTCTATGGGCTGCCATAGACCGCAATGGCGGAAGAAGAATAACTAATAATAATAATAATTATTATAAAAAGAAAACTAACGGATACAATAGGGGTCTTCGCCCCTTCGGGGCTTGACCCCTAATAATAATAATAATAATAAGAAAACTAACAATAACAATAGGTGTCTACGCCACTTCGTGGCTTGACCCCTAAATATAGCTGCAAGCAGCAATCACCGGGGTCAAGCCGAAAAGGGCACAGCAGAAAGTAAAGTTGACTTCGGATGAGCAGTTTAAAAAACCTAGGAAAATCTCTTGATTTCAGACAAAACAATATAACAGTTATCAGCAAAAAAGCTGTGTTCTCATTTAGGCAAGGCAAGGCAAGGCAAGTTTATTTGTATAGCACATTTCATACACAGAGGTCATTCAAAGTGCTTTACACAGAGATGAGAAAACAATATATAAAAAAAGAAAAAGAAAATGTAAAAATAAGATATACACAATAAGATCACAATAAAGACATGAGAATTTTAAATAAAAATTAAAGAAAATAAATGTGATTTTAATAAAACAGTTTAAAATATTAAAAAGAATAAAACAGGAGTAAAAGTGACTTGAGTTAAAAGTGCAGTCAGTGTGAAGCAGCACAGTGCTCATTCAGTAAATGCAGAGTTAAACAGATGTGTTTTTAATCTAGATTTAAAAGTGTTTACTGTTGAAGCACATCTGATCTCTTCTGGAAGTTGATTCCAGCTAGAGGTGGCATAATAACTAAATGCTGACGCACCTTGTTTTGAGTGAACCCTTGGTATTTCTAACTGACCGGATCCTAATGATCTGAGTAATATTTTAGGTTTATATTCAGTTAGCATATCTGTCATGTATTTGGGTCCTAAGCCATGAAGTGATTTATAAACGGGTAACAATACTTTAAAGTCTATTCTAAATGTAACAGGAATTTAGTGAAATCTCTCCCTCTCTTTCGACGAGCATTGATAACTAGAACACTGAAGTAAAAATAAGTGGTGCTTGCAGTGGCAATACTCAGCTCACAAAATGTTACAGTGGTGTTAATGAGTCAAAAAAGCCCACCCCCGTGTCTCTACGATGTTCTGACACAGAGATATAGCTCTTGCAAAACGGTTGATAAGGTATTCTCATTGGTTGCTAGGGAGTGAATTGACAACCATCAGTGGATTATAGTCAAAGCCATGAAAGGAATAATCCATGATGACTCATG
This sequence comes from Paramisgurnus dabryanus, assembly GCF_030506205.2. Classification (NCBI taxonomy): domain Eukaryota; kingdom Metazoa; phylum Chordata; class Actinopteri; order Cypriniformes; family Cobitidae; genus Paramisgurnus; species Paramisgurnus dabryanus. The sequence goes on from NC_133341.1 coordinate 51,258,090, forward strand.
GTTTTAGATGTGTTGTTGCAGTAGTTTTAGGCAAAAAATGCCATATTTCTATCTCAAAACCAGTAGGTGGCACAATGACAAAATTGTGCATGCAACCTGAGGTCATAACTGTGTTACATCTAGCTAGTTTTATGAGTATACACTTTAATTTAGTGAAGAAACAGTTGTATGACCATAGGGCTTGCTTGATATGTAAGATTTTGTTCAATTATAGGGCCACCTAGTGGTTCAGGCATACCAATTGTTTTGTGTGGCCTCAGACTCTGCTCATACATCAGCGTATCAAATCTGGTGAAAAAATTTCTTTTCGTTGCGAAGTTATAACCATTTATGTATAAAAACACAAATTGTAAAAGGTAATTTTTCGTTTTTTTGCAATTTTCGGCCATTTCTGATGAAAATTTTAATATAACGCCAATAGAACTTTTTGTTCAGAAGGTAATGCAATGTTCTTCCTATGGTGTTTTCGAGTCGATCGGAATAACGCTCGCGGAGATATTCGCGCATGTTTTTTAAGTGCTGTTTTGCCGCGCAGGGTTAACCGTAAGGCCAATTCTGGCATGGTTGGTATCGTTGGACTCGGCAACTATTCAGAACTCCAAAGAAACAAGTCCCGTGAAAATACGTCAATCGGAGCCAAAGTTATAGGCGTGTAAAGCATAAGTCTGACCACTAGGTGGCACTGTGACGAAACTCTGCATGCACTCGTAGTTCCTGACTGGCATCACAAGTACCAAGTATCGTGTCAATAGGCTTAAGTTTGCCGAAGATACAGCCTCAAATCCGTTTTTTTGCGCTCTACGTAAAATTCGTTGACGCGGTTTACGGAAACGGATGGACGAATTGACATGAATTCCATAACTTTTTGCCGTGAGGGTCTGTAGATGCTACATACCGATTTTCGTGGAAATCGGGCAAAAGCTCTAGGACGAGTTCGCAAAAGTAGGTTTTACGAATAAATCAAAATGGCGGAAAAATTTTCATGACGGAAAATGACGTCATAGGGTCCAATCGAATCGTCTTGAGCCAAGGAATCATAGGAAGCAAGAATTTTGTTTCTAGGACTTACAAATCAGAAGTTATAAGCAAAAACATAAGTGCAAATTTGGACTGTTGGTGGCGCTAGCGGGTTAGAGATAGAGACTCCAAATTTGCTATGGGGACACATTGGACTGTCCTCTATCATTGTGCCAAATTTCATAACTTTCATACGTACGGTTCTATGGGCTGCCATAGACCGCAATGGCGGAAGAAGAAACGGAAGAAGAATAACTAATAATAAATATAGCTGCAAGCAGCAATCACCGGGGTCAAGCCGAAAAGGGCCCAAAAGGATGTAAAATTGAGATTGGATAAGCAGACTGAAGAACCTAGTTAAACCAAGTTTAATTAGTGAAAAGAGCCCACCCCCGTGTCTCTACGGTGTTCCGATGCAGAGATATAGCTTTTGCAAAAACGGTTGATAAGGTATTCTCATTGGTTGCTAGGGAGTGAATTGGAAACCATCTGTGATTATAGTCAAAGCCATGAAAGGAATAATCCATGATGACTCATGGTTTTAGAAGTGTTGTTGCAGTAGTTTTAGGCAAAAAATGCGTTATTCTATCTCAAAACCAGTAGGTGGCGCAATGACAAAATTGTGCATGCAACCTCAGGTCATAACTGTGTTACATCTAGCTAGTTTTATGACTATACACTTTAGTTTAGTGAAGAAACAGTTGTATGACCATAGGGTGGCTTGATTTCAAAGGTTTTGTTAAATTATAAGGCCAACTAGTGGTGCAACCATACAATTTTTTTTGTGTGGCCTCAAAATATGCTCATACATCAGGGTATCAAATATGGTAAAAAAATCTCTTTGCGTTACGAAGTTATAGCCATTTATGTGTAAAAACACAAAATTTAAAGGTAATTTTTCGTTTTTTGCAATTTTCAGCCATTTCTGATGAAAATTTTAATACAATGCCAATAGAACTTTTTGTTCAGAAGGTAATGCAATATTCTTCCTATGATGTTTTCGAGTCGATCAGAATTACGCTCGCGGAGATATTCGTGCGTGTTTTTTAAGTGCTATTTTGCCGTGCAGGGTTAACCGTAAGGCCAATTCTGGCATGTTTGGTATCGTTGGACTCGGCAACAATTCAGGACTCCAAGGAAACAAGTCCCATGAAAATACGTCGATCACAGCCAAAGTTATAGGTGTGTAAAACATTCGTCTTACCACTAGGTGGCGCTGCGACGAAACTGGGCATGCGCTCTCAGTTCCTGACTGGCATCACAAGTACCAAGTGTCGTTTCAATAGGCTTAAGTTTGGCGAAGATACAGCCTCAAATCCGTTTTTTTGCACTCTACGTAAAATTTGTTGACGCGGTTTACGCAAACAGATTGGCGAATCGACATGAATTCCATAACTTTTTGCCGTGAGGGTCTGTAGATGCTACATACCGATTTTCGTGGAAATCGTGCAAAAGCTCTAGGACGAGTTCGCAAAAGTAGGTTTTACGAATAATTCAAAATGGCGGAAAAATTTTCATGACGGAAAATGACGTCATAGGGTCCAGTCGAATCGTCTTGAGCCAAGGAATCAGAGGAAACAAGAATTTCGTTTCTAGGACGTACGGGTCAGAAGTTATAAACAAAAACGTAAGTGCAACTTTAGACTGTTGGTGGCGCTAGAGGGTTGGAGTTAGAGACTCCAAATTTGCTGTGGGGACACATTGGACTGTCCTTTATCAGTGTGCCAAATTTCATAACTTTCCTACGTACGGTTCTATGGGCTGCCATAGACCGCAATGGCGGAAGAAGAAGAAGAAGAAGAATAATAATAATAATAATAATAAGAAAACTAACAAATACAATAGGGGTCTTCGCCCCTTCGGGGCTTGACCCCTAATAAGAAAACTAACAAATACAATAGGGGTCTTCGCCCCTTCGGGGCTTGACCCCTAATAATAAGAAAACTAACAAATACAATAGGGGTCTTCGCCCCTTCGGGGCTTGACCCCTAATTATTATAATAATAATAAGAACACTAACAAATACAATAGGGGTCTTCGCCCCTTCGGGGCTTGACCCCTAAATATAGCTGCAAGCAGCGATACCGGGGTCAAGCCAAACATGGCAAAAAATGATTCATACGTGATGACTGTCATGATTTAAGATCTAAGTTTGCATTAGTTTTATGGAAAAAAGCAATTGTTTCGTATCTTGAGACCACTAGGTGGCACTGTGCCGAAAGAATAGATGGTGCCTCAGGTCATGACTGTGATGACACATACCAAATTTAGTGTAAAAACAATAAAGCGATACGGAGATATAGCCTTAAATGACTTGACCACTAGGGGGCACTGACCAAAAAATAAATTGTGACTCAGGTCTTGATTGTGATGACACCCACCAAATTTGGTGTAAATACAATAAAGAGATGCAGAGATATAGCCTTAAATGACTTGACCACTAGGGGGCACTGACCAAAAAATAAATTGTTACTCAGGTCTTGATTGTGATGACACCCACCAAATTTGGTTTAAATACGATAAAGAGATGCAGAGATATAGCTTCAAATCTCTTGACCACTAGGGGGCACCAGAAAGTTTACAAGTCCTCCCAGAACATGTTGCTGATGAACCATACCAAGTTTCATAACAATACGCAATTGCGTTTCTGAAATACTTGAACTTAAAGAAAAATTCAAAATGGCCGACACACAAAATGGCCGACCAAAAAACATTTGGTATCGTTTGACTCGCCATGCCTCACAAAATCTAACAAGACCAGTCTCATAATTTTACATTCAAATTTGCAGTAGTTATAAGCAAAAATAGACATTTTTTATATCTCGTGACCAGTAGGGGGCAGTGTGACGAAATGGTGCATGCACCCTCAGGTCATCACTGTTATGACATATACCAAGTCTCATATTAATACGCAAAAGTTTTGTGAAGATACAGGCTCAAACACATTTTGGCGTGCTCGCCCTCGCATTCTTTAATGCGTTATACGAGAACGGATAGGTCTAACGAAAATCTTTTGATAACTTTTTGTCTAGAGTGTCTCTAGATGATGCATACCAAAAATCAAGCCAATCACAGAAGCGCTCTAGAGGGAGTTCGAAAAAGTAGGTGTTCAATATAAATCAAAATGGCCGACAGGAAGTAGGTTTGACTCAGACATATTGGGTACAGTCGGACTCAGCATGAGCCAAGGAATCAATAGAGTGAAGTCTTATGTCATAGTGACAATTTAATCAAATGACATAAAGATTAAAAAAATTTTTTTTACATATCCTGACCACTAGGTGGCGCCGTCCTTAAGATTTATAGGTGCGCTCAGAACATGTCACTGATGAACCATGCCAAATTTCGTAGCGATACGCCATTCTGTTTGTGAAATACTGAACTTAATGAGAAAATTCAAAATGGCCGACACCCAAAATGGCCGACCGAAAACCGTTTGGTATCGTTTGACTCGGCATGCCTCAAGGAATCTAACAAGACCACCTTCATGATTTTAGACTCAAGTTTGAAGTAGTTATAAGCGAAAATAGGCATTTTTCGAATCTCGTGACCGCTAGGTGGCGCTGTGACGAAACGTTGCAGGCACCCTCAGGGCATGACTGTAATGACATATACCAAGTTTCGTGTCGATACAATAAAGTTTTGCGAAGATAAGGCCTCACGTCCGTTTTGGCGTGCTCGCCGCCATATATGTTGTCAATTTATATGAGAACGCATTGGTCTATCAAAAAGCTTTTGATAACTTTTTGTCTTGGGTGTCTCTAGATGCTACATACCAAAGGACATGCAAATCGGACAAACGGTCTAGGAGGAGTTCGAAAAAGTAGGTTTTACAAAAAATTCAAAATGGCGGAAAGATGTGCATGACACAAATGACATCAATGTGTGCATTTGAATCAACATGAGCCAAGGATTCAGAGGAAACAAGAATTTAGTTTCTAGGACTCACGGGTCAGAAGTTATGAGCATGAACATAAGTGGATTTTTGGACTGTTGGTGGCGCTAGAGGGTTTGAGTCAGATACACCAATGTTGCTATAGTAACTTCTAAGACCGTCCAATACATGTGTGCCAAATTACATAACTTTCCTACGTACGGTTCTATGGGCTGCCATTGACTTCAATGGCGGAAGAACTAGGATGAATAATAATAAAAAAACTAACAAATATAGCTGCAAGCAGCGATACCGGGGTCAAGCCAAATATGGCAAAAAATGATTCATACGTGATGACTGCCATGATTTAAGATCTAAGTTTGCATTAGTTTTATGAAAAAAAGCAATTTTTTCGTATCTTGAGACCACTAGGTGGCACTGTGCCGAAAGAATAGATGGTTCCTCAGGTCATGACTGTGATGACACATTTCAAATTTAGTGTAAATACAATAAAGCGATACGGAGATATAGCCTTAAATGACTTGACCACTAGGGGGCACTGACCAAAAAATAAATTGTGACTCAGGTCTTGATTGTGATGACACCCACCAAATTTGGTGTGAATACAATGAAGAGATGCAGAGATATAGCCTTAAATGACTTGACCACTAGGGGGCACTGACCAAAAAATAAATTGTGACTCAGGTCTTGATTGTGATGACACCCACCAAATTTGGTGTAAATACGATAAAGAGATGCAGAGATATAGCTTCAAATCTCTTGACCACTAGGGGGCACCGAAAAGTTTACAAGTCCTCCCAGAACATGTTGCTGATGAACCATACCAAGTTTCATAACAATACGCAATTGCGTTTCTGAAATACTTGAACTTAAAGAAAAATTCAAAATGGCCGACACACAAAATGGCCGACCAAAAACCATTTGGTATGGTTTGACTCGGCATGCCTCATGAAATCTAACAAGACCAGTCTCATAATTTTACATTCAAATTTGCAGTAGTTATAACCAAAAATAGACATTTTTTATATCTCGTGACCAGTAGGGGGCAGTGTGACGAAATGGTGCATGCACCCTCAAGTCATCACTGTTATGACATATACCAAGTCTCATATTAATACGCAAAAGTTTTGCGAAGATACAGGCTCAAACACATTTTGGCGTGCTCGCCCTCGCATTCTTTGATGCGTTATACGACAACGGATAGGTCTACCGAAAATCTTTTGATAACTTTTTGTCTAGAGTGTCTCTAGATGATGCATACCAAAAATCAAGTCAATCACACGAGCGCTCTAGGAGGAGTTCGAAAAAGTAGCTGTTCAATATAAATCAAAATGGCCGACAGGAAGTAGGTTTGACTCTGACATATTTGGTACAGTCGGACTCAGCATGAGCCAAGGAATCAATAGAGTGAAGTCTTATGTCATAGTGGCAATTTAATCAAATGATATAAAGATTTTAAAAATTTATTTTACATATCCTGACCACTAGGTGGCGCCGTCCTAAAGATTTATAGGTGCGCTCAGAACATGTCACTGATGAACCATGCCAAATTTCGTAGCGATAAGCCAATCTGTTTGTGAAATACTGAACTTAATGAGAAAATTCAAAATGGCCGACACCCAAAATGGCCGACCGAAAACCGTTTGGTATCGTTTGACTCGGCATGCTTCAAGGAATCTAACAAGACCACCTTCATGATTTTAGACTCAAGTTTGAAGAAGTTATAAGCAAAAATAGGCATTTTTCGAATCTCGTGACCACTAGGTGGCGCTGCGACGAAACGTTGCAGGCACCCTCAGGTCATGACTGTAATGACATATACCAAGTTTCGTGTCGATACAATAAAGTTTTGCGAAGATACGGCCTCACGTCCGTTTTGGCGTGCTCGACGCCATATATGTTGTCAATTTATACGAGAACGCATTGGTCTATCAAAAAGCTTTTAATAACTTTTTGTCTGGGGTGTCTCTAGATGCTACATACCAAAGGACATGCAAATCGGACGAACGCTCTAGGAGGAGTTCGAAAAAGTAGGTTTTACGAAAAATTCAAAATGGCGGAAAGATGTGCATGACACAAATGACATCAATGTGTGCATTTGAATCATCATGAGCCAGGGATTTAGAGGAAACAAGAATTTAGTTTCTAGGACTCATGGGCCAGAAGTTATGAGCATGAACATAAGTGGATTTTTGGACTGTTGGTGGCGCTAGAGGGTTTAAGTCAGACACACCAATGTTGCTATAGTAACTTCTGAGACTGTCCTCTACATGTGTGCCAAAATTCATAACTTTCCTATGTACGGTTCTATGGGCTGCCATTGACTTTCGGCGGAAGAACGAGGAAGAAAAATAATAATAATAATAATAATAAGAAGAAGAAGAAGAAGAAAACTAACAATAACAATAGGGTTCTACGCCCCTTCGGGGCTTGACCCCTAAATATAGCTGCAAGCAGCGATACCGGGGTCAAGCCAAATATGGCAAAAAATGATTCATACGTGATGACTGCCATGATTTAACATCTAAGTTTGCATTAGTTTTATGAAAAAAAGCAATTTTTTCGTATCTTGAGACCACTAGGTGGCACTGTGCCGAAAGAATAGATGGTGCCTCAGGTCATGACTGTGATGACACATTTCAAATTTAGTGTAAATACAATAAAGCGATACGGAGATATAGCCTTAAATGACTTGACCACTAGGGGGCACTGACCAAAAAATAAATTGTGACTCAGGTCTTGATTGTGATGACACCCACCAAATTTGGTGTGAATACAATGAAGAGATGCAGAGATATAGCCTTAAATGACTTGACCACTAGGGGGCACTGACCAAAAAATAAATTGTGACTCAGGTCTTGATTGTGATGACACCCACCAAATTTGGTGTAAATACGATAAAGAGATGCAGAGATATAGCTTCAAATCTCTTGACCACTAGGGGGCACCGAAAAGTTTACAAGTCCTCCCAGAACATGTTGCTGATGAACCATACCAAGTTTCATAACAATACGCAATTGCGTTTCTGAAATACTTGAACTTAAAGAAAAATTCAAAATGGCCGACACACAAAATGGCCGACCAAAAACCATTTGGTATGGTTTGACTCGGCATGCCTCATGAAATCTAACAAGACCAGTCTCATAATTTTACATTCAAATTTGCAGTAGTTATAACCAAAAATAGACATTTTTTATATCTCGTGACCAGTAGGGGGCAGTGTGACGAAATGGTGCATGCACCCTCAAGTCATCACTGTTATGACATATACCAAGTCTCATATTAATACGCAAAAGTTTTGCGAAGATACAGGCTCAAACACATTTTGGCGTGCTCGCCCTCGCATTCTTTGATGCGTTATACGACAACGGATAGGTCTACCGAAAATCTTTTGATAACTTTTTGTCTAGAGTGTCTCTAGATGATGCATACCAAAAATCAAGTCAATCACACGAGCGCTCTAGGAGGAGTTCGAAAAAGTAGCTGTTCAATATAAATCAAAATGGCCGACAGGAAGTAGGTTTGACTCTGACATATTTGGTACAGTCGGACTCAGCATGAGCCAAGGAATCAATAGAGTGAAGTCTTATGTCATAGTGGCAATTTAATCAAATGATATAAAGATTTAAAAAAAAAAAAAAGGACATATCCTGACCACTAGGTGGCGCCGTCCTAAAGATTTATAGGTGCGCTCAGAACATGTCACTGATGAACCATGCCAAATTTCGTAGCGATAAGCCAATCTGTTTGTGAAATACTGAACTTAATGAGAAAATTCAAAATGGCCGACACCCAAAATGGCCGACCGAAAACCGTTTGGTATCGTTTGACTTGGCATGCTTCAAGGAATCTAACAAGACCACCTTCATGATTTTAGACTCAAGTTTGAAGAAGTTATAAGCAAAAATAGGCATTTTTCGAATCTCGTGACCACTAGGTGGCGCTGCGACGAAACGTTGCAGGCACCCTCAGGTCATGACTGTAATGACATATACCAAGTTTCGTGTCGATACAATAAAGTTTTTGATAACTTTTTGTCTGGGGTGTCTCTAGATGCTACATACCAAAGGACATGCAAATCGGACGAACGCTCTAGGAGGAGTTCGAAAAAGTTGGTTTTACGAAAAATTCAAAATGGCGGAAAGATGTGCATGACACAAATGACATCAATGTGTGCATTTGAATCATCATGGGCCAGGGATTTAGAGGAAACAAGAATTTAGTTTCTAGGACTCATGGGCCAGAAGTTATGAGCATGAACATAAGTGGATTTTTGGACTGTTGGTGGCGCTAGAGGGTTTAAGTCAGACACACCAATGTTGCTATAGTAACTTCTGAGACTGTCCTCTACATGTGTGCCAAAATTCATAACTTTCCTATTTACGGTTCTATGGGCTGCCATTGACTTTCGGCGGAAGAACGAGGAAGAAAAATAATAATAATAATAATAAATATAGCTGCAAGCAGCGATACCGGGGTCAAGCCAAACATGGCAAAAAATGATTCATACGTGATGACTGTCATGATTTAACATCTAAGTTTGCATTAGTTTTATGAAAAAAAGCAATTTTTTTGTATCTTGAGACCACTAGTTGGCACTGTGCTGAAAGAATAGATGGTGACTCAGGTCATGACTGTGATGACACATACCAAATTTAGTGTAAATACAATAAAGCGATAAGGAGATATAGCCTTAAATGACTTGACCACTAGGGGGCACTGACCAAAAAATGTATTGTGACTCAGGTCTTGATTGTGATGACACCCACCAAATTTGGTGTGAATACAATAAAGAGATGCAGAGATATAGCCTTAAATGACTTGACCACTAGGGGGCACTGACCAAAAAATAAATTGTGACTCAGGTCTGGATTGTGATGACACCCACCAAATTTGGTGTTAATACGATAAAGAGATGCAGAGATATAGCTTCAAATCTCTTGACCACTAGGGGGTGCCGGGAAGTTTACAAGTCCTCTCAGAACATGTTGCTGATGAACCATACCAAGTTTCATAACAATACGCAATTGCGTTTCTGAAATACTTGAACTTAAAGAAAAATTCAAAATGGCCGACACACAAAATGGCCGACCAAAAAACATTTGGTATCGTTTGACTCGCCATGCCTCACGAAATCTAACAAGACCAGTCTCATAATTTTACATTCAAATTTGCAGTAGTTATAAGCAAAAATAGACATTTTTTATATCTCGTGACCAGCAGGAGGCAGTGTGACGAAATGGTGCATGCACCCTCAGGTCATCACTGTTATGACATATACCAAGTCTCATATTAATACGCAAAAGTTTTGCGAAGATACAGGCTCAAACACATTTTGGCGTGCTCGCCCTCGCATTCTTTGATGCATTATACGAGAACGGATAGGTCTAACGAAAATCTTTTGATAACTTTTTGTCTAGAGTGTCTCTAGATGATGCATACCAAAAATCAAGCCAATCACACAAGCGCTCTAGGAGGAGTTCGAAAAAGTAGGTGTTCAATATAATTCAAAATGGCCGACAGGAAGTAGGTTTGACTCAGACATATTTGGTACAGTCGGACTCAGCATGAGCCAAGGAATCAATAGAGTGAAGTCTTATGTCATAGTGGCAATTTAATCAAATGATATAAAGATTTTAAAAATTTATTTTACATATCCTGACCACTAGGTGGCGCCGTCCTAAAGATTTATAGGTGCGCTCAGAACATGTCACTGATGAACCATGCCAAATTTCGTAGCGATAAGCCAATCTGTTTGTGAAATACTGAACTTAATGAGAAAATTCAAAATGGCCGACACCCAAAATGGCCGACCGAAAACCGTTTGGTATCGTTTGACTCGGCATGCTTCAAGGAATCTAACAAGACCACCTTCATGATTTTAGACTCAAGTTTGAAGAAGTTATAAGCAAAAATAGGCATTTTTCGAATCTCGTGACCACTAGGTGGCGCTGCGACGAAACGTTGCAGGCACCCTCAGGTCATGACTGTAATGACATATACCAAGTTTCGTGTCGATACAATAAAGTTTTGCGAAGATACGGCCTCACGTCCGTTTTGGCGTGCTCGCCGCCATATATGTTGTCAATTTATACGAGAACGCATTGGTCTATCAAAAAGCTTTTGATAACTTTTTGTCTGGGGTGTCTCTAGATGCTACATACCAAAGGACATGCAAATCGGACGAACGCTCTAGGAGGAGTTCGAAAAAGTAGGTTTTACGAAAAATTCAAAATGGCGGAAAGATGTGCATGACACAAATGACATCAATGTGTGCATTTGAATCATCATGAGCCAGGGATTTAGAGGAAACAAGAATTTAGTTTCTAGGACTCATGGGCCAGAAGTTATGAGCATGAACATAAGTGGATTTTTGGACTGTTGGTGGCGCTAGAGGGTTTAAGTCAGACACACCAATGTTGCTATAGTAACTTCTGAGACTGTCCTCTACATGTGTGCCAAAATTCATAACTTTCCTATGTACGGTTCTATGGGCTGCCATTGACTTTCGGCGGAAGAACGAGGAAGAAAAATAATAATAATAATAATAAATATAGCTGCAAGCAGCAATGCCGGGGTCAAGCCAAAAAGGGCACAGAAGAAAGTAAAGTTGAATTCGGATGAGCAGTTTAAAGAACCTGGGAAAATCTCTTGATTTCAGACTAAATAATATAACAGTTATCAGCAAAAAAGCTGTGTTTTCATTCAGTGTAATCTCTTCCTCTCCCCTCGAGGAGCATTGACAACTAGAACACTGAAGAAAATGTGAGTGGTGCTTGCAGTGGCAATTCTCAGCTCACAAAATGTTACAGTGGTGTTAATGAGTCAAAAGAGACCACCCCCATGTCTCTACGATGTTCTGATGCAGAGATATAGCTCTTGTAAAAAGGGTTGATAAGGTATCCTAATTGGTTGCTAAGGAGTTAATTGGCATGCACCAATGATCTCCAAGCCATGAAAGGAATAATACATGATGACCCAAGATTTTAGATGTACTGTTGGAGTAGTTTTAGGCAAAAATACTATATTTCTATCTCAAAACCATAAGGTGGCGCAATGACAAAGTTGTGCATGTAATCTCAGGTCATAACTGTGTTACATCTAGCTAGTTTTATGACTATACACTTTAGTTTAGTGAAGAAACAGTTGTATGACCATAGGGTGGCTTGATTTCAAAGGTTTTGTTCAATTATAGGGCCACCTACTGGTGCAGGTATACCATTTTTTTTGTGTGGCCTCGGACTCTGCTCATACATCAGTGTATCAAATCTGGTGAAAAAATCTCTTTTCGTTGCGAAGTTATAACCATTTATGTGTAAAAATACAAAATTTCAAGGTAATTTTTCGTTTTTTGCATTTTTCGGCCATTTCTGATAAAAATTTTAATATAACGCCAATAGAACTTTTTGTTCAGAAGGTAATGCAATATTCTTCCTATGGTGTTTTCGAGTCGATCGGAATAACGCTCGCCGAGATATTCGCGCGTGTTTTTTAAGTGCTCTTTTGCTGCGCAGGGTTAACCGTAAGGCGAAATCTGGCATGTTTGGTATCGTTGGACTCGGCAACTATTCAGAACTCCAAAGAAACAAGTCCCGTGAAAATACGTCAATCGGAGCCAAAGTTATAGGGGTTTAAAGCATAAGTCTGACCACTAGGTGGCGCTGTGACGAAACTCTGCATGCACCCTTAGTTCCTGACTGGCATCACAAGTACCAAGTATCGTGTCAATAGGCTTAAGTTTGGCGAAGATACAGCCTCAAATCCGTTTTTTTGTGCTCTACTTAAAATTCGTTGACGCGGTTTACGGAAACGGATGGACGAATTGACATGAATTCCATAACTTTTTGCCGTGAGGGTCTATAGATGCTACATACCGATTTTCGTGGAAATCGGGCAAAAGCTCTAGGACGAGTTCGCAAAAGTAGGTTTTACGAATAACTCAAAATGGCGGAAAAATTTTCATGACGGAAAATGACGTCATAGGGTCAAATCGAATCGGCTTGAGCCAAGGAATCAGAGGATACAAGAATTTCGTTTCTAAGACTTACGGATCAAAAGTTATAAGCAAAAACGTAAGTGCAACTTTGGACTGTTGGTGGCGCTAGAGGGTTGGAGTTAGAGACTCCAAATTTGCTGTTGGGACACATTGGACTGTCCTTTATCAGTGTGCCAAATTTCATAACTTTCCTACGTATGGTTCTATGGGCTGCCATAGACCGCAATGGCGGAAGAAGAAGCAGAATAATAATTATTATAATAAGAAAACTAACAAATACAATAGGGGTCTTCGCCCCTTCGGGGCTTGACCCCTAATAATAATAATAATAATAATAATAAGAAAACTAACAATAACAATAGGGTTCTACGCCCCTTCGGGGCTTGACCCCTAATAATAATAATAATAATAAGAAAACTAACAATAACAATAGGGTTCTACGCCCCTTCGGGGCTTGACCCCTAATAACAATAGGTGTCTACGCCACTTCGTGGCTTGACCCCTAATAATAATAATAATAAGAAAACTAACAATAACAATAGGGTTCTACGCCCCTTCGGGGCTTGACCCATAAATATAGCTGCAAGCAGCAATGCCGGGGTCAAGCCAAAAAGGGCACAGAAGAAAGTAAAGTTGAATTCGGATAAGCAGTTTAAAGAACCTAGGAAAATCTCTTGATTTCAGACTAAATAATATAACAGTTATCAGCAAAAAAGCTGTGTTTTCATTCAGTGTAATCTCTCCCTCTCTTCTCGAGGAGCATTGACAACCAGAACACTGAAGAAAACGTGAGTGGTGCTTGCAGTGGGAATTCTCAGCTCACAAAATGTTACATTGGTGTTAATGAGTCAAAAGAGACCACCCCCATGTCTCTACGATGTTCTGATGCAGAGAAAAAGCTCTTGCAAAAACAGTTGATAACGTATTCTCATTGGTTGCTAGAGAGTAAATGGACATCCACTAGTGAATATAGTCAAAGCCATGAAAGGAATAATCCATGATGACTCATGGTTTTAGATGTGTTGTTGCAGTAGTTTTAGGCAAAAAAATGCCATATTCTATCTCAAAACCAGTAGGTGGCGCAATGACAAAATTGTGCATGCAACCTCAGGTCATAACTGTGTTACATCTAGCTAGTTTTATGACTATACACTTTAGTTTAGTGAAGAAACAGTTGTATGACCATAGGGTGGCTTGATTTCAAAGGTTTTGTTAAATTATAAGGCCAACTAGTGGTGCAACCATACAATTTTTTTTGTGTAGCCTCAGACTGTGGTCGTACATCAGCGTATCAAATATGGTGAAAAAATCTCTTTGCGTTACGAAGTTATAACCATTTATGTGTAAAAACACAATATTTAAAGGTAATTTTTCGTTTTTTTTGCAATTTTCGGCCATTTCTGATGAAAATTTTTATACAATGCCAATAGAACTTTTTGTTCAGAAGGTAATGCATTATTCTTCCTATGATGTTTTCGAGTCGATCAGAATTACGCTCGCGGAGATATTCGCACGTGTTTTTTAAGTGCTGTTTTGCTGCGCAGGGCTAACCGTAAAGCGAAATCTGGCATGTTTTGTAACGTTGGACTCGGCAACTATTCTGGACTTCAGCTAAACAAGTCCCGTGAAAAAACACAGATCAGAGCCAAAGTTATAAGCATGTACAACATTCGTATGACCACTAGTTGGCGCTGTGACGAAACTCTGCATGCCCCCTCAGATCCTCACTGGCATCACATCTACCAAGTGTGGCATCAATAGACATAAGATTGGCGAAGATACACACTAAACCTGTTTTTTTGCTCTCTACGTAAAATTTGTTGACGCGCTATACGAAAACGGAATGGTTTATCAAAATTCTTTTAATAAGTGTCTCCAGATGCTACATACCGTTTTTCGTGGAAATTGGGCAAAAGCTCTAGGACAAGTTCGCAAAAGTAGGTTTAATGAATAAATCAAAATGGCGGAAAATTTTTCATGACGGAAAATGACGTCATAGTGTCCAATCGAATCGTCTTGAGCCAAGGAATCAGAGGAAGCAATTTTGTTTATAGGACTTATGGATCAGAAGTTATAAGCAAAAACAAAAGTGCAACTTTGGACTGTTGGTGGCGCTAGTGGATTAGAGATTAAGACTCCAAATTTGTTGTGGAGACTTTTTGGACAGTCCTCTATCAGTGTGCAAAATTTCATAACTTTCCTATGTAAGCTGCTATGGGCTGCCATAGACGCAATGGCGGAAGAAAAAGAAAAAGAAAAAGAAAAGGGAAGAATAATAATAAGAAAACTAACGGATACAATAGGGGTCTTCGCCCATTCTGGGCTTGACCCCTAACTAATAATTATAATTATAAGAAAACTAACGGATACAATAGGGGTCTTCGCCCCTTCGGGGCTTGACCCCTAATTATAAGAAAACTAACGGATACAATAGGGGTCTTCGCCCCTTCGGGGCTTGACCCCTAATAATTATTATAATAATAATAATAAGAAGAAAACTAACAAATACAATAGGGGTCTTCGCCCCTTCGGGGCTTGACCCCTAATAATAATTATAAGAAAACTAACGGATACAATAGGGGTCTTCGCCCCTTCGGGGCTTGACCCCTAATTATAAGAAAACTAACAAATACAATAGGGGTCTTCGCCCCTTCGGGGCTTGACCCCTAAAAAGAAAAAAAAGAAAACTAACAGATACAATAGGGGTCTTCGCCCATTCTGGGCTTGACCCCTAAAGAAAACTAACAGATACAATAGGGGTCTTCGCCCATTCTGGGCTTGACCCCTAAAAAAAGAAAACTAACAGATACAATAGGGGTCTTCGCCCATTCTGGGCTTGACCCCTAATAATAGGAAAACTAACAAATACAATAAGGGTCTTCGCCCCTTCAGGGCTTGACCCCTAATAATAATAATAAGAAAACTAACAATCCCAATAGGGGTCTCGCCCATTCTGGGCTTGACCCCTAATGAAGACAAATGACTTACAGTTTCTTCAGGAATATATCCTCCTCCATTGCATCTTCCATTGTTCTTCTTCTTAGGTAACGTTAAAGATAAACGCTTCTCTTCCTCAATGTCCAGACATAAATGAAGATATTCCTTACGTGTGTGTATAAAGTTTATAATACAAACATGCGGTAAAGTCTTTAAATCTGATAAAACTTTACACTTTGTTCATTATTGTTGGAACTGCTCGTCTCTTCATTACCATGTCAACAGCCTGTGGGCGTGACCGCATTAGAGATAATGAGCTCAGCCAGGAAAAACGGTACTCTCTTTACTTCAATGCAGATTATATAAACAGGAAATATTTGTTTTTGATTATAATTAGCTTGTTTAAAAGTAGACATTTCAGGCTTTCTTTGGATATGTGTATCATGTTTGTGTGACAAGTATTCGCGGAGTTTCAACTGATTTTTGTAAAGTGATTTGAGAGACAGCTGGCGGAGACAGAAATGTCTGAATGCGCACCCTGTTTATTTTCTTTATTTGACAAAAACACAAAGATCTCTTGTTATTGTGAATGTACACTAATTAAAGAGGACCCTTCAGAGTTTCAAATGATGTCAAACACGTAAGTGTTTGATTATTAATGATGGAGTACTTTAAGTTGATTCTGCTTTGATAAGGAGAAAACACGTCAAAACACGTCCACGCGTTTTTGGACCCCTGGGGGTTAAACATAGTAATTCTCTTTCCTATCCTTCATGGAAACTTTCAGTGAGGCTGCACTACAGGATCTTTTAAGTGTGTGCTGTAATATGATTCCATATATTGTTTACATGCAACGCAATTTCATACAATGCACTTTACACGCGACACCGTTTTTATGAGCGTTTTTAAATTCACATATGTATACATTA